>NC_090934.1:21908686-22211260 GCF_040938575.1 Ambystoma mexicanum | reverse complement strand
AACACTGGCTACACACTCCCTGTGCAGCGCTCCGCTGATCTCGAGCTAGGTTCCAAACACTGGCAACGCACTCCTTGTGCAGCACTCTGCTGCTTTCGAGCTAGATCCCAAACACTGGCTTGGCACTCTCTGTGCAGTGCTCCGCTGCTCTCGAGCTACGTCCCAAACACTGGCTAGGCACTCCCTGTGCAGCGCTCCGCTGCTCTCGAGCTAGGTCCCGAACACTGGCTACGCACTCCCTGTGCAGCACTCTGCTGCTCTCGAGCTAGGTCCTGAACACGGGCTAGGCACTCCCTGTGGAGCGCTCCGCTGCTCTCGAGCTAGATCCCGAACACTGAATAGGCACTCACTGTGCAGCACTCCGCTGCTCTCGAGCTTGGTGCCGAACACTGGCTATGCACTACCTGTGCAGCGCTCCGCTGCTCTCGAGCTAGATCCCAAACACTGGCTACACACTCCCTGTGCAGTGCTCCGCTGCTCTCGAGCTAGGTCCCAAACACTGGCTATGCACTCCATGTGCAGCACTCCGCTGCTCTTGAGCTAGGTCCCGAACTCTGGCTATGCACTCCCTATGCAGCGCTCCGCTGCTCTCGAGCTAGGTCTCGAAAACTACCTAGGTACTCCCTCTGCAGTGCTCTGCTGCTCACGAGCTAGGTCCCGAACACTGGCTAGGCACTCCCTGTGCAGCGCTCCTCTGCTCTCAAGCTTGGTCCCAAACACTGGCTACGCACTCCTTGTGCTGCGCTCCGCTGCTCTCGAGCTAGATAGACCACAAACACTGCCTACGCACTCCCTGTGCAGCGCTCCGCTGCTCTCGAGCTAGGTCCCAAACACTGCCTACGCACTCCATGTACAGCGCTCCACTGCTCTCGAGCTAGGGTCCGAACACTGGCTATGCACTCCCTCTGCAGCGCTCCGCTGCTCATGAGCTAGGTCTCGAACATGGCTAGGCAGTCCCTGTGCAGCGCTCCGCTGCTCTCGAGCTAGGTCCCGAACACTGGCTAGGCACTCCCTATGCAGCGCTCCGCTGCTCTCGAGCTTGTTCCCAAACACTGGCTACGCACTCCCTGTTCTGCGCTCCGCTGCTCTCGAGCTAGATAGACCCCAAACACTGGCTACACACTCCCTGTGCAGCGCTCTGCTGCTCTCAAGCTGGATAGACCCCAAACACTGACTACACACTCACTGTGCAGCGCTCTGCTGCTCTCGAGCTAGATAGACCCCAAACACTGGCTACGCACTCCTTGTGCAGTGTTCCGCTGCTCTCGAGTTAGATCCCAAACACTGGCTATGCACTCCATGTGCAGTGCTCTACTGCTCTCAAGCGAGATCCCAAACACTGGCTACGCACTCCCTGTGCAGCCTTCCGCTGTACTCGAGCTAGGTCCCAAACACTGGCTATGCACTCCCTGTGCAGCGATCTGCTGCTCTCGAGCTAGGTCCCAAACACTGGCTACGCACTCCCTGTGCAGCGATCTGCTGCTCTCGAGCTAGATAGACCCCAAACACTGGCTACGCACTCTATGTGCAGCGCTATACTGCTCTCAAGTGAGATCCCAAACACTGGCTACACACTCCCTGTGCCACGCTCCGCTGCTCTCGAGCTAGGTCCCAAACACTGGCTATGCACTCCCTGTGCAGCGATCTGCTGCTCTCGAGCTAGGTCCCAAACACTGGCTACGCACTACCTGTGCAGCGCTCCGCTGCTCTCGAGTTACATCCCAAACACTGGCTACGCACTCCCTGTGCAGCGCTCCGCTGCTCTCGAGCTAGATCACAAACACTGGCTATGCACTCCCTGTGCAGCGCTCCGCTGCTCTCGAGCTAGATAGGCCCCAAACACTGACTATGCACTCCCTGTGCAGCGCTCTGCTGCTCTAAAGCTAGATAGACCCCAAACACTGGCTACGTACTCCCTGTGCAGCGCTCCGCTGCTCTCGAGCTAGATCCCAAACACTGGCTAAGCACTCCATGTGCAGCTCTCTACTGCTCTCGAGCTAGTTCCCAAACACTGGCTACGCACTCCCTGTGCAGCGCTCTGCTGTACTCGAGCTAGGTCCCAAACACTGGCTACACACTCCCTGTGCAGCGCTCTGCTGCTCTCGAACTGGGTCCCAAACACTGGCTACACACTCCCTGTGCAGCGCTCCGCTGCTCTCGAGCTAGGTCCCAAAAACTGGCTATGCACTCCCTGTGCAGCGCTCCGCTGCTCTCGAGCTACGTCCCAAACACTGGCTAGGCACTCCCTGTGCAGCGCTCTGCTGCTCTCGAGCTAGGTCCCGAACACTGGCTACGCACTCCATGTGCAGCACTCTTCTGCTCTCGAGCTAGGTCCTGAACACTGGCTATGCAATCCCTCTTCAGCGCTCCGCTGTTCTTGAGCTAGATCCCGAACACTGGATAGGCACTTACTGTGCAGCGCTCCGCTGCTCTCGAGCTATGTCCCGAACACTGGCTATGCACTACCTGTGCAGCGCTCCACTGCTCTCGAGCTAGGTCCCAAGTACTGGCTACACACTCCCTGTGCAGCACTCCGCTGCTCTCGAGCTAGATCACGAACACTGGCTATGCACTCCCTCTGCAGCGCTCCGCTGCTCTCGAGCTAGGTCTCGAAAACTGGCTAGGTACTCCCTCTGCAGCGCTCCGCTGCTCTCGAGCTAGGTCCCGAACACTGGCTAGGCACTCCCTGTGCAGCGCTCCGCTGCTCTCAAGCTTGGTCCCAAACACTGATTACGCACTCCTTGTGCTGTGCTCCGCTGCTCTCGAGCTAGATAGACCACAAACACTGGCTATGCACTCCCTGTGCAGCGCTCCGCTGCTCTCGAGCTAGGTCCCAAACACTGCCTACGCACTCCATGTACAGCGCTCCACTGCTCTCGAGCTAGGTCCCGAACACTGGCTATGCACTCCCTGTGCAGCGCTCCGCTGCTCTCGAGCTTGGTCCCAAACACTGGCTACGCACTCTCTGTGCTGCGCTCTGCTGCTCTCGAGCTAGATAGACCCCAAACACGGGCTACACACTCCCTGTGCAGCGCTCTGCTGCTCTCAAGCTGGATAGACCCCAAACACAGACTACACACTCACTGTGCAGCGCTCTGCTGCTCTCGAGCTAGATCCCAAACACTGGCTACGCACTCCCTGTGCATCGCTCTTAGGCACTCCCTGCTAGGTCCCAAACACTGGCTACGCACTTTCTGTGCAGCGCTTCTCTGCTCTCGAGCTAGCTCCCAAACACTGGCTATGTGCTCCCTGTGAAGCGCTCTGCTGCTCTCGAGCTAGATCCCAAACACTAGCTACACACTCCCTGTGCAGCACTCCGCTGCTCTCGAGCTAGGTCCCAAACACTGGCTACGCACTCCTTGTGCTGCGCTCTGCTGCTCTCGAGCAAGATAGACCACAAACAATGCCTACGCACTCCCTCTGCAGCGCTCCGCTGCTCTCGAGCTAGGTCCCAAACACTGCCTACGCACTCCATGTACAGCGCTCCACTGCTCTCGAGGTAGGTCCCGAACACTGGCTATGCACTCCCTCTGCAGCGCTCCGCTGCTCTTGAGCTAGGTCTCGAACATGGCTAGGCAGTCCCTGTGCAGCGCTCCCCTGCTCTCGAGCTTGGTCCCGAACACTGGCTAGGCACTCCCTGTGCAGCGCTCCGCTGCTCTCGAGCTTGGTCCCAAACACTGGCTACGCACTCCCTGTGCTGCACTCCGCTGCTCTCGAGCTAGCTAGACCCCAAACACTGGCTACACACTGCCTGTGCAGCGCTCTGCTGCTCTCAAGCTGGATAGACCCCAAACACTGGCTACGCACTCCTTGTGCAGTGTTCCGCTGCTCTCGAGTTAGATCCCAAACACTGGCTATGCACTCCCTGTGCAGCGCTCTGCTGCTCTCGAGCTAGATAGACCCCAAACACTGACTACACACTCACTGTGCAGTGCTCTGCTGCTCTCGAGCTAGATAGACCCCAAACACTGGCTACGCACTCCTTGTGCAGCGCTCCGCTGCACTCAGCTAGGTCCCAAACACTGGCTATGCACTCCCTGTGCAGCGATCTGCTGCTCTCGAGCTAGGTCCCAAACACTGGCTACACACTCCCTGTGCAGCGATCTGCTGCTCTCGAGCTAGATAGACCCCAAACACTGGCTACGCACTCCCTGTGCAGTGCTCCGCTGCTCTCGAGCTAGATCCCAAACACTGGCTACGCACTCTATGTGCAGCGCTATACTGCTCTCAAGTGAGATCCCAAACACTAGCTACACACTCCCTGTACAGCGCTCCGCTGCTATCCAGCTAGGTCCCAGACACTGGCTATGCACTCCCTGTGCAGCGCTCCGCTGCTCTCGAGCTTGTTCCCAAACACTGGCTACGCACTCCCTGTGCTGCACTCTGCTGCTCTCGAGCTAGATAGACCCCAAACACGGGCTACACAGTCCCTGTGCAGCGCTCTGCTGCTCTCAAGCTGGATAGACCCCAAACACAGACTACACACTCACTGTGCAGCGCTCTGCTGCTCTCGAGCTAGATCCCAAACACTGGCTACGCACTCCCTGTGCATCGCTCTTAGGCACTCCCTGCTAGGTCCCAAACACTGGCTACGCACTTTCTGTGCAGCGCTTCTCTGCTCTCGAGCTAGCTCCCAAACACTGGCTATGTGCTCCCTGTGCAGCGCTCTGCTGCTCTCGAGCTAGATCCCAAACACTAGCTACACACTCCCTGTGCAGCACTCCGCTGCTCTCGAGCTAGGTCCCAAACACTGGCTACGCACTCCTTGTGCTGCGCTCTGCTGCTCTCGAGCAAGATAGACCACAAACACTTCCTACGCACTCCCTCTGCAGCGCTCCGCTGCTCTCGAGCTAGGTCCCAAACACTGCCTACGCACTCCATGTACAGCGCTCCACTGCTCTCGAGGTAGGTCCCGAACACTGGCTATGCACTCCCTCTGCAGCGCTCCGCTGCTCTTGAGCTAGGTCTCGAACATGGCTAGGCAGTCCCTGTGCAGCGCTCCCCTGCTCTCGAGCTTGGTCCCGAACACTGGCTAGGCACTCCCTGTGCAGCGCTCCGCTGCTCTCGAGCTTGGTCCCAAACACTGGCTATGCACTCCCTGTGCTGCACTCCGCTGCTCTCGAGCTAGATAGACCCCAAACACTGGCTACACACTGCCTGTGCAGCGCTCTGCTGCTCTCAAGCTGGATAGACCCCAAACACTGGCTACGCACTCCTTGTGCAGTGTTCCGCTGCTCTCGAGTTAGATCCCAAACACTGGCTATGCACTCCCTGTGCAGCGCTCTGCTGCTCTCGAGCTAGATAGACCCCAAACACTGACTACACACTCACTGTGCAGTGCTCTGCTGCTCTCGAGCTAGATAGACCCCAAACACTGGCTACGCACTCCTTGTGCAGCGCTCCGCTGCACTCGAGCTAGGTCCCAAACACTGGCTATGCACTCCCTGTGCAGCGATCTGCTGCTCTCGAGCTAGGTCCCAAACACTGGCTACGCACTCCCTGTGCAGCGATCTGCTGCTCTTGAGCTAGATAGACCCCAAACACTGGCTACGCACTCCCTGTGCAGTGCTCCGCTGCTCTCGAGCTAGATCCCAAACACTGGCTACGCACTCTATGTGCAGCGCAATACTGCTCTCAAGTGAGATCCCAAACACTGGCTACACACTCCCTGTGCAGCGCTCCGCTGCTCTCCAGCTAGGTCCCAAACACTGGCTATGCACTCCCTGTGCAGCGATCTGCTGCTCTTGAGCTAGGTCCCAAACACTGGCTACGCACTACCTGTGCAGCGCTCCGCTGCTCTCGAGTTACATCCCAAACAGTGGCTACGCACTCCCTGTGCAGCGCTCCGCTACTCTCGAGCTAGATCACAAACACTGGCTATGCACTCCCTGTGCAGCGCTCCGCTGCTCTCGAGCTAGGTAGTCCCCAAACACTGACTATGCACTCCCTGTGCAGCGCTCTGCTGCTCTAAAGCTAGATAGACCCCAAACACTGGCTACGTACCCCCTGTGCAGCGCTCCGCTGCTCTCGAGCTAGATCCCAAACAATGGCTACGCACTCCCTGTGGAGCGCTCCGCTGCTCTCGAGCTAGATCCCAAACACGGGCTACGCACTCCATGTGCAGCGCTCTACTGCTCTCAAGCTAGATCCGAAACACTGGCTACGCACTCCCTATGCAGCGCTCCGCTGTACTCGAGCTAGGTCCCAAACACTGGCTACACACTCCCTGTGCAGCGCTCCGCTGCTCTCGAGCTAGGTTCCAAACACTGGCAAGGCACTCCCTGTGCAGCACTCTGCTGCTCTCGAGCTACGTCCTGAACACAGGCTAGGCACTCCCTGTGGAGCGCTCCGCTGCTCTCGAGCTAGATCCCGAACACTGGATAGGCACTCACTCTGCAGCGCTCCGCTGCTCTCGAGCTTGTTGCCGAACACTGGCTATGCACTACCTGTGCAGCGCTCCGCTGCTCTCGAGCTAGATCCCAAACACTGGCTACCCACTCCCTGTGCAGTGCTCCGCTGCTCTCGAGCTAGGTCCCAAACACTGGCTATGCACTCCCTATGCAGCGCTCCGCTGCTCTCGAGCTAGGTCTCGAAAACTACCTAGGTACTCCCTCTGCAGCGCTCTGCTGCTCACGAGCTAGGTCCCGAACACTGGCTAGGCACTCCCTGTGCAGCGCTCCTCTGCTCTCAAGCTTGGTCCCAAACACTGGCTACGCACTCCTTGTGCTGCGCTCCGCTGCTCTCGAGCTAGATAGACCACAAACACTGCCTACGCACTCCCTGTGCAGCGCTCCGCTGCTCTCGAGCTAGGTCCCAAACACTGCCTACGCACTCCATGTACAGCGCTCCACTGCTCTCGAGCTAGGTCCCGAACACTGGCTATGCACTCCCTCTGCAGCGCTCCGCTGCTCATGAGCTAGGTCTCGAACATGGCTAGGCAGTCCCTGTGCAGCGCTCCGCTGCTCTCGAGCTAGGTCCCGTACACTGGCTATGCACTCCCTGTGCAGCGCTCTGCTGCACTAAAGCTAGATAGACCCCAAACACTGGCTACGTACCCCCTGTGCAGCGCTCCGCTGCTCTCGAGCTAGATCCCAAACAATGGCTACGCACTCCATGTGGAGCGCTCCGCTGCTCTTGAGCTAGATCCCAAACACGGGCTACGCACTCCATGTGCAGCGCTCTACTGCTCTCAAGCTAGATCCGAAACACTGGCTACGCACTCCCTATGCAGCACTCCGCTGTACTCGAGCTAGGTCCCAAACACTGGCTACACACTCCCTGTGCAGCGCTCCGCTGCTCTCGAGCTAGGTTCCAAACACTGGCAAGGCACTCCCTGTGCAGCACTCTGCTGCTCTCGAGCTAGGTCCTAAACACAGGCTAGGCACTCCCTGTGGAGCGCTCCGCTGCTCTCGAGCTAGATCCCGAACACTGGATAGGCACTCACTCTGCAGCGCTCCGCTGCTCTCGAGCTTGGTGCCGAACACTGGCTATGCACTACCTGTGCAGCGCTCCGCTGCTCTCGAGCTAGATCCCAAACACTGGCTACACACTCCCTGTGCAGTGCTCCGCTGCTCTCGAGTTAGGTCCCAAACGCTGGCTATGCACTCCCTATGCAGCGCTCCGCTGCTCTCGAGCTAGGTCTCGAAAACTACCTAGGTACTCCCTCTGCAGCGCTCTGCTGCTCACGAGCTAGGTCCCGAACACTGGCTAGGCACTCCCTGTGCAGCGCTCCTCTGCTCTCAAGCTTGGTCCCAAACACTGGCTACGCACTCCTTGTGCTGCGCTCCGCTGCTCTCGAGCTAGATAGACCACAAACACTGCCTACGCACTCCCTGTGCAGCGCTCCGCTGCTCTCGAGCTAGGTCCCAAACACTGCCTACACACTCCATGTACAGCGCTCCACTGCTCTCGAGCTAGGTCCCGAACACTGGCTATGCACTCCCTCTGCAGCGCTCCGCTGCTCATGAGCTAGGTCTCGAACATGGCTAGGCAGTCCCTGTGCAGCGCTCCGCTGCTCTCGAGCTAGGTCCCGAACACTGGCTAGGAACTCCCTATGCAGCGCTCCGCTGCTCTTGAGCTTGGTCCCAAACACTGGCTACGCACTCCCTGTGCTGCGCTCCGCTGCTCTCGAGCTAGATAGACCCCAAACACTGGCTACACACTCCCTGTGCAGCGCTCTGCTGCTCTCAAGCTGGATAGACCCCAAACACTGACTACACACTCACTGTGCAGCGCTCTGCTGCTCTCGAGCTAGATAGACCCCAAACACTGGCTACGCACTCCTTGTGCAGTGTTCCGCTGCTCTCGAGTTAGATCCCAAACACTGGCTATGCACTCAATGTGCAGTGCTCTACTGCTCTCAAGCGAGATCCCAAACACTGGCTACGCACTCCTTGTGCAGCCTTCCGCTGTACTCGAGCTAGGTCCCAAACACTGGCTATGCACTCCCTGTGCAGCGATCTGCTGCTCTCGAGCTAGGTCCCAAACACTGGCTACGCACTCCCTGTGCAGCGATCTGCTGCTCTCGAGCTAGATAGACCCCAAACACTGGCTACGCACTCTATGTGCAGCGCTAACCTGCTCTCAAGTGAGATCCCAAACACTGGCTACACACTCCCTGTGCCACGCTCCGCTGCTCTCGAGCTAGGTCCCAAACACTGGCTATGCACTCCCTGTGCAGCGATCTGCTGCTCTCGAGCTAGGTCCCAAACACTGGCTACGCACTACCTGTGCAGCGCTCCGCTGCTCTCGAGTTACATCCCAAACACTGGCTACGCACTCCCTGTGCAGCGCTCCGCTGCTCTCGAGCTAGATCACAAACACTGGCTATGCACTCCCTGTGCAGCGCTCCGCTGCTCTCGAGCTAGATAGGCCCCAAACACTGACTATGCACTCCCTGTGCAGCGCTCTGCTGCTCTTAAGCTAGATAGACCCCAAACACTGGCTACGTACTCCCTGTGCAGCGCTCCGCTGCTCTCGAGCTAGATCCCAAACACTGGCTAAGCACTCCATGTGCAGCGCTCTACTGCTCTCGAGCTAGTTCCCAAACACTGGCTACGCACTCCCTGTGCAGCGCTCTGCTGTACTCGAGGTAGGTCCCAAACACTGGCTACACACTCCCTGTGCAGCTCTCTGCTGCTCTCGAACTGGGTCCCAAACACTGGCTACACACTCCCTATGCAGCGCTCCGCTGCTCTCGAGCTAGGTCTCGAAAACTGGCTAGGTACTCCCTCTGCAGCGCTCCGCTGCTCTCGAGCTAGGTCCCGAACACTGGCTAGGCACTCCCTGTGCAGCGCTCCGCTGCTCTCAAGCTTGGTCCCAAACACTGATTACGCACTCCTTGTGCTGTGCTCCGCTGCTCTCGAGGTAGATAGACCACAAACACTGGCTATGCACTCCCTGTGCAGCGCTCCGCTGCTCTCGAGCTAGGTCCCAAACACTGCCTACGCACTCCATGTACAGCGCTCCACTGCTCTCGAGCTAGGTCCCGAACACTGGCTATGCACTCCCTGTGCAGCGCTCCGCTGCTCTCGAGCTTGGTCCCAAACACTGGCTACGAACTCTCTGTGCTGCGCTCTGCTGCTCTCGAGCTAGATAGACCCCAAACACGGGCTACACACTCCCTGTGCAGCGCTCTGCTGCTCTCAAGCTGGATAGACCCCAAACACAGACTACACACTCACTGTGCAGCGCTCTGCTGCTCTCGAGCTAGATCCCAAACACTGGCTACGCACTCCCTGTGCATCGCTCTTAGGCACTCCCTGCTAGGTCCCAAACACTGGCTACGCACTTTCTGTGCAGCGCTTCTCTGCTCTCGAGCTAGCTCCCAAACACTGGCTATGTGCTCCCTGTGAAGCGCTCTGCTGCTCTCGAGCTAGATCCCAAACACTAGCTACACATTCCCTGTGCAGCACTCCGCTGCTCTCGAGCTAGGTCCCAAACACTGGCTACGCACTCCTTGTGCTGCGCTCTGCTGCTCTCGAGCAAGATAGACCACAAACAATGCCTACGCACTCCCTCTGCAGCGCTCCGCTGCTCTCGAGCTAGGTCCCAAACACTGCCTACGCACTCCATGTACAGCACTCCTCTGCTCTCGAGGTAGGTCCCGAACACTGGCTATGCACTCCCTCTGCAGCGCTCCGCTGCTCTTGAGCTAGGTCTCGAACATGGCTAGGCAGTCCCTGTGCAGCGCTCCCCTGCTCTCGAGCTTGGTCCCGAACACTGGCTAGGCACTCCCTGTGCAGCGCTCCGCTGCTCTCGAGCTTGGTCCCAAACACTGGCTACGCACTCCCTGTGCTGCACTCCGCTGCTCTCGAGCTAGCTAGACCCCAAACACTGGCTACACACTGCCTGTGCAGCGCTCTGCTGCTCTCAAGCTGGATAGACCCCAAACACTGGCTACGCACTCCTTGTGCAGTGTTCCGCTGCTCTCGAGTTAGATCCCAAACACTGGCTATGCACTCCCTGTGCAGCGCTCTGCTGCTCTCGAGCTAGATAGACCCCAAACACTGACTACACACTCACTGTGCAGTGCTCTGCTGCTCTCGAGCTAGATAGACCCCAAACACCGGCTATGCACTCCTTGTGCAGCGCTCCGCTGCACTCGGCTAGGTCCCAAACACTGGCTATGCACTCCATGTGCAGCGATCTGCTGCTCTCGAGCTAGGTCCCAAACACTGGCTACACACTCCCTGTGCAGCGATCTGCTGCTCTCGAGCTAGATAGACCCCAAACACTGGCTACGCACTCCCTGTGCAGTGCTCCGCTGCTCTCGAGCTAGATCCCAAACACTGGCTACGCACTCTATGTGCAGCGCTATACTGCTCTCAAGTGAGATCCCAAACACTAGCTACACACTCCCTGTACAGCGCTCCGCTGCTCTCCAGCTAGGTCCCAAACACTGGCTATGCACTCCCTGTGCAGCGCTCCGCTGCTCTCGAGCTTGGTCCCAAACACTGGCTACGCACTCCCTGTGCTGCGCTCTGCTGCTCTCGAGCTAGATAGACCCCAAACACGGGCTACACAATCCCTGTGCAGCGCTCTGCTGTTCTCAAGCTGGATAGACCCCAAACACAGACTACACACTCACTGTGCAGCGCTCTGCTGCTCTCGAGCTAGATCCCAAACACTGGCTACGCACTCCCTGTGCATCGCTCTTAGGCACTCCCTGCTAGGTCCCAAACACTGGCTACGCACTTTCTGTGCAGCGCTTCTCTGCTCTCGAGCTAGCTCCCAAACATTGGCTATGTGCTCCCTGTGCAGCGCTCTGCTGCTCTCGAGCTAGATCCCAAACACTAGCTACACACTCCCTGTGCAGCACTCCGCTGCTCTCGAGCTAGGTCCCAAACACTGGCTACGCACTCCTTGTGCTGCGCTCTGCTGCTCTCGAGCAAGATAGACCACAAACACTGCCTACGCACTCCCTCGGCAGCGCTCCGCTGCTCTCGAGCTAGGTCCCAAACACTGCCTACGCACTCCATGTACAGCGCTCCACTGCTCTCGAGGTAGGTCCCGAACACTGGCTATGCACTCCCTCTGCAGCGCTCCGCTGCTCTTGAGCTAGGTCTCGAACATGGCTAGGCAGTCCCTGTGCTGCGCTCCCCAGCTCTCGAGCTTGGTCCCGAACACTGGCTAGGCACTCCCTGTGCAGCGCTCCGCTGCTCTCGAGCTTGGTCCCAAACACTGGCTATGCACTCCCTGTGCTGCACTTCGCTGCTCTCGAGCTAGATAGACCCCAAACACTGGCTACACACTGCCTGTGCAGCGCTCTGCTGCTCTCAAGCTGGATAGACCCCAAACACTGGCTACGCACTCCTTGTGCAGTGTTCCGCTGCTCTCGAGTTAGATCCCAAACACTGGCTATGCACTCCCTGTGCAGCGCTCTGCTGCTCTCGAGCTAGATAGACCCCAAACACTGACTACACACTCACTGTGCAGTGCTCTGCTGCTCTCGAGCTAGATAGACCCCAAACACTGGCTACGCACTCCTTGTGCAGCGCTCCGCTGCACTCGAGCTAGGTCCCAAACACTGGCTATGCACTCCCTGTGCAGCGATCTGCTGCTCTCGAGCTAGGTCCCAAACACTGGCTACGCACTCCCTGTGCAGCGATCTGCTGCTCTTGAGCTAGATAGACCCCAAACACTGGCTACGCACTCCCTGTGCAGTGCTCCGCTGCTCTCGAGCTAGATCCCAAACACTGGCTACGCACTCTATGTGCAGCGCAATACTGCTCTCAAGTGAGATCCCAAACACTGGCTACACACTCCCTGTGCAGCGCTCCGCTGCTCTCCAGCTAGGTCCCAAACACTGGCTATGCACTCCCTGTGCAGCGATCTGCTGCTCTCGAGCTAGGTCCCAAACACTGGCTACGCACTACCTGTGCAGCGCTCCGCTGCTCTCGAGTTACATCCCAAACACTGGCTACGCACTCCCTGTGCAGCGCTCCGCTACTCTCGAGCTAGATCACAAACACTGGCTATGCACTCCGTGTGCAGCGCTCCGCTGCTCTCGAGCTAGATAGTCCCCAAACACTGACTATGCACTCCCTGTGCAGCGCTCTGCTGCTCTAAAGCTAGATAGACCCCAAACACTGGCTACGTACCCCCTGTGCAGCGCTCCGCTGCTCTCGAGCTAGATCCCAAACAATGGCTACGCACTCCCTGTGGAGCGCTCCGCTGCTCTCGAGCTAGATCCCAAACACGGGCTACGCACTCCATGTGCAGCGCTCTACTGCTCTCAAGCTAGATCCGAAACACTGGCTACGCACTCCCTATGCAGCGCTCCGCTGTACTCGAGCTAGGTCCCAAACACTGGCTACACACTCCCTGTGCAGCGCTCCGCTGCTCTCGAGCTAGGTTCCAAACACTGGCAAGGCACTCCCTGTGCAGCACTCTGCTGCTCTCGAGCTAGGTCCTGAACACAGGCTAGGCACTCCCTGTGGAGCGCTCCGCTGCTCTCGAGCTAGATCCCGAACACTGGATAGGCACTCACTCTGCAGCGCTCCGCTGCTCTCGAGCTTGGTGCCGAACACTGGCTATGCACTACCTGTGCAGCGCTCCGCTGCTCTCGAGCTAGATTCCAAACACTGGCTACACACTCCCTGTGCAGTGCTTCTCTGCTCTCGAGCTAGGTCCCAAACACTGGCTATGCACTCCATGTGCAGCACTCCGCTGCTCTCGAGCTAGGTCCCGAACACTGGCTATGCACTCCCTATGCAGCGCTCCGCTGCTCTCAAGCTTGGTCCCAAACACTGGATACGCACTCCTTGTGCTGCGCTCCGCTGCTCTCGAGCTAGATAGACCACAAACACTGCCTAGGCACTCCCTGTGCAGCGCTCCGCTGCTCTCGAGCTAGGTCCCAAACACTGCCTACGCACTCCATGTACAGCGCTCCACTGCTCTCGAGCTAGGTCCCGAACACTGGCTATGCACTCCCTCTGCAGCGCTCCGCTGCTCTTGAGCTAGGTCTCGAACATGGCTAGGCACTCCCTGTGCAGCGCTCCGCTGCTCTCGAGCTAGATAGACCCCAAACACTGGCTACACACTCCCTGTGCAGCACTCTGCTGCTCTCAAGCTGGATAGACCCCAAACACTGACTACACACTCACTGTGCAGCGCTCTGCTGCTCTCGAGCTAGATAGACCCCAAACACTGGCTACGCACTCCTTGTGCAGTGTTCCGCTGCTCTCGAGTTAGATCCCAAACACTGGCTACGCACTCCATGTGCAGTGTTCTACTGCTCTCAAGCGAGATCCCAAACACTGGCTACGCACTCCCTGTGCAGCCTTCCGCTACACTCGAGCTAGGTCCCAAGCACTGGCTATGGACTCCCTGTGCAGCGATCTGCTGCTCTCGAGCTAGGTCCCAAACACTGGCTACGCACTCCCTGTGCAGCAATCTGCTGCTCTCGAGCTAGATAGACCCCAAACACTGGCTACGCACTCCCTGTGCAGTGCTCTGCTGCTCTCTAGCTAGATCCCAAACACTGGCTACGCACTCTATGTGCAGCGCTATACTGCTCTCAAGTGAGATCCCAAACACTGGCTACACACTCCCTGTGCCACGCTCCGCTGCTCGTCAAGCTAGGTCCCTAACACTGGAAATGCACTCCCTGTGCAGCGATCTGCTGCTCTCGAGCTAGGTCCCAAACACTGGCTACGCACTACCTGTGCAGTGCTCCGCTGCTCTCAAGTTACATCCCAAACACTGGCTACGCACTCCCTGTGCAGCGCTCCGCTGCTCTCGAGCTAGATCACAAACACTGGCTATGCACTCCCTGTGCAGCGCTCAGCTGCTCTAAAGCTAGATAGGCCCCAAACACTGACTATGCACTCCCTGTGCAGCGCTCTGCTGCTCTAAAGCTAGATAGACCCCAAACACTGGCTACGTACTCCCTGTGCAGCGCTCCGCTGCTCTCGAGCTAGATCCCAAACACTGGCTACGCACTCCATGTGCAGCGCTCTACTGCTCTCGAGCTAGTTCCCAAACACTGGCTACGCACTCCCTGTGCAGCGCTCTGCTGTACTCGAGCTGGGTCCCAAACACTGGCTACACACTCCCTGTGCAGCGCTCTGCTGCTCTCGAACTAGGTCCCAAAAACTGGCTACACACTCCCTGTGCAGCGCTCCGCTGCTCTCGAGCTAGGTCCCAAAAACTGGCTATGCACTCCCTGTGCAGCACTCCGCTGCTCTCGAGCTACGTCCCAAACACTGGCTAGGCACTCCCTGTGCAGCGCTCCGCTGCTCTCGAGCTAGGTCCTGAACACTGGCTAGGCACTCCCTGTGCAGCACTCTTCTGCTCTCGAGCTACGTCCTGAACACTGGGTATGCAATCCCTCTTCAGCGCTCCGCTGCTCTTGAGCTAGATCCCGAACACTGGATAGGCACTCACTGTGCAGCGCTCCGCTGCTCTCGAGCTATGTCCCGAACATTGGCTATGCACTACCTGTGCAGCGCTCCGCTGCTCTCGAGCTAGGTCCCAAGTACTGGCTACACACTCCCTGTGCAGCACTCCGCTGCTCTCAAGCTAGATCTCGAACACTGGCTATGCACTCCCTCTGCAGCGCTCCGCTGCTCTCGAGCTAGGTCTTGAAAACTTTCTAGGTACTCCCTCTGCAGCGCTCCGCTGCTCTCTAGCTAGGTCCCGAACACTGGCTAGGCACTCCCTGTGCAGCGCTCCGCTGCTCTCAAGCTTGGTCCCAAACACTGATTACGCACTCCTTGTGCTGGGCTCCGCTGCTTTCGAGCTAGATAGACCACAAACACTGGCTATGCACTCCCTGTGCAGCGCTCCGCTGCTCTCGAGCTAGGTTCCAAACACTGCCTACGAACTCCATGTACAGCGCTCCACTGCTCTCGAGCTAGGTCCCGAACACTGGCTATGCACACCCTGTGCAGCGCTCCGCTGCTCTCGAGCTAGGTCCCATACACTGGCTACGCACTTCCTGTGCTGCGCTCTGCTGCTCTCGAGCTAGATAGACCCCAAACACGGGCTACACACTCCCTGTGCAGCGCTCTGCTGCTCTCAAGCTGGATAGACCCCAAACACAGACTACACACTCACTGTGCAGCGCTCTGCTGCTCTCAAGCTAGATAGAGCCCAAACACTGGCTATGCACTCCTTGTGCAGTGTTCCGCTGCTCTCGAGTTAGATCCCAAACACTGGCTACGCACTCCCTGTGCAGCGCTCTGTACTCTCAAGCTAGATAGACCCCAAACACTGACCACGCACTCCCTGTGCAGCGCTCTGCTGCTCTCGAGCTAGATAGACCCCAAAGACTGGCTACGCACTCCCTGTGCAGCGCTCTACTGCTCTCAAGCGAGATCCCAAACACTGGCTACGCACTCCCAGTACAGCGATCTGCTGCTCTCGAGCTAGGTCCCAAACACTGGCTACGCACTCCCTGTGCAGCAATCTGCTGCTCTCGAGCTAGATAGACCCCAAACACTGGCTACGCACTCCCTGTGCAGTGCTCCGCTGCTCTTGAGCTAGATCCCAAACACTGGCTACGCACTCCATGTACAGCGCTATACTGCTCTCAAGTGAGATCCCAAACACTGGCTACACACTCCCTGTGCAGCCCTCCGCTGCTCTCGAGCTAGGTCCCAAACACTGGCTACGCACTACCTGTGCAGTGCTCCGCTGCTCTCGAGTTAGATCCCAAACACTGGCTACGCACTCCCTGTGCAGCACTCCGCTGCTCTCGAGCTAGATCACAAACACTGGCTACGCACTCCCTGTGCAGCGCTCCGCTGCTCTCGAGCTAGATAGACCCCAAACACTGACTATGCACTCCCTGTGCAGCGCTCTGCTGCTCTAAAGCTAGATAGACCCCAAACACTGGCTACGTACTCCCTGTGCAGCGCTCCGCTGCTCTCGAGCTAGATCCCAAACACTGGCTACGCACTCCATGTACAGCGCTCTACTGCTCTCAAGCTGGATAGACCCCAAACACTGGCTACGCACTCCCTGTGCAGCGCTGTACTGTACTCCAGCTAGGTCCCAAAAACTGGCTACACACTCCCTGTGCACCGCTCCGCTGCTCTCGAGCTAGGTCCCAAACACTGGCTATGCACTCCCTGTGCAGCGCTCTGCTGCTCTCGAGCTAAATAGACCTCAAACACTGGCTATGAACTTGCGGTGCAGCGCTCTGCTGCTCTCGAGCTAGATCCCAAACACTGGCTACGCACTCCCTGTGCATCGCTCTTACGCACTCCCTGCTAGGTCCCAAACACTGGCTACGTACTTTCTGTGCAGCGCTTCTCTGCTCTCGAGCTAGCTCCCAAAAACTGGCTATGTGCTCCCTGTGCAGCGCTCTGCTGCTCTCGAGCTAGATCCCAAACACTAGCTACACACTCCCTGTGCAGCACTCCGCTGCTCTCGAGCTAGGTCCCAAACACTGGCTACGCACTCCTTGTGCTGCGCTCCGCTGCTCTCGAGCAAAATAGACCACAAACACTGCCTACGCACTCCCTGTGCAGAGCTCCGCTGCACTCGAGCTAGGTCCCAAACACTGCCTACGCACTCCATGTACAACGCTCCACTGCTCTCGAGCTAGGTCTCGAACACTGGCTATGCACTCCCTCTGCAGCGCTCCACTGCTCTTGAGCTAGGTCTCGAACATGGCTAGGCAGTCCCTGTGCAGCGCTCCGCTGCCCTCGAGCTAGGTCCCGAACACTGGCTAGGCACTCCCTGTGCAGAGATCCGCTGCTCTCGAGCTTGGTCCCAAACACTGGCTACGCACTCCCTGTGCTGCACTCCGCTGCTCTCGAGCTAGATAGACCCCAAACACTGGCTACACACTCCCTGTGCAGCGCTCTGCTGCTCTCAAGCTGGATAGACCCCAAACACGGACTACACACTCACTGTGCAGTGCTCTGCTGCTCTCGAGCTAGATAGACCCCAAACACTGGCTACGCACTCCTTGTGCAGTGTTCCGCTGCTCTCGAGTTAGATCCCAAACACTGGCTATGCACTCCCTGTGCAGCGCTCTGCTGCTCTCGAGCTAGATAGACCCCAAACACTGACTACACACTCACTGTGCAGTGCTCTGCTGCTCTCGAGCTAGATAGACCCCAAACACTGGCTAAGCACTCCTTGTGCAGCGCTCCGCTGCACTCGAGCTAGGACCAAAACATTGGCTATGCACTTCCTGTGCAGCGATCTGCTGCTCTCGAGCTAGGTCCCAAACACTGGCTGCTCTCGAGCTAGATAGACCCCAAACATTGGCTACGCACTCCCTGTGCAGTGCTCCGCTGCTCTCGAGCTAGATCCCAAACACTGGCTAGGCACTCTATGTGCAGCGCTATACTGCTCTCAAGTGAGATCCCAAACACTGGCTACACACTCCCTGTGCAGCGCTCCGCTGCTCTCGAGCTAGGTCCCAAACACTGGCTATGCACTCCCTGTGCAGCGATCTGCTGCTCTCGAGCTAGGTCCCAAACACTGGCTACGCACTACCTGTGCAGCGCTCCGCTGCTCTCGAGTTACATCCCAAACACTGGCTACACACTCCCTGTGCAGCGCTCCACTGCTCTCGAGCTAGATCACAAACACTGGCTATGCACTCCCTGTGCAGCGCTCCGCTGCTCTCGAGCTAGATAGACCCCAAACACTGACTATGCACTCCCTGTGCAGCGCTCTGCTGCTCTAAAGCTAGATAGACCCCAAACACTGGCTACGCACTCCCTGTGCAGCGCTCCGCTGCTCTCGAGCTAGATCCCAAACACTGGCTAAGCACTCCATGTGCAGCGCTCTACTGCTCTCGAGCTAGTTCCCAAACACTGGCTACGCACTCCATGTGCAGCGCTCTGCTGTACTCGAGCTAGGTCCCAAACACTGGCTATGCACTCCCTGTGCAGCGCTCCGCTGCTCTCGAGCTACGTCCCAAACACTGGCTATGCACTCCATGTGCAGCGCTCCGCTGCTCTCGAGCTAGGTCCCAAGCACTGGCTACACACTCCCTGTGCAGCACTCCGCTGCTCTCGAGCTAGGTCTCGAACACTGGCTATGCACTCCCTCTGCAGCGCTCCGCTGCTCTCGAGCTAGGTCTCGAAAACTGGCTAGGTACTCCATCTGCAGCGCTCCGCTGCTCTCGAGCTAGGTCCCGAACACTGGCTAGGCACTCCCTGTGCAGCACTCCACTGCCCTCAAGCTTGGTCCCAAACACTGGTTATGCACTCCTTGTGCTGCGCTCCACTGCTCTCGAGCTAGGTCCCGAACACTGGCTATGCACTCCCTGTGCTGCGCTCTGCTGCTCTCGAGCTAAATAGACCCCAAACACGGGCTACACACTCCCTGTGCAGCGCTCTGCTGCTCTCAAGCTGGATAGACCCCAAACACAGAATACACACTCACTGTGCAGTGCTCTGCTGCTCTCGAGCTAGATAGACCCCAAACACTGGCTATGCACTCTTTGTGCAGTGTTCCGCTGCTCTCGAGTTAGATCCCAAACACTGGCTACGCACTCCCTGTGCAGCACTCTGCTACTCTCGAGCTAGATAGACCCCAAAGACTGGCTACGCACTCCCTGTGCAGCGCTCTACTGCTCTCAAGCGAGATCCCAAACACTGGCTACGCACTCCCAGTGCAGCGATTTGCTGCTCTCGAGCTAGGTCCCAAACACTGGCTACCCACTCCCTGTGCAGCGATCTGCTGCTCTCGAGCTAGATAGACCCCAAACACTGGCTACGCACTCCCTGTGCAGTGCTCTGCTGCTCTCGAGCTAGATCCCAAACACTGGCTATGCACTCCCTGTGCTGCGCTCTGCTGCTCTCGAGCTAGATAGACCCCAAACACGGGCTACACACTCCCTGTGCAGCGCTCTGCTGCTCTCAAGCTAGATAGACCACAAACACTGGCTACGCACTCCCTGTATAGCGCTCCGCTGCTCTCGAGCTAGGTCCCAAGCACTGCCTACTCACTCCATGTACAGCGCTCCACTGCTCTCGAGCTAGGTCCCGAACACTGGCTATGCACTCCCTGTGCTGCGCTCTGCTGCTCTCGAACTAGATAGACCCCAAACACGGACTACACACTCCCTGTGCAGCGCTCTGCTGCTCTCAAGCTGGATAGACCCCAAACACAGACTACACACTCACTGTGCAGTGCTCTGCTGTTCTCGAGCTAGATAGACCCCAAACACTGGCTATGCACTCCTTGTGGAGTGTTCCGCTGCTCTCGAGTTAGATCCCAAACACTGGCTACGCACTCCCTGTGCAGCGCTCTGCTACTCTCGAGCTAGATAGACCCCAAAGACTGGCTACGCACTCCCTGTGCAGCGCTCTACTGCTCTCAAGCGAGATCCCAAACACTGGCTACGCACTCCCAGTGCAGCGATTTGCTGCTCTCGAGCTAGGTCCCAAACACGGGCTACCCACTCCCTGTGCAGCGATCTGCTGCTCTCGAGCTAGATAGACCCCAAACACTGGCTACGCACTCTCTGTGCAGTGCTCCGCTGCTCTCGAGCTAGATCCCAAACACTGGCTACGCACTCCATGTGCAGCGCTATACTGCTCTCAAGTGAGATCCCAAACACTGGCTACACACTCCCTGTGCAGCGCTCTGCTGTTCTCGAGCTAGGTCCCAAACACTGGCTATGCACTCCCTGTGCAGCGCTCCGCTGCTCTCGAGCTACGTCCCAAACACTGGCTATGCACTACCTGTGCAGCGCTCCGCTGCTCTCGAGCTAGGTCCCAAGCACTGGCTACACACTCCCTGTGCAGCACTCCGCTGCTCTCGAGCTAGGTCTCGAACACTGGCTATGCACTCCCTCTGCAGCACTCCGCTGCTCTCGAGCTAGGTCTCAAAAACTGGCTAGGTACTCCCTCTGCAGCGCTCCGCTGCTCTCGAGCTAGGTCCCAAACACTGGCTAGGCACTCCCTGTGCAGCGCTCCGCTGCTCTCAAGCTTGGTCCCAAACACTGGCTAGGCACTCCCTGTGCAGCGCTCCGCTGCTCTCAAGCTTGGTCCCAAACACTGGCTATGCACTCCCTGTGCTGCGCTCTGCTGCTCTCGAGCTAGATAGACCCCAAACACGGGCTAGACACTCCCTGTGCAGCGCTCTGCTGCTCTCAAGCTGGATAGACCCCAAACACAGACTACACACTCACTGTGCAGCGCTCTGCTGCTCTCGAGCTAGATAAAGCCCAAACACTGGCTATGCACTCCTTGTGCAGTGTTCCGCTGCTCTCGAGTTAGATCCCAAACACTGGCTACGCACTCCCTGTGCAGCGCTCTGCTACTCTCGAGCTAGATAGATCCCAAACACTGACCACGCACTCCCTGTGCAGCGCTCTGCTGCTCTCGAGCTAGATAGACCCCAAAAACTGGCTACGCACTCCCTGTGCAGCGCTCTACTGCTCTCAAGCAAGATCCCAAACACTGACTACGCACTCCCAGTGCAGCGATCTGCTGCTCTCGAGCTAGGTCCCAAACACTGGCTACGCATTCCCTGTGCAGCGACCTGCTGCTCTCGAGCTAGATAGACCCCAAACACTGGCTACGCACTCCCTGTGCAGTGCTCCGCTGCTCTCGAGCTAGATCCCAAACACTGGCTACGCACTCCATGTGCAGCGCTATAGTGCTCTTAAGTGAGATCCCAAACACTGGCTACACACTCCCTGTGCAGCGCTCCGCTGCTCTCGAGCTAGGTCCCAAACACTGGCTATGCACTACCTGTGCAGCGCTCCGCTGCTCTCGAGTTAGATCCCAAACACTGGCTATGCACTCCCTGTGCAGCGCTCCGCTGCTCTCGAGCTAGATCACAAACACTGGCTACGCACTCCCTGTGCAGCGCTCCGCTGCTCTCGAGCTAGATAGACCCCAAACACTGACTATGCACTCCCTGTGCAGCGCTCTGCTGCTCTAAAGCTAGATAGACCCCAAACACTGGCTACGTACTCCCTGTGCAGCGCTCTGCTGTACTCCAGCTAGGTCCCAAAAACTGGCTACACACTCCCTGTGCACCGCTCCGCTGCTCTCGAGCTAGGTCCCAAACACTGGCTATGCACTCCCTGTGCAGCGCTCTGCTGCTCTCGAGCTAATTAGACCTCACACACTGGCTATGAACTTGCGGTGCAGCGCTCTGCTGCTCTCGAGCTAGATCCCAAACACTGGCTACGCACTCCCTGTGCATCGCTCTTAGGCACTCCCTGCTAGGTCCCAAACACTGGCTACGCACTTTCTGTGCAGCGCTTCTCTGCTCTCGAGCTAGCTCCCAAACACTGGCTATGTGCTCCCTGTGCAGCGCTCTGCTGCTCTCAAGCTAGATCCCAAACACTAGCTACACACTCCCTGAGCAGCACTCCGCTGCTCTCGAGCTAGGTCCCAAACACTGGCTACGCACTCCTTGTGCTGCGCTCTGCTGCTCTCGAGCAAGATAGACCACAAACACTGCCTACGCATTCCCTGTGCAGCGCTCCGCTGCTCTCGAGCTAGGTCCAAAACACTGCCTACGCACTCCATGTACAGCGCTCCACTGCTCTCGAGGTAGGTCCCGAACACTGGCTATGCACTCCCTCTGCAGCGCTCCGCTGCTCTTGAGCTAGGTCTCGAACATGGCTAGGCAGTCCCTGTGCAGCGCTCCGCTGCTCTCGAGCTAGGTCCCGAACACTGGCTAGGCACTCCCTGTGCAGCGCTCCGCTGCTCTCGAGCTTGGTCCCAAACACTGGCTACGCACTCCCTGTGCTGCACTCTGCTGCTCTCGAGCTAGATACACCCCAAACACTGGCTACGTACTCCCTGTGCAGCGCTCCGCTGCTCTCGAGCTAGATCCCAAACAATGGCTACGCACTCCCTGTGGAGCGCTCCGCTGCTCTCGAGCTAGATCCCAAACACTGGCTACGCCCTCCATGTGCAGCGCTCTACTGCTCTCAAGCTAGATCCGAAACACTGGCTACGCACTCCCTATGCAGCGCTCCGCTGTACTCGAGCTAGGTCCCAAACACTGGCTACACACTCCCTGTGCAGCGCTCTACTGCTTTCGAGCTAGATCCCAAACACTGGCTTGGCACTCTCTGTGCAGTGCTCCGCTGCTCTCGAGCTACGTCCCAAACACTGGCTAGGCACTCCCTGTGCAGCGCTCCGCTGCTCTCGAGCTAGGTCCCGAACACTGGCTACGCACTCCCTGTGCAGCACTCTGCTGCTCTCGAGCTAGGTCCTGAACACAGGCTAGGCACTCCCTGTGGAGCGCTCCGCTGCTCTCGAGCTAGATCCCGAACACTGAATAGGCACTCACTGTGCAGCACTCCGCTGCTCTCGAGCTTGGTGCCGAACACTGGCTATGCACTACCTGTGCAGCGCTCCGCTGCTCTCGAGCTAGATCCCAAACACTGGCTACACACTCCCTGTGCAGTGCTCCGCTGCTCTCGAGCTAGGTCCCAAACACTGGCTATGCACTCCATGTGCAGCACTCCGCTGCTCTTGAGCTAGGTCCCGAACTCTGGCTATGCACTCCCTATGCAGCGCTCCGCTGCTCTCGAGCTAGGTCTCGAAAACTACCTAGGTACTCCCTCTGCAGTGCTCTGCTGCTCACGAGCTAGGTCCCGAACACTGGCTAGGCACTCCCTGTGCAGCGCTCCTCTGCTCTCAAGCTTGGTCCCAAACACTGGCTACGCACTCCTTGTGCTGCGCTCCGCTGCTCTCGAGCTAGATAGACCACAAACACTGCCTACGCACTCCCTGTGCAGCGCTCCGCTGCTCTCGAGCTAGGTCCCAAACACTGCCTACGCACTCCATGTACAGCGCTCCACTGCTCTCGAGCTAGGGTCCGAACACTGGCTATGCACTCCCTCTGCAGCGCTCCGCTGCTCATGATCTAGGTCTCGAACATGGCTAGGCAGTCCCTGTGCAGCGCTCCGCTGCTCTCGAGCTAGGTCCCGAACACTGGCTAGGCACTCCCTATGCAGCGCTCCGCTGCTCTCGAGCTTGGTCCCAAACACTGGCTACGCACTCCCTGTTCTGCGCTCCGCTGCTCTCGAGCTAGATAGACCCCAAACACTGGCTACACACTCCCTGTGCAGCGCTCTGCTGCTCTCAAGCTGGATAGACCCCAAACACTGACTACACACTCACTGTGCAGCGCTCTGCTGCTCTCGAGCTAGATAGACCCCAAACACTGGCTACGCACTCCTTGTGCAGTGTTCCGCTGCTCTCGAGTTAGATCCCAAACACTGGCTATGCACTCCATGTGCAGTGCTCTACTGCTCTCAAGCGAGATCCCAAACACTGGCTACGCACTCCCTGTGCAGCCTTCCGCTGTACTCGAGCTAGGTCCCAAACACTGGCTATGCACTCCCTGTGCAGCGATCTGCTGCTCTCGAGCTAGGTCCCAAACACTGGCTACGCACTCCCTGTGCAGCGATCTGCTGCTCTCGAGCTAGATAGACCCCAAACACTGGCTACGCACTCTATGTGCAGCGCTATACTGCTCTCAAGTGAGATCCCAAACACTGGCTACACACTCCCTGTGCCACGCTCCGCTGCTCTCGAGCTAGGTCCCAAACACTGGCTATGCACTCCCTGTGCAGCGATCTGCTGCTCTCGAGCTAGGTCCCAAACACTGGCTACGCACTACCTGTGCAGCGCTCCGCTGCTCTCGAGTTACATCCCAAACACTGGCTACGCACTCCCTGTGCAGCGCTCCGCTGCTCTCGAGCTAGATCACAAACACTGGCTATGCACTCCCTGTGCAGCGCTCCGCTGCTCTCGAGCTAGATAGGCCCCAAACATTGACTATGCACTCCCTGTGCAGCGCTCTGCTGCTCTAAAGCTAGATAGACCCCAAACACTGGCTACGTACTCCCTGTGCAGCGCTCCGCTGCTCTCGAGCTAGATCCCAAACACTGGCTAAGCACTCCATGTGCAGCGCTCTACTGCTCTCGAGCTAGTTCCCAAACACTGGCTACGCACTCCCTGTGCAGCGCTCTGCTGTACTCGAGCTAGGTCCCAAACACTGGCTACACACTCCCTGTGCAGCGCTCTGCTGCTCTCGAACTGGGTCCCAAACACTGGCTACACACTCCCTGTGCAGCGCTCCGCTGCTCTCGAGCTAGGTCCCAAAAACTGGCTATGCACTCCCTGTGCAGCGCTCCGCTGCTCTCGAGCTACGTCCCAAACACTGGCTAGGCACTCCCTGTGCAGCGCTCTGCTGCTCTCGAGCTAGGTCCCGAACACTGGCTACGCACTCCATGTGCAGCACTCTTCTGCTCTCGAGCTAGGTCCTGAACACTGGCTATGCAATCCCTCTTCAGCGCTCCGCTGTTCTTGAGCTAGATCCCGAACACTGGATAGGCACTTACTGTGCAGCGCTCCGCTGCTCTCGAGCTATGTCCCGAACACTGGCTATGCACTACCTGTGCAGCGCTCCACTGCTCTCGAGCTAGGTCCCAAGTACTGGCTACACACTCCCTGTGCAGCACTCCGCTGCTCTCGAGCTAGATCACGAACACTGGCTATGCACTCCCTCTGCAGCGCTCCGCTGCTCTCGAGCTAGGTCTCGAAAACTGGCTAGGTACTCCCTCTGCAGCGCTCCGCTGCTCTCGAGCTAGGTCCCGAACACTGGCTAGGCACTCCCTGTGCAGCGCTCCGCTGCTCTCAAGCTTGGTCCCAAACACTGATTACGCACTCCTTGTGCTGTGCTCCGCTGCTCTCGAGCTAGATAGACCACAAACACTGGCTATGCACTCCCTGTGCAGCGCTCCGCTGCTCTCGAGCTAGGTCCCAAACACTGCCTACGCACTCCATGTACAGCGCTCCACTGCTCTCGAGCTAGGTCCCGAACACTGGCTATGCACTCCCTGTGCAGCGCTCCGCTGCTCTCGAGCTTGGTCCCAAACACTGGCTACGCACTCTCTGTGCTGCGCTCTGCTGCTCTCGAGCTAGATAGACCCCAAACACGGGCTACACACTCCCTGTGCAGCGCTCTGCTGCTCTCGAGCTAGGTCCCAAACACTGGCTACGCACTACCTGTGCAGCGCTCCGCTGCTCTCGAGTTACATCCCAAACACTGGCTACGCACTCCCTGTGCAGCGCTCCGCTGCTCTCGAGCTAGATCACAAACACTGGCTATGCACTCCCTGTGCAGCGCTCCGCTGCTCTCGAGCTAGATAGGCCCCAAACACTGACTATGCACTCCCTGTGCAGCGCTCTGCTGCTCTAAAGCTAGATAGACCCCAAACACTGGCTACGTACTCCCTGTGCAGCGCTCCGCTGCTCTCGAGCTAGATCCCAAACACTGGCTAAGCACTCCATGTGCAGCGCTCTACTGCTCTCGAGCTAGTTCCCAAACACTGGCTACGCACTCCCTGTGCAGCGCTCTGCTGTACTCGAGCTAGGTCCCAAACACTGGCTACACACTCCCTGTGCAGCGCTCTGCTGCTCTCGAACTGGGTCCCAAACACTGGCTACACACTCCCTATGCAGCGCTCCGCTGCTCTCGAGCTAGGTCTCGAAAACTGGCTAGGTACTCCCTCTGCAGCGCTCCCCTGCTCTCGAGCTAGGTCCCGAACACTGGCTAGGCACTCCCTGTGCAGCGCTCCGCTGCTCTCAAGCTTGGTCCCAAACACTGATTACGCACTCCTTGTGCTGTGCTCCGCTGCTCTCGAGCTAGATAGACCACAAACACTGGCTATGCACTCCCTGTGCAGCGCTCCGCTGCTCTCGAGCTAGGTCCCAAACACTGCCTACGCACTCCATGTACAGCGCTCCACTGCTCTCGAGCTAGGTCCCGAACACTGGCTATGCACTCCCTGTGCAGCGCTCCGCTGCTCTCGAGCTTGGTCCCAAACACTGGCTACGCACTCTCTGTGCTGCGCTCTGCTGCTCTCAAGCTAGATAGACCCCAAACACGGGCTACACACTCCCTGTGCAGCGCTCTGCTGCTCTCAAGCTGGATAGACCCCAAACACAGACTACACACTCACTGTGCAGCGCTCTGCTGCTCTCGAGCTAGATCCCAAACACTGGCTACGCACTCCCTGTGCATCGCTCTTAGGCACTCCCTGCTAGGTCCCAAACACTGGCTACGCACTTTCTGTGCAGCGCTTCTCTGCTCTCGAGCTAGCTCCCAAACACTGGCTATGTGCTCCCTGTGAAGCGCTCTGCTGCTCTCGAGCTAGATCCCAAACACTAGCTACACACTCCCTGTGCAGCACTCCGCTGCTCTCGAGCTAGGTCCCAAACACTGGCTACGCACTCCTTGTGCTGCACTCTGCTGCTCTCGAGCAAGATAGACCACAAACACTGCCTACGCACTCCCTCTGCAGCGCTCCGCTGCTCTCGAGCTAGGTCCCAAACACTGCCTACGCACTCCATGTACAGCACTCCTCTGCTCTCGAGGTAGGTCCCGAACACTGGCTATGCACTCCCTCTGCAGCGCTCCGCTGCTCTTGAGCTAGGTCTCGAACATGGCTAGGCAGTCCCTGTGCAGCGCTCCCCTGCTCTCGAGCTTTGTCCCGAATACTGGCTAGGCACTCCCTGTGCAGCGCTCCGCTGCTCTCGAGCTTGGTCCCAAACACTGGCTACGCACTCCCTGTGCTGCACTCCGCTGCTCTCGAGCTAGCTAGACCCCAAACACTGGCTACACACTGCCTGTGCAGCGCTCTGCTGCTCTCAAGCTGGATAGACCCCAAACACTGGCTACGCACTCCTTGTGCAGTGTTCCGCTGCTCTCGAGTTAGATCCCAAACACTGGCTATGCACTCCCTGTGCAGCGCTCTGCTGCTCTCGAGCTAGATAGACCCCAAACACTGACTACACACTCACTGTGCAGTGCTCTGCTGCTCTCGAGCTAGATAGACCCCAAACACTGGCTATGCACTCCTTGTGCAGCGCTCCGCTGCACTCGGCTAGGTCCCAAACACTGGCTATGCACTCCCTGTGCAGCGATCTGCTGCTCTCGAGCTAGGTCCCAAACACTGGCTACACACTCCCTGTGCAGCGATCTGCTGCTCTCGAGCTAGATAGACCCCAAACACTGGCTACGCACTCCCTGTGCAGTGCTCCGCTGCTCTCGAGCTAGATCCCAAACACTGGCTACGCACTCTATGTGCAGCGCTATACTGCTCTCAAGTGAGATCCCAAACACTAGCTACACACTCCCTGTACAGCGCTCCGCTGCTCTCCAGCTAGGTCCCAAACACTGGCTATGCACTCCCTGTGCAGCGCTCCGCTGCTCTCGAGCTTGGTCCAAAACACTGGCTACGCACTCCCTGTGCTGCGCTCTGCTGCTCTCGAGCTAGATAGACCCCAAACACGGGCTACACACTCCCTGTGCAGCGCTCTGCTGTTCTCAAGCTGGATAGACCCCAAACACAGACTACACACTCACTGTGCAGCGCTCTGCTGCTCTCGAGCTAGATCCCAAACACTGGCTACGCACTCCCTGTGCATCGCTCTTAGGCACTCCCTGCTAGGTCCCAAACACTGGCTACGCACTTTCTGTGCAGCGCTTCTCTGCTCTCGAGCTAGCTCCCAAACACTGGCTATGTGCTTCCTGTGCAGCGCTCTGCTGCTCTCGAGCTAGATCCCAAACACTAGCTACACACTCCCTGTGCAGCACTCCGCTGCTCTCGAGCTAGGTCCCAAACACTGGCTACGCACTCCTTGTGCTGCGCTCTGCTGCTCTCGAGCAAGATAGACCACAAACACTGCCTACGCACTCCCTCGGCAGCGCTCCGCTGCTCTCGAGCTAGGTCCCAAATACTGCCTACGCACTCCATGTACAGCGCTCCACTGCTCTCGAGGTAGGTCCCGAACACTGGCTATGCACTCCCTCTGCAGCGCTCCGCTGCTCTTGAGCTAGGTCTCGAACATGGCTAGGCAGTCCCTGTGCTGCGCTCCCCTGCTCTCGAGCTTGGTCCCGAACACTGGCTAGGCACTCCCTGTGCAGCGCTCCGCTGCTCTCGAGCTTGGTCCCAAACACTGGCTATGCACTCCCTGTGCTGCACTCCGCTGCTCTCGAGCTAGATAGACCCCAAACACTGGCTACACACTGCCTGTGCAGCGCTCTGCTGCTCTCAAGCTGGATAGACCCCAAACACTGGCTACGCACTCCTTGTGCAGTGTTCCGCTGCTCTCGAGTTAGATCCCAAACACTGGCTATGCACTCCCTGTGCAGCGCTCTGCTGCTCTCGAGCTAGATAGACCCCAAACACTGACTACACACTCACTGTGCAGTGCTCTGCTGCTCTCGAGCTAGATAGACCCCAAACACTGGCTACGCACTCCTTGTGCAGCGCTCCGCTGCACTCGAGCTAGGTCCCAAACACTGGCTATGCACTCCCTGTGCAGCGATCTGCTGCTCTCGAGCTAGGTCCCAAACACTGGCTACGCACTCCCTGTGCAGCGATCTGCTGCTCTCGAGCTAGATCCCAAACACTGGCTACGCACTCTATGTGCAGCGCAATACTGCTCTCAAGTGAGATCCCAAACACTGGCTACACACTCCCTGTGCAGCGCTCCGCTGCTCTCCAGCTAGGTCCCAAACACTGGCTATGCACTCCCTGTGCAGCGATCTGCTGCTCTCGAGCTAGGTCCCAAACACTGGCTACGCACTACCTGTGCAGCGCTCCGCTGCTCTCGAGTTACATCCCAAACACTGGCTACGCACTCCCTGTGCAGCGCTCCGCTACTCTCGAGCTAGATCACAAACACTGGCTATGCACTCCCTGTGCAGCGCTCCGCTGCTCTCGAGCTAGATAGTCCCCAAACACTGACTATGCACTCCCTGTGCAGCGCTCTGCTGCTCTAAAGCTAGATAGACCCCAAACACTGGCTACGTACCCCCTGTGCAGCGCTCCGCTGCTCTCGAGCTAGATCCCAAACAATGGCTACGCACTCCCTGTGGAGCGCTCCGCTGCTCTCGAGCTAGATCCCAAACACGGGCTACGCACTCCATGTGCAGCGCTCTAATGCTCTCAAGCTAGATCCGAAACACTGGCTACGCACTCCCTATGCAGCGCTCCGCTGTACTCGAGCTAGGTCCCAAACACTGGCTACACACTCCCTGTGCAGCGCTCCGCTGCTCTCGAGCTAGGTTCCAAACACTGGCAAGGCACTCCCTCTGCAGCACTCTGCTGCTCTCGAGCTAGGTCCTGAACACAGGCTAGGCACTCCCTGTGGAGCGCTCCGCTGCTCTCGAGCTAGATCCCGAACACTGGATAGGCACTCACTCTGCAGCGCTCCGCTGCTCTCGAGCTTGGTGCCGAACACTGGCTATGCAATACCTGTGCAGCGCTCCGCTGCTCTCGAGCTAGATTCCAAACACTGGCTACACACTCCCTGTGCAGTGCTTCTCTGCTCTCGAGCTAGGTCCCAAACACTGGCTATGCACTCCATGTGCAGCACTCCGCTGCTCTCGAGCTAGGTCCCGAACACTGGCTATGCACTCCCTATGCAGCGCTCCGCTGCTCTCGAGCTAGGTCTCGAAAACTGCCTAGGTACTCCCTCTGCAGCGCTCTGCTGCTCTCGAGATAGGTCCCGAACACTGGCTACGCACTCCCTGTGCAGCGCTCCTCTGCTCTCAAGCTTGGTCCCAAACACTGGATACGCACTCCTTGTGCTGCGCTCCGCTGCTCTCGAGCTAGATAGACCACAAACACTGCCTACGCACTCCCTGTGCAGCGCTCCGCTGCTCTCGAGCTAGGTCCCAAACACTGCCTACGCACTCCATGTACAGCGCTCCACTGCTCTCGAGCTAGGTCCCGAACACTGGCTATGCACTCCCTCTGCAGCGCTCCGCTGCCTTGAGCTAGGTCTCGAACATGGCTAGGCACTCCCTGTGCAGCGCTCCGCTGCTCTCGAGCTAGATAGACCCCAAACACTGGCTACACACTCCCTGTGGAGCGCTCTGCTGGTCTCAAGCTGGATAGACCCCAAACACTGACTACACACTCCTTGTGCAGTGTTCCGCTGCTCTCGAGTTAGATCCCAAACACTGGCTACGCACTCCATGTGCAGTGCACTACTGCTCTCAAGCGAGATCCCAAACACTGGCTACGCACTCCCTGTGCAGCCTTCCGCTACACTCGAGCTAGGTCCCAAACACTGGCTACGCACTCCCTGTGCAGCGATCTGCTGCTCTCGAGCTAGATAGACCCCAAACACTGGCTACGCACTCTATGTGCAGCGCTATACTGCTCTCAAGTGAGATCCCAAACACTGGCTACACACTCCCTGTGCAGCGCTCCGCTGCTCTCCAGCTAGGTCCCAAATACTGGCTATGCACTCCCTGTGCAGCGATCTGCTGCTCTCGAGCTAGGTCCCAAACACTGGCTACGCACTACCTGTGCAGCGCTCCGCTGCTCTCGAGTTACATCCCAAACACTGGCTACGCACTCCATGTGCAGCGCTCCGCTACTCTCGAGCTAGATCACAAACACTGGCTATGCACTCCCTGTGCAGTGCTCCGCTGCTCTCGAGCTAGATAGTCCCCAAACACTGACTATGCACTCCCTGTGCAGCGCTCTGCTGCTCTAAAGCTAGATAGACCCCAAACACTGGCTACGTACCCCCTGTGCAGCGCTCCGCTGCTCTCGAGCTAGATCCCAAACAATGGCTACGCACTCCCTGTGGAGCGCTCCGCTGCTCTCGAGCTAGATCCCAAACACGGGCTACGCACTCCATGTGCAGCGCTCTACTGCTCTCAAGCTAGATCCGAAACACTGGCTACGCACTCCCTATGCAGCGCTCCGCTGTACTCGAGCTAGGTCCCAAACAATGGCTACACACTCCCTGTGCAGCGCTCCGCTGCTCTCGAGCTAGGTTCCAAACACTGGCAAGGCACTCCCTGTGCAGCACTCTGCTGCTCTCGAGCTAGGTCCTGAACACAGGCTAGGCACTCCCTGTGGAGCGCTCCGCTGCTCTCGAGCTAGATCCCGAACACTGGATAGGCACTCACTCTGCAGCGCTCCGCTGCTCTCGAGCTTGGTGCCGAACACTGGCTATGCACTACCTGTGCAGCGCTCCGCTGCTCTCGAGCTAGAACCCAAACACTGGCTACACACTCCCTGTGCAGTGCTCCTCTGCTCTCGAGCTAGGTCCCAAACACTGGCTATGCACTCCATGTGCAGCACTCCGCTGCTCTCGAGCTAGGTCCCGAACACTGGCTATGCACTCCCTATGCAGCGCTCCGCTGCTCTCGAGCTAGGTCTCGAAAATTGCCTAGGTACTCTCTCTGCAGCGCTCTGCTGCTCTCGAGATAGGTCCCAAACACTGGCTACGCACTCCCTGTGCAGCGCTCCTCTGCTCTCAAGCTTGGTCCCAAACACTGGATACGCACTCCTTGTGCTGCGCTCCGCTGCTCTCGAGCTAGATAGACCACAAACACTGCCTAGGCACTCCATGTGCAGCGCTCCGCTGCTCTCGAGCTAGGTCCCAAACACTGCCTACGCACTCCATGTACAGCGCTCCACTGCTCTCGAGCTAGGTCCCGAACACTGGCTATGCACTCCCTCTGCAGCGCTCCGCTGCTCTTGAGCTAGGTCTCGAACATGGCTAGGCACTCCCTGTGCAGCGCTCCGCTGCTCTCGAGCTAGATAGACCCCAAACACTGGCTACACACTCCCTGTGCAGCACTCTGCTGCTCTCAAGCTGGATAGACCCCAAACACTGACTACACACTCACTGTGCAGCGCTCTGCTGCTCTCAAGCTAGATAGACCCCAAACACTGGCTACGCACTCCTTGTGCAGTGTTCCGCTGCTCTCGAGTTAGATCCCAAACACTGGCTACGCACTCCATGTGCAGTGTTCTACTGCTCTCAAGCGAGATCCCAAACACTGGCTACGCACTCCCTGTGCAGCCTTCCGCTACACTCGAGCTAGGTCCCAAGCACTGGCTATGCACTCCCTGTGCAGCGATCTGCTGCTCTCGAGCTAGGTCCCAAACACTGGCTACGCACTCCCTGTGCAGCAATCTGCTGCTCTCGAGCTAGATAGACCCCAAACACTGGCTACGCACTCCCTGTGCAGTGCTCTGCTGCTCTCTAGCTAGATCCCAAACACTGGCTACGCACTCTATGTGCAGCGCTATACTGCTCTCAAGTGAGATCCCAAACACTGGCTACACACTCCCTGTGCCACGCTCCGCTGCTCGTCAAGCTAGGTCCCTAACACTGGCAATGCACTCCCTGTGCAGCGATCTGCTGCTCTCGAGCTAGGTCCCAAACACTGGCTACGCACTACCTGTGCAGTGCTCCGCTGCTCTCAAGTTACATCCCAAACACTGGCTACGCACTCCCTGTGCAGCGCTCCGCTGCTCTCGAGCTAGATCACAAACACTGGCTATGCACTCCCTGTGCAGCGCTCAGCTGCTCTAAAGCTAGATAGGCCCCAAACACTGACTATGCACTCCCTGTGCAGTGCTCTGCTGCTCTAAAGCTAGATAGACCCCAAACACTAGCTACGTACTCCCTGTGCAGCGCTCCGCTGCTCTCGAGCTAGATCCCAAACACTGGCTACGCACTCCATGTGCAGCGCTCTACTGCTCTCGAGCTAGTTCCCAAACACTGGCTACGCACTCCCTGTGCAGCGCTCTGCTGTACTCGAGCTGGGTCCCAAACACTGGCTACACACTCCCTGTGCAGCGCTCTGCTGCTCTCGAACTAGGTCCCAAAAACTGGCTACACACTCCCTGTGCAGCGCTCCGCTGCTCTCGAGCTAGGTCCCAAAAACTGGCTATGCACTTCCTGTGCAGCACTCCGCTGCTCTCGAGCTACGTCCCAAACACTGGCTAGGCACTCCCTGTGCAGCGCTCCGCTGCTCTCGAGCTAGGTCCTGAACACTGGCTAGGCACTCCCTGTGCAGCACTCTTCTGCTCTCGAGCTACGTCCTGAACACTGGGTATGCAATCCCTCTTCAGCGCTCCGCTGCTCTTGAGCTAGATCCCGAACACTGGATAGGCACTCACTGTGCAGCGCTCCGCTGCTCTCGAGCTATGTCCCGAACATTGGCTATGCACTACCTGTGCAGCGCTCCGCTGCTCTCGAGCTAGGTCCCAGGTACTGGCTACACACTCCCTGTGCAGCACTCCGCTGCTCTCAAGCTAGATCTCGAACACTGGCTATGCACTACCTCTGCAGCGCTCCGCTGCTCTCGAGCTAGGTCTTGAAAACTTTCTAGGTACTCCCTCTGCAGCGCTCCGCTGCTCTCTAGCTAGGTCCCGAACACTGGCTAAGCACTCCCTGTGCAGCGCTCCGCTGCTCTCAAGCTTGGTCCCAAACACTGATTACGCACTCCTTGTGCTGGGCTCCGCTGCTCTCGAGCTAGATAGACCACAAACACTGGCTATGCACTCCCTGTGCAGCGCTCCGCTGCTCTCGAGCTAGGTTCCAAACACTGCCTACGAACTCCATGTACAGCGCTCCACTGCTCTCGAGCTAGGTCTCGAACACTGGCTATGCAGACCCTGTGCAGCGCTCCGCTGCTCTCGAGCTAGGTCCCATACACTGGCTACGCACTTCCTGTGCTGCGCTCTGCTGCTCTCGAGCTAGATAGACCCCAAACACGGGCTACACACTCCCTGTGCAGCGCTCTGCTGCTCTCAAGCTGGATAGACCCCAAACACAGACTACACACTCACTGTGCAGCGCTCTGCTGCTCTCAAGCTAGATAGAGCCCAAACACTGGCTATGCACTCCTTGTGCAGTGTTCCGCTGCTCTCGAGTTAGATCCCAAACACTGGCTACGCACTCCCTGTGCAGCGCTCTGCTACTCTCAAGCTAGATAGACCCCAAACACTGACCACGCACTCCCTGTGCAGCGCTCTGCTGCTCTCGAGCTAGATAGACCCCAAAGACTGGCTACGCACTCCCTGTGCAGCGCTCTACTGCTCTCAAGCGAGATCCCAAACACTGGCTACGCACTCCCAGTACAGCGATCTGCTGCTCTCGAGCTAGGTCCCAAACACTGGCTACGCACTCCCTGTGCAGCGATCTGCTGCTCTCGAGCTAGATAGACCCCAAACACTGGCTACGCACTCCCTGTGCAGTGCTCCGCTGCTCTTGAGCTAGATCCCAAACACTGGCTACGCACTCCATGTACAGCGCTATACTGCTCTCAAGTGAGATCCCAAACACTGGCTACACACTCCCTGTGCAGCCCTCCGCTGCTCTCGAGCTAGGTCCCAAACACTGGCTACGCACTACCTGTGCAGTGCTCCGCTGCTCTCGAGTTAGATCCCAAACACTGGCTACGCACTCCCTGTGCAGCACTCCGCTGCTCTCGAGCTAGATCACAAACACTGGCTACGCACTCCCTGTGCAGCGCTCCGCTGCTCTCGAACTAGATAGACCCCAAACACTGACTATGCACTCCCTGTGCAGCGCTCTGCTGCTCTAAAGCTAGATAGACCCCAAACACTGGCTACGTACTCCCTGTGCAGCGCTCCGCTGCTCTCGAGCTAGATCCCAAACACTGGCTACGCACTCCATGTACAGCGCTCTACTGCTCTCAAGCTGGATAGACCCCAAACACTGGCTACGCACTCCCTGTGCAGCGCTGTACTGTACTCCAGCTAGGTCCCAAAAACTGGCTACACACTCCCTGTGCAGCGCTCTGCTGCTCTCGAGCTAGATCCCAAACACTGGCTACGCACTCCCTGTGCATCGCTCTTACGCACTCCCTGCTAGGTCCCAAACACTGGCTACGTACTTTCTGTGCAGCGCTTCTCTGCTCTCGAGCTAGCACCCAAAAACTGGCTATGTGCTCCCTGTGCAGCGCTCTGCTGCTCTCGAGCTAGATCCCAAACACTAGCTACACACTCCCTGTGCAGCACTCCGCTGCTCTCGAGCTAGGTCCCAAACACTGGCTACGCACTCCTTGTGCTGCGCTCCGCTGCTCTCGAGCAAAATAGACCACAAACACTGCCTACGCACTCCCTGTGCAGAGCTCCGCTGCACTCGAGCTAGGTCCCAAACACTGCCTACGCACTCCATGTACAGCGCTCCACTGCTCTCGAGCTAGGTCTCGAACACTGGCTATGCACTCCCTCTGCAGCGCTCCACTGCTCTTCAGCTAGGTCTCGAACATGGCTAGGCAGTCCCTGTGCAGCGCTCCGCTGCCCTCGAGCTAGGTCCCGAACACTGGCTAGGCACTCCCTGTGCAGAGATCCGCTGCTCTCGAGCTTGGTCCCAAACACTGGCTACGCACTCCCTGTGCTGCACTCCGCTGCTCTCAAGCTAGATAGACCCCAAACACTGGCTACACACTCCCTGTGCAGCGCTCTGCTGCTCTCAAGCTGGATAGACCCCAAACACGGACTACACACTCACTGTGCAGTGCTCTGCTGCTCTCGAGCTAGATAGACCCCAAACACTGGCTACGCACTCCTTGTGCAGTGTTCCGCTGCTCTCGAGTTAGATCCCAAACACTGGCTATGCACTCCCTGTGCAGCGCTCTGCTGCTCTCGAGCTAGATAGACCCCAAACACTGACTACACACTCACTGTGCAGTGCTCTGCTGCTCTCGAGCTAGATAGACCCCAAACACTGGCTAAGCACTCCTTGTGCAGCGCTCCGCTGCACTCGAGCTAGGACCAAAACATTGGCTATGCACTTCCTGTGCAGCGATCTGCTGCTCTCGAGCTAGGTCCCAAACACTGGCTGCTCTCGAGCTAGATAGACCCCAAACACTGGCTACGCACTCCCTGTGCAGTGCTCCGCTGCTCTCGAGCTAGATCCCAAACACTGGCTAGGCACTCTATGTGCAGCGCTATACTGCTCTCAAGTGAGATCCCAAACACTGGCTACACACTCCCTGTGCAGCGCTCCGCTGCTCTCGAGCTAGGTCCCAAACACTGGCTATGCACTCCCTGTGCAGCGATCTGCTGCTCTCGAGCTAGGTCCCAAACACTGGCTACGCACTACCTGTGCAGCGCTCCGCTGCTCTCGAGTTACATCCCAAACACTGGCTACACACTCCCTGTGCAGCGCTCCACTGCTCTCGAGCTAGATCACAAACACTGGCTATGCACTCCCTGTGCAGCGCTCCGCTGCTCTCGAGCTAGATAGACCCCAAACACTGACTATGCACTCCCTGTGCAGCGCTCTGCTGCTCTAAAGCTACATAGACCCCAAACACTGGCTACGCACTCCCTGTGCAGCGCTCCGCTGCTCTCGAGCTAGATCCCAAACACTGGCTAAGCACTCCATGTGCAGCGCTCTACTGCTCTCGAGCTAGTTCCCAAACACTGGCTACGCACTCCATGTGCAGCGCTCTGCTGTACTCGAGCTAGGTCCCAAACACTGGCTATGCACTCCCTGTGCAGCGCTCCGCTGCTCTCGAGCTACGTCCCAAACACTGGCTATGCACTCCATGTGCAGCGCTCCGCTGCTCTCGAGCTAGGTCCCAAGCACTGGCTACACACTCCCTGTGCAGCACTCCGCTGCTCTCGAGCTAGGTCTCGAACACTGGCTATGCACTCCCTCTGCAGCGCTCCGCTGCTCTCGAGCTAGGTCTCGAAAACTGGCTAGGTACTCCATCTGCAGCGCTCCGCTGCTCTCGAGCTAGGTCCCAAACACTGGCTAGGCACTCCCTGTGCAGCACTCCACTGCCCTCAAGCTTGGTCCCAAACACTGGTTATGCACTCCTTGTGCTGCGCTCCACTGCTCTCGAGCTAGGTCCCGAACACTGGCTATGCACTCCCTGTGCTGCGCTCTGCTGCTCTCGAGCTAAATAGACCCCAAACACGGGCTACACACTCCCTGTGCAGCGCTCTGCTGCTCTCAAGCTGGATAGACCCCAAACACAGACTACACACTTTGTGCAGTGCTCTGCTGCTATAGAGCTAGATAGACCCCAAACACTGGCTATGCACTCTTTGTGCAGTGTTCTGCTGCTCTCGAGTTAGATCCCAAACACTGGCTACGCACTCCCTGTGCAGCACTCTGCTACTCTCGAGCTAGATAGACCCCAAAGACTGGCTACGCACTCCCTGTGCAGCGCTCTACTGCTCTCAAGCGAGATCCCAAACACTGGCTACGCACTCCCAGTGCAGCGATTTGCTGCTCTTGAGCTAGGTCCCAAACACTGGCTACCCACTCCCTGTGCAGCGATCTGCTGCTCTCGAGCTAGATAGACCCCAAACACTGGCTACGCACTCCCTGTGCAGTGCTCCGCTGCTCTCGAGCTAGATCACAAACACTGGCTATGCACTCCCTGTGCTGCGCTCTGCTGCTCTCGAGCTAGATAGACCCCAAACACGGGCTACACACTCCCTGTGCAGCGCTCTGCTGCTCTCAAGCTAGATAGACCACAAACACTGGCTACGCACTCCCTGTATAGCGCTCCGCTGCTCTCGAGCTAGGTCCCAAGCACTGCCTACTCACTCCATGTACAGCGCTCCACTGCTCTCGAGCTAGGTCCCGAACACTGGCTATGCACTCCCTGTGCTGCGCTCTGCTGCTCTCGAACTAGATAGACCCCAAACACGGACTACACACTCCCTGTGCAGCGCTCTGCTGCTCTCAAGCTGGATAGACCCCAAACACAGACTACACACTCACTGTGCAGTGCTCTGCTGCTCTCGAGCTAGATAGACCCCAAACACTGGCTATGCACTCCTTGTGCAGTGTTCCGCTGCTCTCGAGTTAGATCCCAAACACTGGCTACGCACTCCCTGTGCAGCGCTCTGCTACTCTCGAGCTAGATAGACCCCAAAGACTGGCTACGCACTCCCTGTGCAGCGCTCTACTGCTCTCAAGCGAGATCCCAAACACTGGCTACGCACTCCCAGTGCAGCGATTTGCTGCTCTCGAGCTAGGTCCCAAACACGGGCTACCCACTCCCTGTGCAGCGATCTGCTGCTCTCGAGCTAGATAGACCCCAAACACTGGCTACGCACTCCCTGTGCAGTGCTCCGCTGCTCTCGAGCTAGATCCCAAACACTGGCTACGCACTCCATGTGCAGCGCTATACTGCTCTCAAGTGAGATCCCAAACACTGGCTACACACTCCCTGTGCAGCGCTCTGCTGTTCTCGAGCTAGGTCCCAAACACTGGCTATGCACTCCCTGTGCAGCGCTCCGCTGCTCTCGAGCTAGATAGACCCCAAACACTGGCTACACACTCCCTGTGCAGCACTCTGCTGCTCTCAAGCTGGACACTGGCTACGCACTCCTTGTGCAGTGTTCCGCTGCTCTCGAGTTAGATCCCAAACACTGGCTACGCACTCCATGTGCAGTGTTCTACTGCTCTCAAGCGAGATCCCAAACACTGGCTACGCACTCCCTGTGCAGCCTTCCGCTACACTCGAGCTAGGTCCCAAGCACTGGCTATGCACTCCCTGTGCAGCGATCTGCTGCTCTCGAGCTAGGTCCCAAACACTGGCTACGCACTCCCTGTGCAGCAATCTGCTGCTCTCGAGCTAGATAGACCCCAAACACTGGCTACGCACTCCCTGTGCAGTGCTCTGCTGCTCTCTAGCTAGATCCCAAACACTGGCTACGCACTCTATGTGCAGCGCTATACTGCTCTCAAGTGAGATCCCAAACACTGGCTACACACTCCCTGTGCCACGCTCCGCTGCTCGTCAAGCTAGGTCCCTAACACTGGCAATGCACTCCCTGTGCAGCGATCTGCTGCTCTCGAGCTAGGTCCCAAACACTGGCTACGCACTACCTGTGCAGTGCTCCGCTGCTCTCAAGTTACATCCCAAACACTGGCTACGCACTCCCTGTGCAGCGCTCCGCTGCTCTCGAGCTAGATCACAAACACTGGCTATGCACTCCCTGTGCAGCGCTCAGCTGCTCTAAAGCTAGATAGGCCCCAAACACTGACTATGCACTCCCTGTGCAGCGCTCTGCTGCTCTAAAGCTAGATAGACCCCAAACACTGGCTACGTACTCCCTGTGCAGCGCTCCGCTGCTCTCGAGCTAGATCCCAAACACTGGCTACGCACTCCATGTGCAGCGCTCTACTGCTCTCGAGCTAGTTCCCAAACACTGGCTACGCACTCCCTGTGCAGCGCTCTGCTGTACTCGAGCTGGGTCCCAAACACTGGCTACACACTCCCTGTGCAGCGCTCTGCTGCTCTCGAACTAGGTCCCAAAAACTGGCAACACACTCCCTGTGCAGCGCTCCGCTGCTCTCGAGCTAGGTCCCAAAAACTGGCTATGCACTCCCTGTGCAGCACTCCGCTGCTCTCGAGCTACGTCCCAAACACTGGCTAGGCACTCCCTGTGCAGTGCTCCGCTGCTCTCGAGCTAGGTCCTGAACACTGGCTAGGCACTCCCTGTGCAGCACTCTTCTGCTCTCGAGCTACGTCCTGAACACTGGGTATGCAATCCCTCTTCAGCGCTCCGCTGCTCTTGAGCTAGATCCCGAACACTGGATAGGCACTCACTGTGCAGCGCTCCGCTGCTCTCGAGCTATGTCCCGAACATTGGCTATGCACTACCTGTGCAGCGCTCCGCTGCTCTCGAGCTAGGTCCCAAGTATTGGCTACACACTCCCTGTGCAGCACTCCGCTGCTCTCAAGCTAGATCTCGAACACTGGCTATGCACTCCCTCTGCAGCGCTCCGCTGCTCTCGAGCTAGGTCTTGAAAACTTTCTAGGTACTCCCTCTGCAGCGCTCCGCTGCTCTCTAGCTAGGTCCCGAACACTGGCTAAGCACTCCCTGTGCAGCGCTCCGCTGCTCTCAAGCTTGGTCCCAAACACTGATTACGCACTCCTTGTGCTGGGCTCCGCTGCTCTCGAGCTAGATAGACCACAAACACTGGCTATGCACTCCCTGTGCAGCGCTCCGCTGCTCTCGAGCTAGGTTCCAAACACTGCCTACGAACTCCATGTACAGCGCTCCACTGCTCTCGAGCTAGGTCTCGAACACTGGCTATGCACACCCTGTGCAGCGCTCCACTGCTCTCGAGCTAGGTCCCATACACTGGCTACGCACTTCCTGTGCTGCGCTCTGCTGCTCTCGAGCTAGATAGACCCCAAACACGGGCTACACACTCCCTGTGCAGTGTTCCGCTGCTCTCGAGTTAGATCCCAAACACTGGCTACGCACTCCCTGTGCAGCGCTCTGCTACTCTCAAGCTAGATAGACCCCAAACACTGACCACGCACTCCCTGTGCAGCGCTCTGCTGCTCTCGAGCTAGATAGACCCCAAAGACTGGCTACGCACTCCCTGTGCAGCGCTCTACTGCTCTCAAGCGAGATCCCAAACACTGGCTACGCACTCCCAGTACAGCGATCTGCTGCTCTCGAGCTAGGTCCCAAACACTGGCTACGCACTCCCTGTGCAGCGATCTGCTGCTCTCGAGCTAGATAGACCCCAAACACTGGCTACGCACTCCCTGTGCAGTGCTCCGCTGCTCTTGAGCTAGATCCCAAACACTGGCTACGCACTCCATGTACAGCGCTATACTGCTCTCAAGTGAGATCCCAAACACTGGCTACACACTCCCTGTGCAGCCCTCCGCTGCTCTCGAGCTAGGTCCCAAACACTGGCTACGCACTACCTGTGCAGTGCTCCGCTGCTCTCGAGTTAGATCCCAAACACTGGCTACGCACTCCCTGTGCAGCACTCCGCTGCTCTCGAGCTAGATCACAAACACTGGCTACGCACTCCCTGTGCAGCGCTCCGCTGCTCTCGAACTAGATAGACCCCAAACACTGACTATGCACTCCCTGTGCAGCGCTCTGCTGCTCTAAAGCTAGATAGACCCCAAACACTGGCTACGTACTCCCTGTGCAGCGCTCCGCTGCTCTCGAGCTAGATCCCAAACACTGGCTACGCACTCCATGTACAGCGCTCTACTGCTCTCAAGCTGGATAGACCCCAAACACTGGCTACGCACTCCCTGTGCAGCGCTGTACTGTACTCCAGCTAGGTCCCAAAAACTGGCTACACACTCCCTGTGCACCGCTCCGCTGCTCTCGAGCTAGGTCCCAAACACTGGCTATGCACTCCCTGTGCAGCGCTCTGCTGCTCTCGAGCTAAATAGACCTCAAACACTGGCTATGAACTTGCGGTGCAGCGCTCTGCTGCTCTCGAGCTAGATCCCAAACACTGGCTACGCACTCCCTGTGCATCGCTCTTACGCACTCCCTGCTAGGTCCCAAACACTGGCTACGTACTTTCTGTGCAGCGCTTCTCTGCTCTCGAGCTAGCTCCCAAAAACTGGCTATGTGCTCCCTGTGCAGCGCTCTGCTGCTCTCGAGCTAGATCCCAAACACTAGCTACACACTCCCTGTGCAGCACTCCGCTGCTCTCGAGCTAGGTCCCAAACACTGGCTACGCACTCCTTGTGCTGCGCTCCGCTGCTCTCGAGCAAAATAGACCACAAACACTGCCTACGCACTCCCTGTGCAGAGCTCCGCTGCACTCGAGCTAGGTCCCAAACACTGCCTACGCACTCCATGTACAGCGCTCCACTGCTCTCGAGCTAGGTCTCGAACACTGGCTATGCACTCCCTCTGCAGCGCTCCACTGCTCTTGAGCTAGGTCTCGAACATGGCTAGGCAGTCCCTGTGCAGCGCTCCGCTGCCCTCGAGCTAGGTCCCGAACACTGGCTAGGCACTCCCTGTGCAGAGATCCGCTGCTCTCGAGCTTGGTCCCAAACACTGGCTACGCACTCCCTGTGCTGCACTCCGCTGCTCTCGAGCTAGATAGACCCCAAACACTGGCTACACACTCCCTGTGCAGCGCTCTGCTGCTCTCAAGCTGGATAGACCCCAAACACGGACTACACACTCACTGTGCAGTGCTCTGCTGCTCTCGAGCTAGATAGACCCCAAACACTGGCTACGCACTCCTTGTGCAGTGTTCCGCTGCTCTCGAGTTAGATCCCAAACACTGGCTATGCACTCCCTGTGCAGCGCTCTGCTGCTCTCGAGCTAGATAGACCCCAAACACTGACTACACACTCACTGTGCAGTGCTCTGCTGCTCTCGAGCTAGATAGACCCCAAACACTGGCTAAGCACTCCTTGTGCAGCGCTCCGCTGCACTCGAGCTAGGACCAAAACATTGGCTATGCACTTCCTGTGCAGCGATCTGCTGCTCTCGAGCTAGGTCCCAAACACTGGCTGCTCTCGAGCTAGATAGACCCCAAACACTGGCTACGCACTCCCTGTGCAGTGCTCCGCTGCTCTCGAGCTAGATCCCAAACACTGGCTAGGCACTCTATGTGCAGCGCTATACTGCTCTCAAGTGAGATCCCAAACACTGGCTACACACTCCCTGTGCAGCGCTCCGCTGCTCTCGAGCTAGGTCCCAAACACTGGCTATGCACTCCCTGTGCAGCGATCTGCTGCTCTCGAGCTAGGTCCCAAACACTGGCTACGCACTACCTGTGCAGCGCTCCGCTGCTCTCGAGTTGCATCCCAAACACTGGCTACACACTCCCTGTGCAGCGCTCCACTGCTCTCGAGCTAGATCACAAACACTGGCTATGCACTCCCTGTGCAGCGCTCCGCTGCTCTCGAGCTAGATAGACCCCAAACACTGACTATGCACTCCCTGTGCAGCGCTCTGCTGCTCTAAAGCTAGATAGACCCCAAACACTGGCTACGCACTCCCTGTGCAGCGCTCCGCTGCTCTCGAGCTAGATCCCAAACACTGGCTAAGCACTCCATGTGCAGCGCTCTACTGCTCTCGAGCTAGTTCCCAAACACTGGCTACGCACTCCATGTGCAGCGCTCTGCTGTACTCGAGCTAGGTCCCAAACACTGGCTATGCACTCCCTGTGCAGCGCTCCGCTGCTCTCGAGCTACGTCCCAAACACTGGCTATGCACTCCATGTGCAGCGCTCCGCTGCTCTCGAGCTAGGTCCCAAGCACTGGCTACACACTCCCTGTGCAGCACTCCGCTGCTCTCGAGCTAGGTCTCGAACACTGGCTATGCACTCCCTCTGCAGCGCTCCGCTGCTCTCGAGCTAGGTCTCGAAAACTGGCTAGGTACTCCATCTGCAGCGCTCCGCTGCTCTCGAGCTAGGTCCCGAACACTGGCTAGGCACTCCCTGTGCAGCACTCCACTGCCCTCAAGCTTGGTCCCAAACACTGGTTATGCACTCCTTGTGCTGCGCTCCACTGCTCTCGAGCTAGGTCCCGAACACTGGCTATGCACTCCCTGTGCTGCGCTCTGCTGCTCTCGAGCTAAATAGACCCCAAACACGGGCTACACACTCCCTGTGCAGCGCTCTGCTGCTCTCAAGCTGGATAGACCCCAAACACAGACTACACACTTTGTGCAGTGCTCTGCTGCTATAGAGCTAGATAGACCCCAAACACTGGCTATGCACTCTTTGTGCAGTGTTCCGCTGCTCTCGAGTTAGATCCCAAACACTGGCTACGCACTCCCTGTGCAGCACTCTGCTACTCTCGAGCTAGATAGACCCCAAAGACTGGCTACGCACTCCCTGTGCAGCGCTCTACTGCTCTCAAGCGAGATCCCAAACACTGGCTACGCACTCCCAGTGCAGCGATTTGCTGCTCTTGAGCTAGGTCCCAAACACTGGCTACCCACTCCCTGTGCAGCGATCTGCTGCTCTCGAGCTAGATAGACCCCAAACACTGGCTACGCACTCCCTGTGCAGTGCTCCGCTGCTCTCGAGCTAGATCCCAAACACTGGCTATGCACTCCCTGTGCTGCGCTCTGCTGCTCTCGAGCTAGATAGACCCCAAACACGGGCTACACACTCCCTGTGCAGCGCTCTGCTGCTCTCAAGCTAGATAGACCACAAACACTGGCTACGCACTCCCTGTATAGCGCTCCGCTGCTCTCGAGCTAGGTCCCAAGCACTGCCTACTCACTCCATGTACAGCGCTCCACTGCTCTCGAGCTAGGTCCCGAACACTGGCTATGCACTCCCTGTGCTGCGCTCTGCTGCTCTCGAACTAGATAGACCCCAAACACGGACTACACACTCCCTGTGCAGCGCTCTGCTGCTCTCAAGCTGGATAGACCCCAAACACAGACTACACACTCACTGTGCAGTGCTCTGCTGCTCTCGAGCTAGATAGACCCCAAACACTGGCTATGCACTCCTTGTGCAGTGTTCCGCTGCTCTCGAGTTAGATCCCAAACACTGGCTACGCACTCCCTGTGCAGCGCTCTGCTACTCTCGAGCTAGATAGACCCCAAAGACTGGCTACGCACTCCCTGTGCAGCGCTCTACTGCTCTCAAGCGAGATCCCAAACACTGGCTACGCACTCCCAGTGCAGCGATTTGCTGCTCTCGAGCTAGGTCCCAAACACGGGCTACCCACTCCCTGTGCAGCGATCTGCTGCTCTCGAGCTAGATAGACCCCAAACACTGGCTACGCACTCCCTGTGCAGTGCTCCGCTGCTCTCGAGCTAGATCCCAAACACTGGCTACGCACTCCATGTGCAGCGCTATACTGCTCTCAAGTGAGATCCCAAACACTGGCTACACACTCCCTGTGCAGCGCTCTGCTGTTCTCGAGCTAGGTCCCAAACACTGGCTATGCACTCCCTGTGCAGCGCTCCGCTGCTCTCGAGCTACGTCCCAAACACTGGCTATGCACTACCAGTGCAGCGCTCCGCTGCTCTCGAGCTAGGTCCCAAGCACTGGCTACACACTCCCTGTGCAGCACTCCGCTGCTCTCGAGCTAGGTCTCGAACACTGGCTATGCACTCCCTCTGCAGCACTCCGCTGCTCTCGAGCTAGGTCTCAAAAACTGGCTAGGTACTCCCTGTGCAGCGCTCCGCTGCTCTCGAGCTAGGTCCCAAACACTGGCTAGGCACTCCCTGTGCAGCGCTCCGCTGCTCTCAAGCTTGGTCCCAAACACTGGTTACGCACTCCTTGTGCTGCGCTCCGCTGCTCTCAAGCTAGATAGACCACAAACACTGGCTACACACTCCCTGTATAGCGCTCCGCTGCTCTCGAGCTAGGTCCCAAACACTGCCTACTCACTCCATGTACAGCGCTCCACTGCTCTCGAGCTAGGTCCCAAACACTGGCTATGCACTCCCTGTGCTGCGCTCTGCTGCTCTCGAGCTAGATAGACCCCAAACACGGGCTACACACTCCCTGTGCAGCGCTCTGCTGCTCTCAAGCTGGATAGACCCCAAACACAGACTACACACTCACTGTGCAGTGTTCTGCTGCTCTCGAGCTGGATAGACCCCAAACACTGGCTATGCACTCCTTGTGCGGTGTTCCGCTGCTCTCGAGTTAGATCCCAAACACTGGCTACGCACTCCCTGTGCACCGCTCTGCTACTCTCGAGCTAGATAGACCCCAAAGACTGGCTACGCACTCCCTGTGCAGCGCTCTACTGCTCTCAAGCGAGATCCCAAACACTGGCTACGCACTCCCAGTGCAGCGATTTGCTGCTCTCGAGCTAGGTCCCAAACACTGGCTACGCACTCCCTGTGCAGCGATCTGCTGCTCTCGAGCTAGATAGACCCCAAACACTGGCTACGCACTCCATGTGCAGCGCTATACTGCTCTTAAGTGAGATCCCAAACACTGGCTACACACTCCCTGTGCAGCGCTCCGCTGCTCTCGAGCTAGGTCCCAAACACTGGCTACGCACTACCTGTGCAGCGCTCCGCTGCTCTCGAGTTAGATCCCAAACACTGGCTATGCACTCCCTGTGCAGCGCTCCGCTGCTCTCGAGCTAGATCACAAACACTGGCTACGCAAACCCTGTGCAGCGCTCCGCTGCTCTCGAGCTAGATAGACCCCAAACACTGACTATGCACTCCCTGTGCAGCGCTCTGCTGCTCTAAAGCTAGATAGACCCCAAACACTGGCTACGTACTCCCTGTGCAGCGCTCTGCTGTACTCCAGATAGGTCCCAAAAACTGGCTACACACTCCCTGTGCACCGCTCCGCTGCTCTCGAGCTAGGTCCCAAACACTGGCTATGCACTCCCTGTGCAGCGCTCTGCTGCTCTCGAGCTAATTAGACCTCACACACTGGCTATGAACTTGCGGTGCAGCGCTCTGCTGCTCTCGAGCTAGATCCCAAACACTGGCTACGCACTCCCTGTGCATCGCTCTTAGGCACTCCCTGCTAGGTCCCAAACACTGGCTACGCATTTTCTGTGCAGCGCTTCTCTGCTCTCGAGCTAGCTCCCAAACACTGGCTATGTGCTCCCTGTGCAGCGCTCTGCTGCTCTCGAGCTAGATCCCAAACACTAGCTACACACTCCCTGAGCAGCACTCCGCTGCTCTCGAGCTAGGTCCCAAACACTGGCTACGCACTCCTTGTGCTGCGCTCTGCTGCTCTCGAGCAAGATAGACCACAAACACTGCCTACGCATTCCCTGTGCAGCGCTCCGCTGCTCTCGAGCTAGGTCCCAAACACTGCCTACGCACTCCATGTACAGCGCTCCACTGCTCTCGAGGTAGGTCCCGAACACTGGCTATGCACTCCCTCTGCAATGCTCCGCTGCTCTTGAGCTAGGTCTCGAACATGGCTAGGCAGTCCCTGTGCAGCGCTCCGCTGCTCTCGAGCTAGGTCCTGAACACTGGCTAGGCACTCCCTGTGCAGCGCTCCGCTGCTCTCGAGCTTGGTCCCAAACACTGGCTACGCACTCCCTGTGCTGCACTCCGCTGCTCTCGAGCTAGATAGACCCCAAACACTGGCTACGTACTCCCTGTGCAGCGCTCCGCTGCTCTCGAGCTAGATCCCAAACAATGGCTACGCACTCCCTGTGGAGCGCTCCGCTGCTCTCGAGCTAGATCCCAAACACTGGCTACGCCCTCCATGTGCAGCGCTCTACTGCTCTCGAGCTAGATCCGAAACACTGGCTACGCACTCCCTATGCAGTGCTCCGCTGTACTCGAGCTAGGTCCCAAACACTGGCTACACACTCCCTGTGCAGCGCTCTGCTGATCTCGAGCTAGGTTCCAAACACTGGCAAAGCACTCCCTTGCAGCACTCTGCTGCTTTCGAGCTAGATCCCAAACACTGGCTACGCACACCCTGTGCAGCGCTCCGCTGCTCTCGAGCTAGATCCCAAACAATGGCTACACACTCTCTGTGGAGCGCTCCGCTGCTCTCGAGCTAGATCCCAAACACTGGCTATGCACTCCATGTGCAGCGATCTGCTGCTCTCGAGCTAGGTCCCAAACACTGGCTACGCACTACCTGTGCAGCGCTCCGCTGCTCTCGAGTTACATCCCAAACACTGGCTACGCACTCCTTGTGCAGTGCTCCTGCTCTCGAGCTAGATCACAAACACTGGCTATGCACTCCCTGTGCAGTGCTCCGCTGCTCTCGAGCTAGATAGGCCCCAAACACTGGCTACGTACTCTCTGTGCAGCGCTCCGCTGCTCTCGAGCTAGATCCCAAACACTGGTTACGCACTCCATGTGCAGCGCTCTACTGCTCTCGAGCTAGTTCCCAAACACTGGCTATGCACTCCCTGTGCAGCGCTCTGCTGTACTCGAGCTAGGTCCCAAACACTGGCTACACACTCCCTGTGCAGCGCTCTGCTGCTCTCGAACTAGGTCCCAAACACTGGCTACACACTCCCTGTGCAGCGCTCCGCTGCTCTCGAGCTAGGTCCCAAATACTGGCTATGCACTCCCTGTGCAGCGCTCTGCTGCTCTCGAGCTACGTCCCAAACACTGGCTAGGCACTCCCTGTGCAGCGCTCCGCTGCTCTCGAGCTAGGTCCCGAACACTGGCTACGCACTTCCTGTGCAGCACTCTTCTGCTCTCGAGCTAGGTCCTGAACACAGGCTAGGCACTCCCTGTGGAGCGCTCTGCTGCTCTCGAGCTATATCCCGAACACTGGATAGGCACTCACTGTGCAGCGCTCCGCTGCTCTCGAGCTATGTCCCGAACACTGGCTATGCACTACCTGTGCAGCGCTCCGCTGCTCTCGAGCTAGGTCCCAAGCACTGGCTACACACTCCCTGTGCAGCACTCCGCTGCTCTCGAGCTAGATCTCGAACACTGGCTATGCACTCCCTCTGCAGCGCTCCGCTGCTCTCGAGCTAGGTCTCGAAAACTGGCTAGGTACTCCCTCTGCAGCGCTCCGCTGCTCTCGAGCTAGGTCCGAACACTGGCTAGGCACTCCCTGTGCAGCGCTCCGCTGCTCTCAAGCTTGGTCCCAAACACTGATTACGCACTCCTTGTGCTGCGCTCTGCTGCTCTCGAGCTAGATAGACCACAAACACTGGCTACGCACTCCCTGTGCAGCGCTCCACTGCTCTTGAGCTAGGTCCCAAACACTGCCTACGCACTCCATGTACAGCGCTCCACTGCTCTCGAGCTAGGTCCCGAACACTGGCTATGCACTCCCTGTGCAGCGCTCCACTGCTCTCGAGCTTGGTCCCAAACACTGTCTAGGCACTCCCTGTGCTGCGCTCTGCTGCTCTCGAGCTAGATAGACCCCAAACACGGGCTAGACACTCCCTGTGCAGCGCTCTGCTGCTCTCAAGCTGGATAGACCCCAAACACAGACTACACACTCACTGTGCAGCGCTCTGCTGCTCTCGAGCTAGATAAAGCCCAAACACTGGCTATGCACTCCTTGTGCAGTGTTCCGCTGCTCTCGAGTTAGATCCCAAACACTGGCTACGCACTCGCTGTGCAGCGCTCTGCTACTCTCGAGCTAGATAGACCCCAAAAACTGGCTACGCACTCCCTGTGCAGCGCTCTACTGCTCTCAAGCAAAATCCCAAACACTGACTATGCACTCCCAGTGCAGCGATCTGCTGCTCTCGAGCTAGGTCCCAAACACTGGCTACGCATTCCCTGTGCAGCGACCTGCTGCTCTCGAGCTAGATAGACCCCAAACACTGGCTACGCACTCCCTGTGCAGTGCTCCGCTGCTCTCGAGCTAGATCCCAAACACTGGCTACGCACTCCATGTGCAGCGCTATACTGCTCTTAAGTGAGATCCCAAACACTGGCTACACACTCCCTGTGCAGCGCTCCGCTGCTCTCGAGCTAGGTCCCAAACACTGGCTACGCACTACCTGTGCAGCGCTCCGCTGCTCTCGAGTTAGATCCCAAACACTGGCTATGCACTCCCTGTGCAGCGCTCCGCTGCTCTCGAGCTAGATCACAAACACTGGCTACGCACTCCCTGTGCAGCGCTCCGCTGCTCTCGAGCTAGATAGACCCCAAACACTGACTATGCACTCCCTGTGCAGCGCTCTGCTGCTCTAAAGCTAGATAGACCCCAAACACTGGCTACGTACTCCCTGTGCAGCGCTCTGCTGTACTCCAGCTAGGTCCCAAAAACTGGCTACACACTCCCTGTGCACCGCTCCGCTGCTCTCGAGCTAGGTCCCAAACACTGGCTATGCACTCCCTGTGCAGCGCTCTGCTGCTCTCGAGCTAATTAGACCTCACACACTGGCTATGAACTTGCGGTGCAGCGCTCTGCTGCTCTCGAGCTAGATCCCAAACACTGGCTACGCACTCCCAGTGCATCGCTCTTAGGCACTCCCTGCTAGGTCCCAAACACTGGCTACGCACTTTCTGTGCAGCGCTTCTCTGCTCTCGAGCTAGCTCCCAAACACTGGCTATGTGCTCCCTGTGCAGCGCTCTGCTGCTCTCGAGCTAGATCCCAAACACTAGCTACACACTCCCTGAGCAGCACTCCGCTGCTCTCGAGCTAGGTCCCAAACACTGGCTACGCACTCCTTGTGCTGCGCTCTGCTGCTCTCGAGCAAGATAGACCACAAACACTGCCTACGCATTCCCTGTGCAGCGCTCCGCTGCTCTCGAGCTAGGTCCAAAACACTGCCTACGCACTCCATGTACAGCGCGCCACTGCTCTCGAGGTAGGTCCCGAACACTGGCTATGCACTCCCTCTGCAGCGCTCCGCTGCTCTTGAGCTAGGTCTCGAACATGGCTAGGCAGTCCCTGTGCAGCGCTCCGCTGCTCTCGAGCTAGGTCCCGAACACTGGCTAGGCACTCCCTGTGCAGCGCTCCGCTGCTCTCGAGCTTGGTCCCAAACACTGGCTACGCACTCCCTGTGCTGCACTCTGCTGCTCTCGAGCTAGATACACCCCAAACACTGGCTACGTACTCCCTGTGCAGCGCTCCGCTGCTCTCGAGCTAGATCCCAAACAATGGCTACGCACTCCCTGTGGAGCGCTCCGCTGCTCTCGAGCTAGATCCCAAACACTGGCTACGCCCTCCATGTGCAGCGCTCTACTGCTCTCAAGCTAGATCCGAAACACTGGCTACGCACTCCCTATGCAGCGCTCCGCTGCTCTCGAGCTAGGTCCCAAACACTGGCTACACACTCCCTGTGCAGCGCTCCGCTGATCTCGAGCTAGGTTCCAAACACTGGCAACGCACTCCCTGTGCAGCACTCTGCTGCTTTCGAGCTAGATCCCAAACACTGGCTTGGCACTCTCTGTGCAGTGCTCCGCTGCTCTCGAGCTACGTCCCAAACACTGGCTAGGCACTCCCTGTGCAGCGCTCCGCTGCTCTCGAGCTAGGTCCCGAACACTGGCTACGCACTCCCTGTGCAGCACTCTGCTGCTCTCGAGCTAGGTCCTGAACACAGGCTAGGCACTCCCTGTGGAGCGCTCCGCTGCTCTCGAGCTAGATCCCGAACACTGAATAGGCACTCACTGTGCAGCACTCCGCTGCTCTCGAGCTTGGTGCCGAACACTGGCTATGCACTACCTGTGCCGCGCTCCGCTGCTCTCGAGCTAGATCCCAAACACTGGCTACACACTCCCTGTACAGTGCTCCGCTGCTCTCGAGCTAGGTCCCAAACACTGGCTATGCACTCCATGTGCAGCACTCCGCTGCTCTTGAGCTAGGTCCCGAGCTCTGGCTATGCACTCCCTATGCAGCGCTCCGCTGCTCTCGAGCTAGGTCTCGAAAACTACCTAGGTACTCCCTCTGCAGTGCTCTGCTGCTCACGAGCTAGGTCCCGAACACTGGCTAGGCACTCCCTGTGCAGCGCTCCTCTGCTCTCAAGCTTGGTCCCAAACACTGGCTACGCACTCCTTGTGCTGCGCTCTGCTGCTCTCGAGCTAGATAGACCACAAACACTGCCTACGCACTCCCTGTGCAGCGCTCCGCTGCTCTCGAGCTAGGTCCCAAACACTGCCTACGCACTCCATGTACAGCGCTCCACTGCTCTCGAGCTAGGGTCCGAACACTGGCTATGCACTCCCTCTGCAGCGCTCCGCTGCTCATGAGCTAGGTCTCGAACATGGCTAGGCAGTCCCTGTGCAGCGCTCCGCTGCTCTCGAGCTAGGTCCCGAACACTGGCTAGGCACTCCCTATGCAGCGCTCCGCTGCTCTCAAGCTTGGTCCCAAACACTGGCTACGCACTCCCTGTTCTGCGCTCCGCTGCTCTCGAGCTAGATAGACCCCAAACACTGGCTACACACTCCCTGTGCAGCGCTCTGCTGCTCTCAAGCTGGATAGACCCCAAACACTGACTACACACTCACTGTGCAGCGCTCTGCTGCTCTCGAGCTAGATAGACCCCAAACACTGGCTACGCACTCCTTGTGCAGTGTTCCGCTGCTCTCGAGTTAGATCCCAAACACTGGCTATGCACTCCATGTGCAGTGCTCTACTGCTCTCAAGCGAGATCCCAAACACTGGCTACGCACTCCCTGTGCAGCCTTCCGCTGTACTCGAGCTAGGTCCCAAACACTGGCTATGCACTCCCTGTGCAGCGATCTGCTGCTCTCGAGCTAGGTCCCAAACACTGGCTACGCACTCCCTGTGCAGCGATCTGCTGCTCTCGAGCTAGATAGACCCCAAACACTGGCTACGCACTCTATGTGCAGCGCTATACTGCTCTCAAGTGAGATCCCAAACACTGGCTACACACTCCCTGTGCCACGCTCCGCTGCTCTCGAGCTAGGTCCCAAACACTGGCTATGCACTCCCTGTGCAGCGATCTGCTGCTCTCGAGCTAGGTCCCAAACACTGGCTACGCACTACCTGTGCAGCGCTCCGCTGCTCTCGAGTTACATCCCAAACACTGGCTACGCACTCCCTGTGCAGCGCTCCGCTGCTCTCGAGCTAGATCACAAACACTGGCTATGCACTCCCTGTGCAGCGCTCCGCTGCTCTCGAGCTAGATAGGCCCCAAACACTGACTATGCACTCCCTGTGCAGCGCTCTGCTGCTCTAAAGCTAGATAGACCCCAAACACTGGCTACGTACTCCCTGTGCAGCGCTCCGCTGCTCTCGAGCTAGATCCCAAACACTGGCTAAGCACTCCATGTGAAGCGCTCTACTGCTCTCGAGCTAGTTCCCAAACACTGGCTACGCACTCCCTGTGCAGCGCTCTGCTGTACTCGAGCTAGGTCCCAAACACTGGCTACACACTCCCTGTGCAGCGCTCTGCTGCTCTCGAACTGGGTCCCAAACACTGGCTACACACTCCCTGTGCAGCGCTCCGCTGCTCTCGAGCTAGGTCCCAAAAACTGGCTATGCACTCCCTGTGCAGCGCTCCGCTGCTCTCGAGCTACGTCCCAAACACTGGCTAGGCACTCCCTGTGCAGCGCTCTGCTGCTCTCGAGCTAGGTCCCGAACACTGGCTACGCACTCCATGTGCAGCACTCTTCTGCTCTCGAGCTAGGTCCTGAACACTGGCTATGCAATCCCTATGCAGCGCTCCGCTGCTCTCGAGCTAGGTCTCGAAAACTACCTAGGTACTCCCTCTGCAGTGCTCTGCTGCTCACGAGCTAGGTCCCGAACACTGGCTAGGCACTCCCTGTGCAGCGCTCCTCTGCTCTCAAGCTTGGTCCCAAACACTGGCTACGCACTCCTTGTGCTGCGCTCTGCTGCTCTCGAGCTAGATAGACCACAAACACTGCCTACGCACTCCCTGTGCAGCGCTCCGCTGCTCTCGAGCTAGGTCCCAAACACTGCCTACGCACTCCATGTACAGCGCTCCACTGCTCTCGAGCTAGGGTCCGAACACTGGCTATGCACTCCCTCTGCAGCGCTCCGCTGCTCATGAGCTAGGTCTCGAACATGGCTAGGCAGTCCCTGTGCAGCGCTCCGCTGCTCTCGAGCTAGGTCCCGAACACTGGCTAGGCACTCCCTATGCAGCGCTCCGCTGCTCTCAAGCTTGGTCCCAAACACTGGCTACGCACTCCCTGTTCTGCGCTCCGCTGCTCTCGAGCTAGATAGACCCCAAACACTGGCTACACACTCCCTGTGCAGCGCTCTGCTGCTCTCAAGCTGGATAGACCCCAAACACTGACTACACACTCACTGTGCAGCGCTCTGCTGCTCTCGAGCTAGATAGACCCCAAACACTGGCTACGCACTCCTTGTGCAGTGTTCCGCTGCTCTCGAGTTAGATCCCAAACACTGGCTATGCACTCCATGTGCAGTGCTCTACTGCTCTCAAGCGAGATCCCAAACACTGGCTACGCACTCCCTGTGCAGCCTTCCGCTGTACTCGAGCTAGGTCCCAAACACTGGCTATGCACTCCCTGTGCAGCGATCTGCTGCTCTCGAGCTAGGTCCCAAACACTGGCTACGCACTCCCTGTGCAGCGATCTGCTGCTCTCGAGCTAGATAGACCCCAAACACTGGCTACGCACTCTATGTGCAGCGCTATACTGCTCTCAAGTGAGATCCCAAACACTGGCTACACACTCCCTGTGCCACGCTCCGCTGCTCTCGAGCTAGGTCCCAAACACTGGCTATGCACTCCCTGTGCAGCGATCTGCTGCTCTCGAGCTAGGTCCCAAACACTGGCTACGCACTACCTGTGCAGCGCTCCGCTGCTCTCGAGTTACATCCCAAACACTGGCTACGCACTCCCTGTGCAGCGCTCCGCTGCTCTCGAGCTAGATCACAAACACTGGCTATGCACTCCCTGTGCAGCGCTCCGCTGCTCTCGAGCTAGATAGGCCCCAAACACTGACTATGCACTCCCTGTGCAGCGCTCTGCTGCTCTAAAGCTAGATAGACCCCAAACACTGGCTACGTACTCCCTGTGCAGCGCTCCGCTGCTCTCGAGCTAGATCCCAAACACTGGCTAAGCACTCCATGTGAAGCGCTCTACTGCTCTCGAGCTAGTTCCCAAACACTGGCTACGCACTCCCTGTGCAGCGCTCTGCTGTACTCGAGCTAGGTCCCAAACACTGGCTACACACTCCCTGTGCAGCGCTCTGCTGCTCTCGAACTGGGTCCCAAACACTGGCTACACACTCCCTGTGCAGCGCTCCGCTGCTCTCGAGCTAGGTCCCAAAAACTGGCTATGCACTCCCTGTGCAGCGCTCCGCTGCTCTCGAGCTACGTCCCAAACACTGGCTAGGCACTCCCTGTGCAGCGCTCTGCTGCTCTCGAGCTAGGTCCCGAACACTGGCTACGCACTCCATGTGCAGCACTCTTCTGCTCTCGAGCTAGGTCCTGAACACTGGCTATGCAATCCCTCTTCAGCGCTCCGCTGTTCTTGAGCTAGATCCCGAACACTGGATAGGCACTTACTGTGCAGCGCTCCGCTGCTCTCGAGCTATGTCCCGAACACTGGCTATGCACTACCTGTGCAGCGCTCCACTGCTCTCGAGCTAGGTCCCAAGTACTGGCTACACACTCCCTGTGCAGCACTCCGCTGCTCTCGAGCTAGATCACGAACACTGGCTATGCACTCCCTCTGCAGCGCTCCGCTGCTCTCGAGCTAGGTCTCGAAAACTGGCTAGGTACTCCCTCTGCAGCGCTCCGCTGCTCTTGAGCTAGGTCCCGAACACTGGCTAGGCACTCCCTGTGCAGCGCTCCGCTGCTCTCAAGCTTGGTCCCAAACACTGATTACGCACTCCTTGTGCTGTGCTCCGCTGCTCTCGAGCTAGATAGACCACAAACACTGGCTATGCACTCCCTGTGCAGCGCTCCGCTGCTCTCGAGCTAGGTCCCAAACACTGCCTACGCACTCCATGTACAGCGCTCCACTGCTCTCGAGCTAGGTCCCGAACACTAGCTATGCACTCCCTGTGCAGCGCTCCGCTGCTCTCGAGCTTGGTCCCAAACACTGGCTACGCACTCTCTGTGCTGCGCTCTGCTGCTCTCGAGCTAGATAGACCCCAAACACGGGCTACACACTCCCTGTGCAGCGCTCTGCTGCTCTCAAGCTGGATAGACCCCAAACACAGACTACACACTCACTGTGCAGCGCTCTGCTGCTCTCGAGCTAGATCCCAAACACTGGCTATGCACTCCCTGTGCATCGCTCTTAGGCACTCCCTGCTAGGTCCCAAACACTGGCTACGCACTTTCTGTGCAGCGCTTCTCTGCTCTCGAGCTAGCTCCCAAACACTGGCTATGTGCTCCCTGTGAAGCGCTCTGCTGCTCTCGAGCTAGATCCCAAACACTAGCTACACACTCCCTGTGCAGCACTCCGCTGCTCTCGAGCTAGGTCCCAAACACTGGCTACGCACTCCTTGTGCTGCGCTCTGCTGCTCTCGAGCAAGATAGACCACAAACAATGCCTACGCACTCCCTCTGCAGCGCTCCGCTGCTCTCGAGCTAGGTCCCAAACACTGCCTACGCACTCCATGTACAGCGCTCCACTGCTCTCGAGGTAGGTCCCGAACACTGGCTATGCACTCCCTCTGCAGCGCTCCGCTGCTCTTGAGCTAGGTCTCGAACATGGCTAGGCAGTCCCTGTGCAGCGCTCCCCTGCTCTCGAGCTTGGTCCCGAACACTGGCTAGGCACTCCCTGTGCAGCGCTCCGCTGCTCTCGAGCTTGGTCCCAAACACTGGCTACGCACTCCCTGTGCTGCACTCCGCTGCTCTCGAGCTAGCTAGACCCCAAACACTGGCTACACACTGCCTGTGCAGCGCTCTGCTGCTCTCAAGCTGGATAGACCCCAAACACTGGCTACGCACTCCTTGTGCAGTGTTCCGCTGCTCTCGAGTTAGATCCCAAACACTGGCTATGCACTCCCTGTGCAGCGCTCTGCTGCTCTCGAGCTAGATAGACCCCAAACACTGACTACACACTCACTGTGCAGTGCTCAGCTGCTCTCGCGCTAGATAGACCCCAAACACTGGCTACGCACTCCTTGTGCAGCGCTCCGCTGCACTCGGCTAGGTCCCAAACACTGGCTATGCACTCCCTGTGCAGCGATCTGCTGCTCTCGAGCTAGGTCCCAAACACTGGCTACACACTCCCTGTGCAGCGATCTGCTGCTCTCGAGCTAGATAGACCCCAAACACTGGCTACGCACTCCCTGTGCAGTGCTCCGCTGCTCTCGAGCTAGATCCCAAACACTGGCTACGCACTCTATGTGCAGCGCTATACTGCTCTCAAGTGAGATCCCAAACACTAGCTACACACTCCCTGTACAGCGCTCCGCTGCTATCCAGCTAGGTCCCAAACACTGGCTATGCACTCCCTGTGCAGCGCTCCGCTGCTCTCGAGCTTGGTCCCAAACACTGGCTACGCACTCCCTGTGCTGCGCTCTGCTGCTCTCGAGCTAGATAGACCCCAAACACGGGCTACACACTCCCTGTGCAGCGCTCTGCTGCTCTCAAGCTGGATAGACCCCAAACACAGACTACACACTCACTGTGCAGCGCTCTGCTGCTCTCGAGCTAGATCCCAAACACTGGCTACGCACTCCCTGTGCATCGCTCTTAGGCACTCCCTGCTAGGTCCCAAACACTGGCTACGCACTTTCTGTGCAGCGCTTCTCTGCTCTCGAGCTAGCTCCCAAACACTGGCTATGTGCTCCCTGTGCAGCGCTCTGCTGCTCTCGAGCTAGATCCCAAACACTAGCTACACACTCCCTGTGCAGCACTCCGCTGCTCTCGAGCTAGGTCCCAAACACTGGCTACGCACTCCTTGTGCTGCGCTCTGCTGCTCTCGAGCAAGATAGACCACAAACACTGCCTACGCACTCCCTCTGCAGCGCTCCGCTGCTCTCGAGCTAGGTCCCAAACACTGCCTACGCACTCCATGTACAGCGCTCCACTGCTCTCGAGGTAGGTCCCGAACACTGGCTATGCACTCCCTCTGCAGCGCTCCGCTGCTCTTGAGCTAGGTCTCGAACATGGCTAGGCAGTCCCTGTGCAGCGCTCCCCTGCTCTCGAGCTTGGTCCCGAACACTGGCTAGGCACTCCCTGTGCAGCGCTCCGCTGCTCTCGAGCTTGGTCCCAAACACTGGCTATGCACTCCCTGTGCTGCACTCCGCTGCTCTCGAGCTAGATAGACCCCAAACACTGGCTACACACTGCCTGTGCAGCGCTCTGCTGCTCTCAAGCTGGATAGACCCCAAACACTGGCTACGCACTCCTTGTGCAGTGTTCAACTGCTCTCGAGTTAGATCCCAAACACTGGCTATGCACTCCCTGTGCAGCGCTCTGCTGCTCTCGAGCTAGATAGACCCCAAACACTGACTACACACTCACTGTGCAGTGCTCTGCTGCTCTCGAGCTAGATAGACCCCAAACACTGGCTACGCACTCCTTGTGCAGCGCTCCACTGCACTCGAGCTAGGTCCCAAACACTGGCTATGCACTCCCTGTGCAGCGATCTGCTGCTCTCGAGCTAGGTCCCAAACACTGGCTACGCACTCCCTGTGCAGCGATCTGCTGCTCTTGAGCTAGATAGACCCCAAACACAGGCTACGCACTCCCTGTGCAGTGCTCCGCTGCTCTCGAGCTAGATCCCAAACACTGGCTACGCACTCTATGTGCAGCGCAATACTGCTCTCAAGTGAGATCCCAAACACTGGCTACACACTCCCTGTGCAGCGCTCCGCTGCTCTCCAGCTAGGTCCCAAACACTGGCTATGCACTCCCTGTGCAGCGATCTGCTGCTCTCGAGCTAGGTCCCAAACACTGGCTACGCACTACCTGTGCAGCGCTCCGCTGCTCTCGAGTTACATCCCAAACAGTGGCTACGCACTCCCTGTGCAGCGCTCCGCTACTCTCGAGCTAGATCACAAACACTGGCTATGCCCTCCCTGTGCAGCGCTCCGCTGCTCTCGAGCTAGGTAGTCCCCAAACACTGACTATGCACTCCCTGTGCAGCGCTCTGCTGCTCTAAAGCTAGATAGACCCCAAACACTGGCTACGTACCCCCTGTGCAGCGCTCCGCTGCTCTCGAGCTAGATCCCAAACAATGGCTACGCACTCCCTGTGGAGCGCTCCGCTGCTCTCGAGCTAGATCCAAAACACGGGCTACGCACTCCATGTGCAGCGCTCTACTGCTCTCAAGCTAGATCCGAATCACTGGCTACGCACTCCCTATGCAGCGCTCCGCTGTACTCGAGCTAGGTCCCAAACACTGGCTACACACTCCCTGTGCAGCGCTCCGCTGCTCTCGAGCTAGGTTCCAAACACTGGCAAGGCACTCCCTGTGCAGCACTCTGCTGCTCTCGAGCTAGGTCCTGAACACAGGCTAGGCACTCCCTGTGGAGCGCTCCGCTGCTCTCGAGCTAGATCCCGAACACTGGATAGGCACTCACTCTGCAGCGCTCCGCTGCTCTCGAGCTTGGTGCCGAACACTGGCTATGCACTACCTGTGCAGCGCTCCGCTGCTCTCGAGCTAGATCCCAAACACTGGCTACCCACTCCCTGTGCAGTGCTCCGCTGCTCTCGAGCTAGGTCCCAAACACTGGCTATGCACTCCCTATGCAGCGCTCCGCTGCTCTCGAGCTAGGTCTCGAAAACTACCTAGGTACTCCCTCTGCAGCGCTCTGCTGCTCATGAGCTAGGTCCCGAACACTGGCTAGGCACTCCCTCTGCAGCGCTCCTCTGCTCTCAAGCTTGGTCCCAAACACTGGCTACGCACTCCTTGTGCTGCGCTCCGCTGCTCTCGAGCTAGATAGACCACAAACACTGCCTACGCACTCCCTGTGCAGCGCTCCGCTGCTCTCGAGCTAGGTCCCAAACACTGCCTACGCACTCCATGTACAGCGCTCCACTGCTCTCGAGCTAGGTCCCGAACACTGGCTATGCACTCCCTCTGCAGCGCTCCGCTGCTCATGAGCTAGGTCTCGAACATGGCTAGGCAGTCCCTGTGCAGCGCTCCGCTGCTCTCGAGCTAGGTCCCGAACACTGGCTATGCACTCCCTGTGCAGCGCTCTGCTGCACTAAAGCTAGATAGACCCCAAACACTGGCTACGTACCCCCTGTGCAGCGCTCTGCTGCTCTCGAGCTAGATCCCAAACAATGGCTACGCACTCCCTGTGGAGCGCTCCGCTGCTCTCGAGCTAGATCCCAAACACGGGCTACGCACTCCATGTGCAGCGCTCTACTGCTCTCAAGCTAGATCCGAAACACTGGCTACGCACTCCCTATGCAGCACTCCGCTGTACTCGAGCTAGGTCCCAAACACTGGCTACACACTCCCTGTGCAGCGCTCCGCTGCTCTCGAGCTAGGTTCCAAACACTGGCAAGGCACTCCCTGTGCAGCACTCTGCTGCTCTCGAGCTAGGTCCTAAACACAGGCTAGGCACTCCCTGTGGAGCGCTCCGCTGCTCTCGAGCTAGATCCCGAACACTGGATAGGCACTCACTCTGCAGCGCTCCGCTGCTCTCGAGCTTGGTGCCGAACACTGGCTATGCACTACCTGTGCAGCGCTCCGCTGCTCTCGAGCTAGATCCCAAACACTGGCTACACACTCCCTGTGCAGTGCTCCGCTGCTCTCGAGTTAGGTCCCAAACGCTGGCTATGCACTCCCTATGCAGCGCTCCGCTGCTCTCGAGCTAGGTCTCGAAAACTACCTAGGTACTCCCTCTGCAGCGTTCTGCTGCTCACGAGCTAGGTCCCGAACACTGGCTAGGCACTCCCTCTGCAGCGCTCCTCTGCTCTCAAGCTTGGTCCCAAACACTGGCTACGCACTCCTTGTGCTGCGCTCCGCTGCTCTCGAGCTAGATAGACCACAAACACTGCCTACGCACTCCCTGTGCAGCGCTCCGCTGCTCTCGAGCTAGGTCCCAAACACTGCCTACGCACTCCATGTACAGCGCTCCACTGCTCTCGAGCTAGGTCCCGAACACTGGCTATGCACTCCCTCTGCAGCGCTCCGCTGCTCATGAGCTAGGTCTCGAACATGGCTAGGCAGTCCCTGTGCAGCGCTCCGCTGCTCTCGAGCTAGGTCCCGAACACTGGCTAGGCACTCCCTATGCAGCGCTCCGCTGCTCTCGAGCTTGGTCCCAAACACTGGCTACGCACTCCCTGTGCTGCGCTCCGCTGCTCTCGAGCTAGATAGACCCCAAACACTGGCTACACACTCCCTGTGCAGCGCTCTGATGCTCTCAAGCTGGATAGACCCCAAACACTGACTACACACTCACTGTGCAGCGCTCTGCTGCTCTCGAGCTAGATAGACCCCAAACACGGGCTACGCACTCCTTGTGCAGTGTTCCGCTGCTCTCGAGTTAGATCCCAAACACTGGCTATGCACTCCATGTGCAGTGCTCTACTGCTCTCAAGCGAGATCCCAAACACTGGCTACGCACTCCTTGTGCAGCCTTCCGCTGTACTCGAGCTAGGTCCCAAACACTGGCTATGCACTCCCTGTGCAGCGATCTGCTGCTCTCGAGCTAGGTCCCAAACACTGGCTACGCACTCCCTGTGCAGCGATCTGCTGCTCTCAAGCTAGATAGACCCCAAACACTGGCTACGCACTCTATGTGCAGCGCTAACCTGCTCTCAAGTGAGATCCCAAACACTGGCTACACACTCCCTGTGCCACGCTCCGCTGCTCTCGAGCTAGGTCCCAAACACTGGCTATGCACTCCCTGTACAGCGATCTGCTGCTCTCGAGCTAGGTCCCAAACACTGGCTACGCACTACCTGTGCAGCGCTCCGCTGCTCTCGAGCTAGATCACAAACACTGGCTATGCACTCCCTGTGCAGCGCTCCGCTGCTCTCGAGCTAGATAGGCCCCAAACACTGACTATGCACTCCCTGTGCAGCGCTCTGCTGCTCTAAAGCTAGATAGACCCCAAACACTGGCTACGTACTCCCTGTGCAGCGCTCCGCTGCTCTCGAGCTAGATCCCAAACACTGGCTAAGCACTCCATGTGCAGCGCTCTACTGCTCTCGAGCTAGTTCCCAAACACTGGCTACGCACTCCCTGTGCAGCGCTCTGCTGTACTCGAGCTAGGTCCCAAACACTGGCTACACACTCCCTGTGCAGCGCTCTGCTGCTCTCGAACTGGGTCCCAAACACTGGCTACACACTCCCTATGCAGCGCTCCGCTGCTCTCGAGCTAGGTCTCGAAAACTGGCTAGGTACTCCCTCTGCAGCGCTCCGCTGCTCTCGAGCTAGGTCCCGAACACTGGCTAGGCACTCCCTGTGCAGCGCTCCGCTGCTCTCAAGCTTGGTCCCAAACACTGATTACGCACTCCTTGTGCTGTGCTCCGCTGCTCTCGAGCTAGATAGACCACAAACACTGGCTATGCACTCCCTGTGCAGCGCTCCGCTGCTCTCGAGCTAGGTCCCAAACACTGCCTACGCACTCCATGTACAGCGCTCCACTGCTCTCGAGCTAGGTCCCGAACACTGGCTATGCACTCCCTGTGCAGCGCTCCGCTGCTCTCGAGCTTGGTCCCAAACACTGGCTACGCACTCTCTGTGCTGCGCTCTGCTGCTCTCGAGCTAGATAGACCCCAAACACGGGCTACACACTCCCTGTGCAGCGCTCTGCTGCTCTCAAGCTGGATAGACCCCAAACACAGACTACACACTCACTGTGCAGCGCTCTGCTGCTCTCGAGCTAGATCCCAAACACTGGCTACGCACTCCCTGTGCATCGCTCTTAGGCACTCCCTGCTAGGTCCCAAACACTGGCTACGCACTTTCTGTGCAGCGCTTCTCTGCTCTCGAGCTAGCTCCCAAACACTGGCTATGTGCTCCCTGTGAAGCGCTCTGCTGCTCTCGAGCTAGATCCCAAACACTAGCTACACACTCCCTGTGCAGCACTCCGCTGCTCTCGAGCTAGGTCCCAAACACTGGCTACGCACTCCTTGTGCTGCGCTCTGCTGCTCTCGAGCAAGATAGACCACAAACAATGCCTACGCACTCCCTGTGCAGCGCTCCGCTGCTCTCGAGCTAGGTCCCAAACACTGCCTACGCACTCCATGTACAGCACTCCTCTGCTCTCGAGGTAGGTCCCGAACACTGGCTATGCACTCCCTCTGCAGCGCTCCGCTGCTCTTGAGCTAGGTCTCGAACATGGCTAGGCAGTCCCTGTGCAGCGCTCCCCTGCTCTCGAGCTTGGTCCCGAACACTGGCTAGGCACTCCCTGTGCAGCGCTCCGCTGCTCTCGAGCTTGGTCCCAAACACTGGCTACGCACTCCCTGTGCTGCACTCCGCTGCTCTCGAGCTAGCTAGACCCCAAACACTGGCTACACACTGCCTGTGCAGCGCTCTGCTGCTCTCAAGCTGGATAGACCCCAAACACTGGCTACGCACTCCTTGTGCAGTGTTCCGCTGCTCTCGAGTTAGATCCCAAACACTGGCTATGCACTCCCTGTGCAGCGCTCTGCTGCTCTCGAGCTAGATAGACCCCAAACACTGACTACACACTCACTGTGCAGTGCTCTGCTGCTCTCGAGCTAGATAGACCCCAAACACTGGCTATGCACTCCTTGTGCAGCGCTCCGCTGCACTCGGCTAGGTCCCAAACACTGGCTATGCACTCCCTGTGCAGCGATCTGCTGCTCTCGAGCTAGGTCCCAAACACTGGCTACACACTCCCTGTGCAGCGATCTGCTGCTCTCGAGCTAGATAGACCCCAAACACTGGCTACGCACTCCCTGTGCAGTGCTCCGCTGCTCTCGAGCTAGATCCCAAACACTGGCTACGCACTCTATGTGCAGCGCTATACTGCTCTCAAGTGAGATCCCAAACACTAGCTACACACTCCCTGTACAGCGCTCCGCTGCTCTCCAGCTAGGTCCCAAACACTGGCTATGCACTCCCTGTGCAGCGCTCCGCTGCTCTCGAGCTTGGTCCCAAACACTGGCTACGCACTCCCTGTGCTGCGCTCTGCTGCTCTCGAGCTAGATAGACCCCAAACACGGGCTACACACTCCCTGTGCAGCGCTCTGCTGTTCTCAAGCTGGATAGACCCCAAACACAGACTACACACTCACTGTGCAGCGCTCTGCTGCTCTCGAGCTAAATCCCAAACACTGGCTACGCACTCCCTGTGCATCGCTCTTAGGCACTCCCTGCTAGGTCCCAAACACTGGCTACGCACTTTCTGTGCAGCGCTTCTCTGCTCTCGAGCTAGCTCCCAAACACTGGCTATGTGCTCCCTGTGCAGCGCTCTGCTGCTCTCGAGCTAGATCCCAAACACTAGCTACACACTCCCTGTGCAGCACTCCGCTGCTCTCGAGCTAGGTCCCAAACACTGGCTACGCACTCCTTGTGCTGCGCTCTGCTGCTCTCGAGCAAGATAGACCACAAACACTGCCTACGCACTCCCTCTGCAGCGCTCCGCTGCTCTCGAGCTAGGTCCCAAACACTGCCTACGCACTCCATGTACAGCGCTCCACTGCTCTCGAGGTAGGTCCCGAACACTGGCTATGCACTCCCTCTGCAGCGCTCCGCTGCTCTTGAGCTAGGTCTCGAACATGGCTAGGCAGTCCCTGTGCTGCGCTCCCCTGCTCTCGAGCTTGGTCCCGAACACTGGCTAGGCACTCCCTGTGCAGCGCTCCGCTGCTCTCGAGCTTGGTCCCAAACACTGGCTATGCACTCCCTGTGCTGCACTCCGCTGCTCTCGAGCTAGATAGACCCCAAACACTGGCTACACACTGCCTGTGCAGCGCTCTGCTGCTCTCAAGCTGGATAGACCCCAAACACTGGCTACGCACTCCTTGTGCAGTGTTCCGCTGCTCTCGAGTTAGATCCCAAACACTGGCTATGCACTCCCTGTGCAGCGCTCTGCTGCTCTCGAGCTAGATAGACCCCAAACACTGACTACACACTCACTGTGCAGTGCTCTGCTGCTCTCGAGCTAGATAGACCCCAAACACTGGCTACGCACTCCTTGTGCAGCGCTCCGCTGCACTCGAGCTAGGTCCCAAACACTGGCTATGCACTCCCTGTGCAGCGATCTGCTGCTCTCGAGCTAGGTCCCAAACACTGGCTACGCACTCCCTGTGCAGCGATCTGCTGCTCTTGAGCTAGATAGACCCCAAACACAGGCTACGCACTCCCTGTGCAGTGCTCCGCTGCTCTCGAGCTAGATCCCAAACACTGGCTACGCACTCTATGTGCAGCGCAATACTGCTCTCAAGTGAGATCCCAAACACTGGCTACACACTCCCTGTGCAGCGCTCCGCTGCTCTCCAGCTAGGTCCCAAACACTGGCTATGCACTCCCTGTGCAGCGATCTGCTGCTCTCGAGCTAGGTCCCAAACACTGGCTACGCACTACCTGTGCAGCGCTCCGCTGCTCTCGAGTTACATCCCAAACAGTGGCTACGCACTCCCTGTGCAGCGCTCCGCTACTCTCGAGCTAGATCACAAACACTGGCTATGCACTCCCTGTGCAGCGCTCCGCTGCTCTCGAGCTAGGTAGTCCCCAAACACTGACTATGCACTCCCTGTGCAGCGCTCTGCTGCTCTAAAGCTAGATAGACCCCAAACACTGGCTACGTACCCCCTGTGCAGCGCTCCGCTGCTCTCGAGCTAGATCCCAAACAATGGCTACGCACTCCCTGTGGAGCGCTCCGCTGCTCTCGAGCTAGATCCAAAACACGGGCTACGCACTCCATGTGCAGCGCTCTACTGCTCTCAAGCTAGATCCGAATCACTGGCTACGCACTCCCTATGCAGCGCTCCGCTGTACTCGAGCTAGGTCCCAAACACTGGCTACACACTCCCTGTGCAGCGCTCCGCTGCTCTCGAGCTAGGTTCCAAACACTGGCAAGGCACTCCCTGTGCAGCACTCTGCTGCTCTTGAGCTAGGTCCTGAACACAGGCTAGGCACTCCCTGTGGAGCGCTCCGCTGCTCTCGAGCTAGATCCCGAACACTGGATAGGCACTCACTCTGCAGCGCTCCGCTGCTCTCGAGCTTGGTGCCGAACACTGGCTATGCACTACCTGTGCAGCGCTCCGCTGCTCTCGAGCTAGATCCCAAACACTGGCTACCCACTCCCTGTGCAGTGCTCCGCTGCTCTCGAGCTAGGTCCCAAACACTGGCTATGCACTCCCTATGCAGCGCTCCGCTGCTCTCGAGCTAGGTCTCGAAAACTACCTAGGTACTCCCTCTGCAGCGCTCTGCTGCTCATGAGCTAGGTCCCGAACACTGGCTAGGCACTCCCTCTGCAGCGCTCCTCTGCTCTCAAGCTTGGTCCCAAACACTGGCTACGCACTCCTTGTGCTGCGCTCCGCTGCTCTCGAGCTAGATAGACCACAAACACTGCCTACGCACTCCCTGTGCAGCGCTCCGCTGCTCTCGAGCTAGGTCCCAAACACTGCCTACGCACTCCATGTACAGCGCTCCACTGCTCTCGAGCTAGGTCCCGAACACTGGCTATGCACTCCCTCTGCAGCGCTCCGCTGCTCATGAGCTAGGTCTCGAACATGGCTAGGCAGTCCCTGTGCAGCGCTCCGCTGCTCTCGAGCTAGGTCCCGAACACTGGCTATGCACTCCCTGTGCAGCGCTCTGCTGCACTAAAGCTAGATAGACCCCAAACACTGGCTACGTACCCCCTGTGCAGCGCTCTGCTGCTCTCGAGCTAGATCCCAAACAATGGCTACGCACTCCCTGTGGAGCGCTCCGCTGCTCTCGAGCTAGATCCCAAACACGGGCTACGCACTCCATGTGCAGCGCTCTACTGCTCTCAAGCTAGATCCGAAACACTGGCTACGCACTCCCTATGCAGCACTCCGCTGTACTCGAGCTAGGTCCCAAACACTGGCTACACACTCCCTGTGCAGCGCTCCGCTGCTCTCGAGCTAGGTTCCAAACACTGGCAAGGCACTCCCTGTGCAGCACTCTGCTGCTCTCGAGCTAGGTCCTAAACACAGGCTAGGCACTCCCTGTGGAGCGCTCCGCTGCTCTCGAGCTAGATCCCGAACACTGGATAGGCACTCACTCTGCAGCGCTCCGCTGCTCTCGAGCTTGGTGCCGAACACTGGCTATGCACTACCTGTGCAGCGCTCCGCTGCTCTCGAGCTAGATCCCAAACACTGGCTACACACTCCCTGTGCAGTGCTCCGCTGCTCTCGAGTTAGGTCCCAAACGCTGGCTATGCACTCCCTATGCAGCGCTCCGCTGCTCTCGAGCTAGGTCTCGAAAACTACCTAGGTACTCCCTCTGCAGCGTTCTGCTGCTCACGAGCTAGGTCCCGAACACTGGCTAGGCACTCCCTCTGCAGCGCTCCTCTGCTCTCAAGCTTGGTCTCAAACACTGGCTACGCACTCCTTGTGCTGCGCTCCGCTGCTCTCGAGCTAGATAGACCACAAACACTGCCTACGCACTCCCTGTGCAGCGCTCCGCTGCTCTCGAGCTAGGTCCCAAACACTGCCTACGCACTCCATGTACAGCGCTCCACTGCTCTCGAGCTAGGTCCCGAACACTGGCTATGCACTCCCTCTGCAGCGCTCCGCTGCTCATGAGCTAGGTCTCGAACATGGCTAGGCAGTCCCTGTGCAGCGCTCCGCTGCTCTCGAGCTAGGTCCCGAACACTGGCTAGGCACTCCCTATGCAGCGCTCCGCTGCTCTCGAGCTTGGTCCCAAACACTGGCTACGCACTCCCTGTGCTGCGCTCCGCTGCTCTCGAGCTAGATAGACCCCAAACACTGGCTACACACTCCCTGTGCAGCGCTCTGATGCTCTCAAGCTGGATAGACCCCAAACACTGACTACACACTCACTGTGCAGCACTCTGCTGCTCTCGAGCTAGATAGACCCCAAACACGGGCTACGCACTCCTTGTGCAGTGTTCCGCTGCTCTCGAGTTAGATCCCAAACACTGGCTATGCACTCCATGTGCAGTGCTCTACTGCTCTCAAGCGAGATCCCAAACACTGGCTACGCACTCCTTGTGCAGCCTTCCGCTGTACTCGAGCTAGGTCCCAAACACTGGCTATGCACTCCCTGTGCAGCGATCTGCTGCTCTCGAGCTAGGTCCCAAACACTGGCTACGCACTCCCTGTGCAGCGATCTGCTGCTCTCAAGCTAGATAGACCCCAAACACTGGCTACGCACTCTATGTGCAGCGCTAACCTGCTCTCAAGTGAGATCCCAAACACTGGCTACACACTCCCTGTGCCACGCTCCGCTGCTCTCGAGCTAGGTCCCAAACACTGGCTATGCACTCCCTGTACAGCGATCTGCTGCTCTCGAGCTAGGTCCCAAACACTGGCTACGCACTACCTGTGCAGCGCTCCGCTGCTCTCGAGCTAGATCACAAACACTGGCTATGCACTCCCTGTGCAGCGCTCCGCTGCTCTCGAGCTAGATAGGCCCCAAACACTGACTATGCACTCCCTGTGCAGCGCTCTGCTGCTCTAAAGCTAGATAGACCCCAAACACTGGCTACGTACTCCCTGTGCAGCGCTCCGCTGCTCTCGAGCTAGATCCCAAACACTGGCTAAGCACTCCATGTGCAGCGCTCTACTGCTCTCGAGCTAGTTCCCAAACACTGGCTACGCACTCCCTGTGCAGCGCTCTGCTGTACTCGAGCTAGGTCCCAAACACTGGCTACACACTCCCTGTGCAGCGCTCTGCTGCTCTCGAACTGGGTCCCAAACACTGGCTACACACTCCCTATGCAGCGCTCCGCTGCTCTCGAGCTAGGTCTCGAAAACTGGCTAGGTACTCCCTCTGCAGCGCTCCGCTGCTCTCGAGCTAGGTCCCGAACACTGGCTAGGCACTCCCTGTGCAGCGCTCCGCTGCTCTCAAGCTTGGTCCCAAACACTGATTACGCACTCCTTGTGCTGTGCTCCGCTGCTCTCGAGCTAGATAGACCACAAACACTGGCTATGCACTCCCTGTGCAGCGCTCCGCTGCTCTCGAGCTAGGTCCCAAACACTGCCTACGCACTCCATGTACAGCGCTCCACTGCTCTCGAGCTAGGTCCCGAACACTGGCTATGCACTCCCTGTGCAGCGCTCCGCTGCTCTCGAGCTTGGTCCCAAACACTGGCTACGCACTCTCTGTGCTGCGCTCTGCTGCTCTCGAGCTAGATAGACCCCAAACACGGGCTACACACTCCCTGTGCAGCGCTCTGCTGCTCTCAAGCTGGATAGACCCCAAACACAGACTACACACTCACTGTGCAGCGCTCTGCTGCTCTCGAGCTAGATCCCAAACACTGGCTACGCACTCCCTGTGCATCGCTCTTAGGCACTCCCTGCTAGGTCCCAAACACTGGCTACGCACTTTCTGTGCAGCGCTTCTCTGCTCTCGAGCTAGCTCCCAAACACTGGCTATGTGCTCCCTGTGAAGCGCTCTGCTGCTCTCGAGCTAGATCCCAAACACTAGCTACACACTCCCTGTGCAGCACTCCGCTGCTCTCGAGCTAGGTCCCAAACACTGGCTACGCACTCCTTGTGCTGCGCTCTGCTGCTCTCGAGCAAGATAGACCACAAACAATGCCTACGCACTCCCTGTGCAGCGCTCCGCTGCTCTCGAGCTAGGTCCCAAACACTGCCTACGCACTCCATGTACAGCACTCCTCTGCTCTCGAGGTAGGTCCCGAACACTGGCTATGCACTCCCTCTGCAGCGCTCCGCTGCTCTTGAGCTAGGTCTCGAACATGGCTAGGCAGTCCCTGTGCAGCGCTCCCCTGCTCTCGAGCTTGGTCCCGAACACTGGCTAGGCACTCCCTGTGCAGCGCTCCGCTGCTCTCGAGCTTGGTCCCAAACACTGGCTACGCACTCCCTGTGCTGCACTCCGCTGCTCTCGAGCTAGCTAGACCCCAAACACTGGCTACACACTGCCTGTGCAGCGCTCTGCTGCTCTCAAGCTGGATAGACCCCAAACACTGGCTACGCACTCCTTGTGCAGTGTTCCGCTGCTCTCGAGTTAGATCCCAAACACTGGCTATGCACTCCCTGTGCAGCGCTCTGCTGCTCTCGAGCTAGATAGACCCCAAACACTGACTACACACTCACTGTGCAGTGCTCTGCTGCTCTCGAGCTAGATAGACCCCAAACACTGGCTATGCACTCCTTGTGCAGCGCTCCGCTGCACTCGGCTAGGTCCCAAACACTGGCTATGCACTCCCTGTGCAGCGATCTGCTGCTCTCGAGCTAGGTCCCAAACACTGGCTACACACTCCCTGTGCAGCGATCTGCTGCTCTCGAGCTAGATAGACCCCAAACACTGGCTACGCACTCCCTGTGCAGTGCTCCGCTGCTCTCGAGCTAGATCCCAAACACTGGCTACGCACTCTATGTGCAGCGCTATACTGCTCTCAAGTGAGATCCCAAACACTAGCTACACACTCCCTGTACAGCGCTCCGCTGCTCTCCAGCTAGGTCCCAAACACTGGCTATGCACTCCCTGTGCAGCGCTCCGCTGCTCTCGAGCTTGGTCCCAAACACTGGCTACGCACTCCCTGTGCTGCGCTCTGCTGCTCTCGAGCTAGATAGACCCCAAACACGGGCTACACACTCCCTGTGCAGCGCTCTGCTGTTCTCAAGCTGGATAGACCCCAAACACAGACTACACACTCACTGTGCAGCGCTCTGCTGCTCTCGAGCTAAATCCCAAACACTGGCTACGCACTCCCTGTGCATCGCTCTTAGGCACTCCCTGCTAGGTCCCAAACACTGGCTACGCACTTTCTGTGCAGCGCTTCTCTGCTCTCGAGCTAGCTCCCAAACACTGGCTATGTGCTCCCTGTGCAGCGCTCTGCTGCTCTCGAGCTAGATCCCAAACACTAGCTACACACTCCCTGTGCAGCACTCCGCTGCTCTCGAGCTAGGTCCCAAACACTGGCTACGCACTCCTTGTGCTGCGCTCTGCTGCTCTCGAGCAAGATAGACCACAAACACTGCCTACGCACTCCCTCTGCAGCGCTCCGCTGCTCTCGAGCTAGGTCCCAAACACTGCCTACGCACTCCATGTACAGCGCTCCACTGCTCTCGAGGTAGGTCCCGAACACTGGCTATGCACTCCCTCTGCAGCGCTCCGCTGCTCTTGAGCTAGGTCTCGAACATGGCTAGGCAGTCCCTGTGCTGCGCTCCCCTGCTCTCGAGCTTGGTCCCGAACACTGGCTAGGCACTCCCTGTGCAGCGCTCCGCTGCTCTCGAGCTTGGTCCCAAACACTGGCTATGCACTCCCTGTGCTGCACTCCGCTGCTCTCGAGCTAGATAGACCCCAAACACTGGCTACACACTGCCTGTGCAGCGCTCTGCTGCTCTCAAGCTGGATAGACCCCAAACACTGGCTACGCACTCCTTGTGCAGTGTTCCGCTGCTCTCGAGTTAGATCCCAAACACTGGCTATGCACTCCCTGTGCAGCGCTCTGCTGCTCTCGAGCTAGATAGACCCCAAACACTGACTACACACTCACTGTGCAGTGCTCTGCTGCTCTCGAGCTAGATAGACCCCAAACACTGGCTACGCACTCCTTGTGCAGCGCTCCGCTGCACTCGAGCTAGGTCCCAAACACTGGCTATGCACTCCCTGTGCAGCGATCTGCTGCTCTCGAGCTAGGTCCCAAACACTGGCTACGCACTCCCTGTGCAGCGATCTGCTGCTCTTGAGCTAGATAGACCCCAAACACAGGCTACGCACTCCCTGTGCAGTGCTCCGCTGCTCTCGAGCTAGATCCCAAACACTGGCTACGCACTCTATGTGCAGCGCAATACTGCTCTCAAGTGAGATCCCAAACACTGGCTACACACTCCCTGTGCAGCGCTCCGCTGCTCTCCAGCTAGGTCCCAAACACTGGCTATGCACTCCCTGTGCAGCGATCTGCTGCTCTCGAGCTAGGTCCCAAACACTGGCTACGCACTACCTGTGCAGCGCTCCGCTGCTCTCGAGTTACATCCCAAACAGTGGCTACGCACTCCCTGTGCAGCGCTCCGCTACTCTCGAGCTAGATCACAAACACTGGCTATGCACTCCCTGTGCAGCGCTCCGCTGCTCTCGAGCTAGGTAGTCCCCAAACACTGACTATGCACTCCCTGTGCAGCGCTCTGCTGCTCTAAAGCTAGATAGACCCCAAACACTGGCTACGTACCCCCTGTGCAGCGCTCCGCTGCTCTCGAGCTAGATCCCAAACAATGGCTACGCACTCCCTGTGGAGCGCTCCGCTGCTCTCGAGCTAGATCCAAAACACGGGCTACGCACTCCATGTGCAGCGCTCTACTGCTCTCAAGCTAGATCCGAATCACTGGCTACGCACTCCCTATGCAGCGCTCCGCTGTACTCGAGCTAGGTCCCAAACACTGGCTACACACTCCCTGTGCAGCGCTCCGCTGCTCTCGAGCTAGGTTCCAAACACTGGCAAGGCACTCCCTGTGCAGCACTCTGCTGCTCTTGAGCTAGGTCCTGAACACAGGCTAGGCACTCCCTGTGGAGCGCTCCGCTGCTCTCGAGCTAGATCCCGAACACTGGATAGGCACTCACTCTGCAGCGCTCCGCTGCTCTCGAGCTTGGTGCCGAACACTGGCTATGCACTACCTGTGCAGCGCTCCGCTGCTCTCGAGCTAGATCCCAAACACTGGCTACCCACTCCCTGTGCAGTGCTCCGCTGCTCTCGAGCTAGGTCCCAAACACTGGCTATGCACTCCCTATGCAGCGCTCCGCTGCTCTCGAGCTAGGTCTCGAAAACTACCTAGGTACTCCCTCTGCAGCGCTCTGCTGCTCATGAGCTAGGTCCCGAACACTGGCTAGGCACTCCCTCTGCAGCGCTCCTCTGCTCTCAAGCTTGGTCCCAAACACTGGCTACGCACTCCTTGTGCTGCGCTCCGCTGCTCTCGAGCTAGATAGACCACAAACACTGCCTACGCACTCCCTGTGCAGCGCTCCGCTGCTCTCGAGCTAGGTCCCAAACACTGCCTACGCACTCCATGTACAGCGCTCCACTGCTCTCGAGCTAGGTCCCGAACACTGGCTATGCACTCCCTCTGCAGCGCTCCGCTGCTCATGAGCTAGGTCTCGAACATGGCTAGGCAGTCCCTGTGCAGCGCTCCGCTGCTCTCGAGCTAGGTCCCGAACACTGGCTATGCACTCCCTGTGCAGCGCTCTGCTGCACTAAAGCTAGATAGACCCCAAACACTGGCTACGTACCCCCTGTGCAGCGCTCTGCTGCTCTCGAGCTAGATCCCAAACAATGGCTACGCACTCCCTGTGGAGCGCTCCGCTGCTCTCGAGCTAGATCCCAAACACGGGCTACGCACTCCATGTGCAGCGCTCTACTGCTCTCAAGCTAGATCCGAAACACTGGCTACGCACTCCCTATGCAGCACTCCGCTGTACTCGAGCTAGGTCCCAAACACTGGCTACACACTCCCTGTGCAGCGCTCCGCTGCTCTCGAGCTAGGTTCCAAACACTGGCAAGGCACTCCCTGTGCAGCACTCTGCTGCTCTCGAGCTAGGTCCTAAACACAGGCTAGGCACTCCCTGTGGAGCGCTCCGCTGCTCTCGAGCTAGATCCCGAACACTGGATAGGCACTCACTCTGCAGCGCTCCGCTGCTCTCGAGCTTGGTGCCGAACACTGGCTATGCACTACCTGTGCAGCGCTCCGCTGCTCTCGAGCTAGATCCCAAACACTGGCTACACACTCCCTGTGCAGTGCTCCGCTGCTCTCGAGTTAGGTCCCAAACGCTGGCTATGCACTCCCTATGCAGCGCTCCGCTGCTCTCGAGCTAGGTCTCGAAAACTACCTAGGTACTCCCTCTGCAGCGTTCTGCTGCTCACGAGCTAGGTCCCGAACACTGGCTAGGCACTCCCTCTGCAGCGCTCCTCTGCTCTCAAGCTTGGTCTCAAACACTGGCTACGCACTCCTTGTGCTGCGCTCCGCTGCTCTCGAGCTAGATAGACCACAAACACTGCCTACGCACTCCCTGTGCAGCGCTCCGCTGCTCTCGAGCTAGGTCCCAAACACTGCCTACGCACTCCATGTACAGCGCTCCACTGCTCTCGAGCTAGGTCCCGAACACTGGCTATGCACTCCCTCTGCAGCGCTCCGCTGCTCATGAGCTAGGTCTCGAACATGGCTAGGCAGTCCCTGTGCAGCGCTCCGCTGCTCTCGAGCTAGGTCCCGAACACTGGCTAGGCACTCCCTATGCAGCGCTCCGCTGCTCTCGAGCTTGGTCCCAAACACTGGCTACGCACTCCCTGTGCTGCGCTCCGCTGCTCTCGAGCTAGATAGACCCCAAACACTGGCTACACACTCCCTGTGCAGCGCTCTGATGCTCTCAAGCTGGATAGACCCCAAACACTGACTACACACTCACTGTGCAGCACTCTGCTGCTCTCGAGCTAGATAGACCCCAAACACGGGCTACGCACTCCTTGTGCAGTGTTCCGCTGCTCTCGAGTTAGATCCCAAACACTGGCTATGCACTCCATGTGCAGTGCTCTACTGCTCTCAAGCGAGATCCCAAACACTGGCTACGCACTCCTTGTGCAGCCTTCCGCTGTACTCGAGCTAGGTCCCAAACACTGGCTATGCACTCCCTGTGCAGCGATCTGCTGCTCTCGAGCTAGGTCCCAAACACTGGCTACGCACTCCCTGTGCAGCGATCTGCTGCTCTCAAGCTAGATAGACCCCAAACACTGGCTACGCACTCTATGTGCAGCGCTAACCTGCTCTCAAGTGAGATCCCAAACACTGGCTACACACTCCCTGTGCCACGCTCCGCTGCTCTCGAGCTAGGTCCCAAACACTGGCTATGCACTCCCTGTACAGCGATCTGCTGCTCTCGAGCTAGGTCCCAAACACTGGCTACGCACTACCTGTGCAGCGCTCCGCTGCTCTCGAGCTAGATCACAAACACTGGCTATGCACTCCCTGTGCAGCGCTCCGCTGCTCTCGAGCTAGATAGGCCCCAAACACTGACTATGCACTCCCTGTGCAGCGCTCTGCTGCTCTAAAGCTAGATAGACCCCAAACACTGGCTACGTACTCCCTGTGCAGCGCTCCGCTGCTCTCGAGCTAGATCCCAAACACTGGCTAAGCACTCCATGTGCAGCGCTCTACTGCTCTCGAGCTAGTTCCCAAACACTGGCTACGCACTCCCTGTGCAGCGCTCTGCTGTACTCGAGCTAGGTCCCAAACACTGGCTACACACTCCCTGTGCAGCGCTCTGCTGCTCTCGAACTGGGTCCCAAACACTGGCTACACACTCCCTATGCAGCGCTCCGCTGCTCTCGAGCTAGGTCTCGAAAACTGGCTAGGTACTCCCTCTGCAGCGCTCCGCTGCTCTCGAGCTAGGTCCCGAACACTGGCTAGGCACTCCCTGTGCAGCGCTCCGCTGCTCTCAAGCTTGGTCCCAAACACTGATTACGCACTCCTTGTGCTGTGCTCCGCTGCTCTCGAGCTAGATAGACCACAAACACTGGCTATGCACTCCCTGTGCAGCGCTCCGCTGCTCTCGAGCTAGGTCCCAAACACTGCCTACGCACTCCATGTACAGCGCTCCACTGCTCTCGAGCTAGGTCCCGAACACTGGCTATGCACTCCCTGTGCAGCGCTCCGCTGCTCTCGAGCTTGGTCCCAAACACTGGCTACGCACTCTCTGTGCTGCGCTCTGCTGCTCTCGAGCTAGATAGACCCCAAACACGGGCTACACACTCCCTGTGCAGCGCTCTGCTGCTCTCAAGCTGGATAGACCCCAAACACAGACTACACACTCACTGTGCAGCGCTCTGCTGCTCTCGAGCTAGATCCCAAACACTGGCTACGCACTCCCTGTGCATCGCTCTTAGGCACTCCCTGCTAGGTCCCAAACACTGGCTACGCACTTTCTGTGCAGCGCTTCTCTGCTCTCGAGCTAGCTCCCAAACACTGGCTATGTGCTCCCTGTGAAGCGCTCTGCTGCTCTCGAGCTAGATCCCAAACACTAGCTACACACTCCCTGTGCAGCACTCCGCTGCTCTCGAGCTAGGTCCCAAACACTGGCTACGCACTCCTTGTGCTGCGCTCTGCTGCTCTCGAGCAAGATAGACCACAAACAATGCCTACGCACTCCCTGTGCAGCGCTCCGCTGCTCTCGAGCTAGGTCCCAAACACTGCCTACGCACTCCATGTACAGCACTCCTCTGCTCTCGAGGTAGGTCCCGAACACTGGCTATGCACTCCCTCTGCAGCGCTCCGCTGCTCTTGAGCTAGGTCTCGAACATGGCTAGGCAGTCCCTGTGCAGCGCTCCCCTGCTCTCGAGCTTGGTCCCGAACACTGGCTAGGCACTCCCTGTGCAGCGCTCCGCTGCTCTCGAGCTTGGTCCCAAACACTGGCTACGCACTCCCTGTGCTGCACTCCGCTGCTCTCGAGCTAGCTAGACCCCAAACACTGGCTACACACTGCCTGTGCAGCGCTCTGCTGCTCTCAAGCTGGATAGACCCCAAACACTGGCTACGCACTCCTTGTGCAGTGTTCCGCTGCTCTCGAGTTAGATCCCAAACACTGGCTATGCACTCCCTGTGCAGCGCTCTGCTGCTCTCGAGCTAGATAGACCCCAAACACTGACTACACACTCACTGTGCAGTGCTCTGCTGCTCTCGAGCTAGATAGACCCCAAACACTGGCTATGCACTCCTTGTGCAGCGCTCCGCTGCACTCGGCTAGGTCCCAAACACTGGCTATGCACTCCCTGTGCAGCGATCTGCTGCTCTCGAGCTAGGTCCCAAACACTGGCTACACACTCCCTGTGCAGCGATCTGCTGCTCTCGAGCTAGATAGACCCCAAACACTGGCTACGCACTCCCTGTGCAGTGCTCCGCTGCTCTCGAGCTAGATCCCAAACACTGGCTACGCACTCTATGTGCAGCGCTATACTGCTCTCAAGTGAGATCCCAAACACTAGCTACACACTCCCTGTACAGCGCTCCGCTGCTCTCCAGCTAGGTCCCAAACACTGGCTATGCACTCCCTGTGCAGCGCTCCGCTGCTCTCGAGCTTGGTCCCAAACACTGGCTACGCACTCCCTGTGCTGCGCTCTGCTGCTCTCGAGCTAGATAGACCCCAAACACGGGCTACACACTCCCTGTGCAGCGCTCTGCTGTTCTCAAGCTGGATAGACCCCAAACACAGACTACACACTCACTGTGCAGCGCTCTGCTGCTCTCGAGCTAAATCCCAAACACTGGCTACGCACTCCCTGTGCATCGCTCTTAGGCACTCCCTGCTAGGTCCCAAACACTGGCTACGCACTTTCTGTGCAGCGCTTCTCTGCTCTCGAGCTAGCTCCCAAACACTGGCTATGTGCTCCCTGTGCAGCGCTCTGCTGCTCTCGAGCTAGATCCCAAACACTAGCTACACACTCCCTGTGCAGCACTCCGCTGCTCTCGAGCTAGGTCCCAAACACTGGCTACGCACTCCTTGTGCTGCGCTCTGCTGCTCTCGAGCAAGATAGACCACAAACACTGCCTACGCACTCCCTCTGCAGCGCTCCGCTGCTCTCGAGCTAGGTCCCAAACACTGCCTACGCACTCCATGTACAGCGCTCCACTGCTCTCGAGGTAGGTCCCGAACACTGGCTATGCACTCCCTCTGCAGCGCTCCGCTGCTCTTGAGCTAGGTCTCGAACATGGCTAGGCAGTCCCTGTGCTGCGCTCCCCTGCTCTCGAGCTTGGTCCCGAACACTGGCTAGGCACTCCCTGTGCAGCGCTCCGCTGCTCTCGAGCTTGGTCCCAAACACTGGCTATGCACTCCCTGTGCTGCACTCCGCTGCTCTCGAGCTAGATAGACCCCAAACACTGGCTACACACTGCCTGTGCAGCGCTCTGCTGCTCTCAAGCTGGATAGACCCCAAACACTGGCTACGCACTCCTTGTGCAGTGTTCCGCTGCTCTCGAGTTAGATCCCAAACACTGGCTATGCACTCCCTGTGCAGCGCTCTGCTGCTCTCGAGCTAGATAGACCCCAAACACTGACTACACACTCACTGTGCAGTGCTCTGCTGCTCTCGAGCTAGATAGACCCCAAACACTGGCTACGCACTCCTTGTGCAGCGCTCCGCTGCACTCGAGCTAGGTCCCAAACACTGGCTATGCACTCCCTGTGCAGCGATCTGCTGCTCTCGAGCTAGGTCCCAAACACTGGCTACGCACTCCCTGTGCAGCGATCTGCTGCTCTTGAGCTAGATAGACCCCAAACACTGGCTACGCACTCCCTGTGCAGTGCTCCGCTGCTCTCGAGCTAGATCCCAAACACTGGCAACGCACTCTATGTGCAGCGCAATACTGCTCTCAAGTGAGATCCCAAACACTGGCTACACACTCCCTGTGCAGCGCTCCGCTGCTCTCCAGCTAGGTCCCAAACACTGGCTATGCACTCCCTGTGCAGCGATCTGCTGCTCTCGAGCTAGGTCCCAAACACTGGCTACGCACTACCTGTGCAGCGCTCCGCTGCTCTCGAGTTACATCCCAAACACTGGCTACGCACTCCCTGTGCAGCGCTCCGCTACTCTCGAGCTAGATCACAAACACTGGCTATGCACTCCCTGTGCAGCGCTCCGCTGCTCTCGAGCTAGATAGTCCCCAAACACTGACTATGCACTCCCTGTGCAGCGCTCTGCTGCTCTAAAGCTAGATAGACCCCAAACACTGGCTACGTACCCCCTGTGCAGCGCTCCGCTGCTCTCGAGCTAGATCCCAAACAATGGCTACGCACTCCCTGTGGAGCGCTCCGCTGCTCTCGAGCTAGATCCCAAACACGGGCTACGCACTCCATGTGCAGCGCTCTACTGCTCTCAAGCTAGATCCGAAACACTGGCTACGCACTCCCTATGCAGCGCTCCGCTGTACTCGAGCTAGGTCCCAAACACTGGCTACACACTCCCTGTGCAGCGCTCCGCTGCTCTCGAGCTAGGTTCCAAACACTGGCAAGGCACTCCCTGTGCAGCACTCTGCTGCTCTCGAGCTAGGTCCTGAACACAGGCTAGGCACTCCCTGTGGAGCACTCCGCTGCTCTCGAGCTAGATCCCGAACACTGGATAGGCACTCACTCTGCAGCGCTCCGCTGCTCTCGAGCTTGGTGCCGAACACTGGCTATGCACTACCTGTGCAGCGCTCCGCCGTTCTCGAGCTAGATTCCAAACACTGGCTACACACTCCCTGTGCAGTGCTTCTCTGCTCTCGAGCTAGGTCCCAAACACTGGCTATGCACTCCATGTGCAGCACTCTGCTGCTCTCGAGCTAGGTCCCGAACACTGGCTATGCACTCCCTATGCAGCGCTCCGCTGCTCTCGAGCTAGGTCTCGAAAACTGCCTAGGTACTCCCTCTGCAGCGCTCTGCTGCTCTCGAGATAGGTCCCGAACACTGGCTACGCACTCCCTGTGCAGCGCTCCTCTGCTCTCAAGCTTGGTCCCAAACACTGGATACGCACTCCTTGTGCTGCGCTCCGCTGCTCTCGAGCTAGATAGACCACAAACACTGCCTACGCACTCCCTGTGCAGCGCTCCGCTGCTCTCGAGCTAGGTCCCAAACACTGCCTACGCACTCCATGTACAGCGCTCCACTGCTCTCGAGCTAGGTCCCGAACACTGGCTATGCACTCCCTCTGCAGCGCTCCGCTGCCTTGAGCTAGGTCTCGAACATGGCTAGGCACTCCCTGTGCAGCGCTCCGCTGCTCTCGAGCTAGATAGACCCCAAACACTGGCTACACACTTCCTGTGCAGCGCTCTGCTGGTCTCAAGCTGGATAGACCCCAAACACTGACTACACACTCCTTGTGCAGTGTTCCGCTGCTCTCGAATTAGATCCCAAACACTGGCTACGCACTCCATGTGCAGTGCACTACTGCTCTCAAGCGAGATCCCAAACACTGGCTACGCACTCCCTGTGCAGCCTTCCGCTACACTCGAGCTAGGTCCCAAACACTGGCTACGCACTCCCTGTGCAGCGATCTGCTGCTCTCGAGCTAGATAGACCCCAAACACTGGCTACGCACTCTATGTGCAGCGCTATACTGCTCTCAAGTGAGATCCCAAACACTGGCTACACACTCCCTGTGCAGCGCTCCGCTGCTCTCCAGCTAGGTCCCAAATACTGGCTATGCACTCCCTGTGCAGCGATCTGCTGCTCTCGAGCTAGGTCCCAAACACTGGCTACGCACTACCTGTGCAGCGCTCCGCTGCTCTCGAGTTACATCCCAAACACTGGCTACGCACTCCCTGTGCAGCGCTCCGCTACTCTCGAGCTAGATCACAAACACTGGCTATGCACTCCCTGTGCAGTGCTCCGCTGCTCTCGAGCTAGATAGTCCCCAAACACTGACTATGCACTCCCTGTGCAGCGCTCTGCTGCTCTAAAGCTAGATAGACCCCAAACACTGGCTACGTACCCCCTGTGCAGCGCTCCGCTGCTCTCGAGCTAGATCCCAAACAATGGCTACGCACTCCCTGTGGAGCGCTCCGCTGCTCTCGAGCTAGATCCCAAACACGGGCTACGCACTCCATGTGCAGCGCTCTACTGCTCTCAAGCTAGATCCGAAACACTGGCTACGCACTCCCTATGCAGCGCTCCGCTGTACTCGAGCTAGGTCCCAAACACTGGCTACACACTCCCTGTGCAGCGCTCCACTGCTCTCGAGCTAGGTTCCAAACACTGGCAAGGCACTCCCTGTGCAGCACTCTGCTGCTCTCGAGCTAGGTCCTGAACACAGGCTAGGCACTCCCTGTGGAGCGCTCCGCTGCTCTCGAGCTAGATCCCGAACACTGGATAGGCACTCACTCTGCAGCGCTCCGCTGCTCTCGAGCTTGGTGCCGAACACTGGCTATGCACTACCTGTGCAGCGCTCCGCTGCTCTCGAGCTAGAACCCAAACACTGGCTACACACTCCCTGTGCAGTGCTCCTCTGCTCTCGAGCTAGGTCCCAAACACTGGCTATGCACTCCATGTGCAGCACTCCGCTGCTCTCGAGCTAGGTCCCGAACACTGGCTATGCACTCCCTATGCAGCGCTCCGCTGCTCTCGAGCTAGGTCTCGAAAACTGCCTAGGTACTCTCTCTGCAGCGCTCTGCTGCTCTCGAGATAGGTCCCAAACACTGGCTACGCACTCCCTGTGCAGTGCTCCTCTGCTCTCAAGCTTGGTCCCAAACACTGGATACGCACTCCTTGTGCTGCGCTCCGCTGCTCTCGAGCTAGATAGACCACAAACACTGCCTAGGCACTCCCTGTGCAGCGCTCCGCTGCTCTCGAGCTAGGTCCCAAACACTGCCTACGCACTCCATGTACAGCGCTCCACTGCTCTCGAGCTAGGTCCCGAACACTGGCTATGCACTCCCTCTGCAGCGCTCCGCTGCTCTTGAGCTAGGTCTCGAACATGGCTAGGCACTCCCTGTGCAGCGCTCCGCTGCTCTCGAGCTAGATAGACCCCAAACACTGGCTACACACTCCCTGTGCAGCACTCTGCTGCTCTCAAGCTGGATAGACCCCAAACACTGACTACACACTCACTGTGCAGCGCTCTGCTGCTCTCGAGCTAGATAGACCCCAAACACTGGCTACGCACTCCTTGTGCAGTGTTCCGCTGCTCTCAAGCGAGATCCCAAACACTGGCTACGCACTCCCTGTGCAGCCTTCCGCTACACTCGAGCTAGGTCCCAAGCACTGGCTATGCACTCCCTGTGCAGCGATCTGCTGCTCTCGAGCTAGGTCCCAAACACTGGCTACGCACTCCCTGTGCAGCAATCTGCTGCTCTCGAGCTAGATAGACCCCAAACACTGGCTACGCACTCCATGTGCAGTGTTCTACTGCTCTCAAGCGAGATCCCAAACACTGGCTACGCACTCCCTGTGCAGCCTTCCGCTACACTCGAGCTAGGTCCCAAGCACTGGCTATGCACTCCCTGTGCAGCGATCTGCTGCTCTCGAGCTAGGTCCCAAACACTGGCTACGCACTCCCTGTGCAGCAATCTGCTGCTCTCGAGCTAGATAGACCCCAAACACTGGCTACGCACTCCCTGTGCAGTGCTCTGCTGCTCTCTAGCTAGATCCCAAACACTGGCTACGCACTCTATGTGCAGCGCTATACTGCTCTCAAGTGAGATCCCAAACACTGGCTACACACTCCCTGTGCCACGCTCCGCTGCTCGTCAAGCTAGGTCCCTAACACTGGCAATGCACTCCCTGTGCAGCGATCTGCTGCTCTCGAGCTAGGTCCCAAACACTGACTACGCACTACCTGTGCAGTGCTCCGCTGCTCTCAAGTTACATCCCAAACACTGGCTACGCACTCCCTGTGCAGCGCTCCGCTGCTCTCGAGCTAGATCACAAACACTGGCTATGCACTCCCTGTGCAGCGCTCAGCTGCTCTAAAGCTAGATAGGCCCCAAACACTGACTATGCACTCCCTGTGCAGCGCTCTGCTGCTCTAAAGCTAGATAGACCCCAAACACTGGCTACGTACTCCCTGTGCAGCGCTCCGCTGCTCTCGAGCTAGATCCCAAACACTGGCTACGCACTCCATGTGCAGCGCTCTACTGCTCTCGAGCTAGTTCCCAAACACTGGCTACGCACTCCCTGTGCAGCGCTCTGCTGTACTCGAGCTGGGTCCCAAACACTGGCTACACACTCCCTGTGCAGCGCTCTACTGCTCTCGAACTAGGTCCCAAAAACTGGCTACACACTCCCTGTGCAGCGCTCCGCTGCTCTCGAGCTAGGTCCCAAAAACTGGCTATGCACTCCCTGTGCAGCACTCTGCTGCTCTCGAGCTACGTCCCAAACACTGGCTAGGCACTCCCTGTGCAGCGCTCCGCTGCTCTCGAGCTAGGTCCTGAACACTGGCTAGGCACTCCCTGTGCAGCACTCTTCTGCTCTCGAGCTACGTCCTGAACACTGGGTATGCAATCCCTCTTCAGCGCTCCGCTGCTCTTAAGCTAGATCCCGAACACTGGATAGGCACTCACTGTGCAGCGCTCCGCTGCTCTCGAGCTATGTCCCGAACATTGGCTATGCACTACCTGTGCAGCGCTCCGCTGCTCTCGAGCTAGGTCCCAAGTACTGGCTACACACTCCCTGTGCAGCACTCCGCTGCTCTCAAGCTAGATCTCGAACACTGGCTATGCACTCCCTCTGCAGCACTCCGCTGCTCTCGAGCTAGGTCTTGAAAACCTTCTAGGTACTCCCTCTGCAGCGCTCCGCTGCTCTCTAGCTAGGTCCCGAACACTGGCTAGGCACTCCCTGTGCAGCGCTCCGCTGCTCTCAAGCTTGGTCCCAAACACTGATTACGCACTCCTTGTGCTGGGCTCCGCTGCTCTCGAGCTAGATAGACCACAAACACTGGCTATGCACTCCCTGTGCAGCGCTCCGCTGCTCTCGAGCTAGGTTCCAAACACTGCCTACGAACTCCATGTACAGCGCTCCACTGCTCTCGAGCTAGGTCCCGAACACTGGCTATGCACACCCTGTGCAGCGCTCCGCTGCTCTCGAGCTAGATAGACCCCAAACACGGGCTACACACTCCCTGTGCAGCGCTCTGCTGCTCTCAAGCTGGATAGACCCCAAACACATACTACACACTCACTGTGCAGCGCTCTGCTGCTCTCAAGCTAGATAGAGCCCAAACACTGGCTATGCACTCCTTGTGCAGTGTTCCGCTGCTCTCGAGTTAGATCCCAAACACTGGCTACGCACTCCCTGTGCAGCGCTCTGCTACTCTCAAGCTAGATAGACCCCAAACACTGACCACGCACTCCCTGTGCAGCGCTCTGCTGCTCTCGAGCTAGATAGACCCCAAAGACTGGCTACGCACTCCCTGTGCAGCGCTCTACTACTCTCAAGCGAGATCCCAAACACTGGCTACGCACTCCCAGTACAGCGATCTGCTGCTCTCGAGCTAGGTCCCAAACACTGGCTACGCACTCCCTGTGCAGCGATCTGCTGCTCTCGAGCTAGATAGACCCCAAACACTGGCTACGCACTCCCTGTGCAGTGCTCCGCTGCTCTTGAGCTAGATCCCAAACACTGGCTACGCACTCCATGTACAGCGCTATACTGCTCTCAAGTGAGATCCCAAACACTGGCTACACACTCCCTGTGCAGCCCTCCGCTGCTCTCGAGCTAGGTCCCAAACACTGGCTACGCACTACCTGTGCAGTGCTCCGCTGCTCTCGAGTTAGATCCCAAACACTGGCTACGCACTCCCTGTGCAGCACTCCGCTGCTCTCGAGCTAGATCACAAACACTGGCTACGCACTCCCTGTGCAGCGCTCCGCTGCTCTCGAGCTAGATAGACCCCAAACACTGACTATGCACTCCCTGTGCAGCGCTCTGCTGCTCTAAAGCTAGATAGACCCCAAACACGGGCTACGTACTCCCTGTGCAGCGCTCCGCTGCTCTCGAGCTAGATCCCAAACACTGGCTACGCACTCCATGTACAGCGCTCTACTGCTCTCAAGCTGGATAGACCCCAAACACTGGCTACGCACTCCCTGTGCAGCGCTGTACTGTACTCCAGCTAGGTCCCAAAAACTGGCTACACACTCCCTGTGCACCGCTCCGCTGCTCTCGAGCTAGGTCCCAAACACTGGCTATGCACTCCCTGTGCAGCGCTCTGCTGCTCTCGAGCTAAATAGACCTCAAACACTGGCTATGAACTTGCGGTGCAGCGCTCTGCTGCTCTCGAGCTAGATCCCAAACACTGGCTACGCACTCCCTGTGCATCGCTCTTACGCACTCCCTGCTAGATCCCAAACACTAGCTACACACTCCCTGTGCAGCACTCCGCTGCTCTCGAGCTAGGTCCCAAACACTGGCTACGCACTCCTTGTGCTGCGCTCCGCTGCTCTCGAGCAAAATAGACCACAAACACTGCCTACGCACTCCCTGTGCAGAGCTCCGCTGCACTCGAGCTAGGTCCCAAACACTGCCTACGCACTCCATGTACAGCGCTCCACTGCTCTCGAGCTAGGTCTCGAACACTGGCTATGCACTCCCTCTGCAGCGCTCCACTGCTCTTGAGCTAGGTCTCGAACATGGCTAGGCAGTCCCTGTGCAGCGCTCCGCTGCCCTCGAGCTAGGTCCCGAACACTGGCTAGGCACTCCCTGTGCAGAGATCCGCTGCTCTCGAGCTTGGTCCCAAACACTGGCTACGCACTCCCTGTGCTGCACTCCGCTGCTCTCGAGCTAGATAGACCCCAAACACTGGCTACACACTCCCTGTGCAGCGCTCTGCTGCTCTCAAGCTGGATAGACCCCAAACACGGACTACACACTCACTGTGCAGTGCTCTGCTGCTCTCGAGCTAGATAGACCCCAAACACTGGCTACGCACTCCTTGTGCAGTGTTCCGCTGCTCTCGAGTTAGATCCCAAACACTGGCTATGCACTCCCTGTGCAGCGCTCTGCTGCTCTCGAGCTAGATAGACCCCAAACACTGACTACACACTCACTGTGCAGTGCTCTGCTGCTCTCGAGCTAGATAGACCCCAAACACTGGCTAAGCACTCCTTGTGCAGCGCTCCGCTGCACTCGAGCTAGGACCAAAACATTGGCTATGCACTTCCTGTGCAGCGATCTGCTGCTCTCGAGCTAGGTCCCAAACACTGGCTGCTCTCGAGCTAGATAGACCCCAAACACTGGCTACGCACTCCCTGTGCAGTGCTCCGCTGCTCTCGAGCTAGATCCCAAACACTGGCTAGGCACTCTATGTGCAGCGCTATACTGCTCTCAAGTGAGATCCCAAACACTGGCTACACACTCCCTGTGCAGCGCTCCGCTGCTCTCGAGCTAGGTCCCAAACACTGGCTATGCACTCCCTGTGCAGCGATCTGCTGCTCTCGAGCTAGGTCCCAAACACTGGCTACGCACTACCTGTGCAGCGCTCCGCTGCTCTCGAGTTACATCCCAAACACTGGCTACACACTCCCTGTGCAGCGCTCCACTGCTCTCGAGCTAGATCACAAACACTGGCTATGCACTCCCTGTGCAGCGCTCCGCTGCTCTCGAGCTAGATAGACCCCAAACACTGACTATGCACTCCCTGTGCAGCGCTCTGCTGCTCTAAAGCTAGATAGACCCCAAACACTGGCTACGCACTCCCTGTGCAGCGCTCCGCTGCTCTCGAGCTAGATCCCAAACACTGGCTAAGCACTCCATGTGCAGCGCTCTACTGCTCTCGAGCTAGTTCCCAAACACTGGCTACGCACTCCATGTGCAGCGCTCTGCTGTACTCGAGCTAGGTCCCAAACACTGGCTATGCACTCCCTGTGCAGCGCTCCGCTGCTCTCGAGCTACGTCCCAAACACTGGCTATGCACTCCATGTGCAGCGCTCCGCTGCTCTCGAGCTAGGTCCCAAGCACTGGCTACACACTCCCTGTGCAGCACTCCGCTGCTCTCGAGCTAGGTCTCGAACACTGGCTATGCACTCCCTCTGCAGCGCTCCGCTGCTCTCGAGCTAGGTCTCGAAAACTGGCTAGGTACTCCATCTGCAGCGCTCCGCTGCTCTCGAGCTAGGTCCCGAACACTGGCTAGGCACTCCCTGTGCAGCACTCCACTGCCCTCAAGCTTGGTCCCAAACACTGGTTATGCACTCCTTGTGCTGCGCTCCACTGCTCTCGAGCTAGGTCCCGAACACTGGCTATGCACTCCCTGTGCTGCGCTCTGCTGCTCTCGAGCTAAATAGACCCCAAACACGGGCTACACACTCCCTGTGCAGCGCTCTGCTGCTCTCAAGCTGGATAGACCCCAAACACAGACTACACACTCACTGTGCAGTGCTCTGCTGCTCTCGAGCTAGATAGACCCCAAACACTGGCTATGCACTCTTTGTGCAGTGTTCCGCTGCTCTCGAGTTAGATCCCAAACACTGGCTACGCACTCCCTGTGCAGCACTCTGCTACTCTCGAGCTAGATAGACCCCAAAGACTGGCTACGCACTCCCTGTGCAGCGCTCTACTGCTCTCAAACGAGATCCCAAACACTGGCTACGCACTCCCAGTGCAGCGATTTGCTGCTCTCGAGCTAGGTCCCAAACACTGGCTACCCACTCCCTGTGCAGCGATCTGCTGCTCTCGAGCTAGATAGACCCCAAACACAGGCTACGCACTCCCTGTGCAGTGCTCCGCTGCTCTCGAGCTAGATCCCAAACACTGGCTATGCACTCCCTGTGCTGCGCTCTGCTGCTCTCGAGCTAGATAGACCCCAAACACGGGCTACACACTCCCTGTGCAGCGCTCTGCTGCTCTCAAGCTAGATAGACCACAAACACTGGCTACGCACTCCCTGTATAGCGCTCCGCTGCTCTCGAGCTAGGTCCCAAGCACTGCCTACTCACTCCATGTACAGCGCTCCACTGCTCTCGAGCTAGGTCCCGAACACTGGCTATGCACTCCCTGTGCTGCGCTCTGCTGCTCTCGAACTAGATAGACCCCAAACACGGACTACACACTCCCTGTGCAGCGCTCTGCTGCTCTCAAGCTGGATAGACCCCAAACACAGACTACACACTCACTGTGCAGTGCTCTGCTGCTCTCGAGCTAGATAGACCCCAAACACTGGCTATGCACTCCTTGTGCAGTGTTCCGCTGCTCTCGAGTTAGATCCCAAACACTGGCTACGCACTCCCTGTGCAGCGCTCTGCTACTCTCGAGCTAGATAGACCCCAAAGACTGGCTACGCACTCCCTGTGCAGCGCTCTACTGCTCTCAAGCGAGATCCCAAACACTGGCTACGCACTCCCAGTGCAGCGATTTGCTGCTCTCGAGCTAGGTCCCAAACACGGGCTACCCACTCCCTGTGCAGCGATCTGCTGCTCTCGAGCTAGATAGACCCCAAACACTGGCTACGCACTCCCTGTGCAGTGCTCCGCTGCTCTCGAGCTAGATCCCAAACACTGGCTACGCACTCCATGTGCAGCGCTATACTGCTCTCAAGTGAGATCCCAAACACTGGCTACACACTCCCTGTGCAGCGCTCTGCTGTTCTCGAGCTAGGTCCCAAACACTGGCTATGCACTCCCTGTGCAGCGCTCCGCTGCTCTCGAGCTACGTCCCAAACACTGGCTATGCACTACCTGTGCAGCGCTCCGCTGCTCTCGAGCTAGGTCCCAAGCACTGGCTACACACTCCCTGTGCAGCACTCCGCTGCTCTCGAGCTAGGTCTCGAACACTGGCTATGCACTCCCTCTGCAGCACTCCGCTGCTCTCGAGCTAGGTCTCAAAAACTGGCTAGGTACTCCCTCTGCAGCGCTCCCCTGCTCTCGAGCTAGGTCCCAAACACTGGCTAGGCACTCCCTGTGCAGCGCTCCGCTGCTATCAAGCTTGGTCCCAAACACTGGTTACGCACTCCTTGTGCTGCGCTCCGCTGCTCTCAAGCTAGATAGACCACAAACACTGGCTACACACTCCCTGTATAGCGCTCCGCTGCTCTCGAGCTAGGTCCCAAACACTGCCTACTCACTCCATGTACAGCGCTCCACTGCTCTCGAGCTAGGTCCCAAACACTGGCTATGCACTCCCTGTGCTGCGCTCTGCTGCTCTCGAGCTAGATAGACCCCAAACACGGGCTACACACTCCCTGTGCAGCGCTCTGCTGCTCTCAAGCTGGATAGACCCCAAACACAGACTACACACTCACTGTGCAGTGTTCTGCTGCTCTCGAGCTGGATAGACCCCAATCACTGGCTATGCACTCCTTGTGCGGTGTTCCGCTGCTCTCGAGTTAGATCCCAAACACTGGCTACGCACTCCCTGTGCACCGCTCTGCTACTCTCGAGCTAGATAGACCCCAAAGACTGGCTACGCACTCCCTGTGCAGCGCTCTACTGCTCTCAAGCGAGATCCCAAACACTGGCTACGCACTCCCAGTGCAGCGATTTGCTGCTCTCGAGCTAGGTCCCAAACACTGGCTACGCACTCCCTGTGCAGCGATCTGCTGCTCTCGAGCTAGATAGACCCCAAACACTGGCTACGCACTCCCTGTGCAGTGCTCCGCTGCTCTCGAGCTGCATCCCAAACACTGGCTACGCACTCCATGTGCAGCGCTATACTGCTCTCAAGTGAGATCCCAAACACTGGCTACACACTCCCTGTGGAGCGCTCCGCTGCTCTCGAGCTAGGTCCCAAACACTGGCTACGCACTACCTGTGCAGCGCTCCGCTGCTCTCGAGTTAGATCCCAAACACTGGCTACGCACTACCTGTGCAGCGCTCCACTGCTCTCGAGCTAGATCACAAACACTGGCTATGAACTTCCTGTGCAGCGCTCCGCTGCTCTCGAGCTAGATAGACCCCAAACACTGACTATGTACTCCCTGTGCAGCGCTCTGCTGCTCTAAAACTAGATAGACCCCAAACACTGGCTGCGTACTCCCTGTCTAGCAGTCCGTTGCTCTCGAGCTAGATCCCAAACACTGGCTACGCACTCCATGTGCAGCACTCTACTGCTCTCGAGCTGGATAGACCCCAAACACTGGCTATGGACTCCCTGTGCAGCGCTCTGCTGTACTCGAGCTAGGTCCCAAAAACTGGCTACACACTCCCTGTGCACCGCTCCGCTGCTCTCAAGCTAGGTCCCAAACACTGGCTATGCACTCCCTGTGCAGCGCTCTTCTGCTCTCGAGCTAGATAGACCTCAAACACTGGCTATGAACTTGCGGTGCAGTGCTCTGCTGCTCTCGAGCTAGATAGACCCCAAACACTGGCTAGGCACTCCGCTGCTCTCGAGCTAGATCCCAAACACTCTGCTGCTCTCGAGCTAGATCCCAAACACTGGCTACGCACTCCCTGTGCATCGCTCTTACGCACTCCCTGCTAGGTCCCAAACACTGGCTACGCACTTTCTGTGCAGCGCTTCTCTTCTCTCGAGCTAGCCCCCAAACACTGGCTATGTGCTCCCTGTGCAGCGCTCTGCTGCTCTCGAGATAGATCCCAAACACTAGCTACACACTCCCTGTGCAGCACTCCGCTGCTCTCGAGCTAGGTCCCAAACACTGGCTACACACTCTCTGTGCAGCGCTCCGCTGCTCTCGAGCTAGGTCCCAAACACTGGCTACGCACTCCATGTGCAGCACTCCGCTGCTCTCGAGCTAGGTCCCGAACACTGGCTAGGCACTCCCTCTGCAGCGCTTCGCTGCTCTCGATCTACGTCTCGAACACTGGCTAGGCAGTCCCTGTGCAGGGCTCCGCTGCTCTCGAGCTAGGTCCCAAACACTGGCTAGGCACTCAATGTGCATCGCTCCGCTGCTCTCGAGCTTGGTCCCAAACACTGGCTACTAACTCCCTGTGCTGCGCTCCGCTGCTCTCAAGCTAGATAGACCCCAAACACTGGCTACACACTCCCTGTGCAGCGCTCTGCTGCTCTCGCACTAGATAGAGCCCAAATACTGACTACACATTCACTGTGCAGCGCTCTGCTGCTCTCGAACTAGATAGACCCCACACACTGGCTACGCACTCCTTGTGCAGTGTTCCGCTGCTCTCGATCTAGATCCCAAACACTGGCTACGCACACCCTGTGCAGCGCTCTGCTACTCTCGAGCTAGATAGACCACAAACACTGACTACGCACTCCCTGTGCAGCGCTCTGCTGCTCTCGAGCTAGATAGACCCCAAACACTTGCTGGGCACTCCCTGTGCAGCGCTCCGCTGCTCTCGAGCTAGATAGACCCCAAACACTGACTATGCACTCCCTGTGCAGCGCTCTGCTGCTCTAAAGCTAGATAGACCCCAAACACTGGCTACGTACTCCCTGTGCAGCGCTCCGCTGCTCTCGAGCTAGATCCCAAACACTGGCTACGCACTCCATGTGCAGCGCTCTACTGCTCTCGAGCTGGATAGACCCCAAACACTGGCTACGCACTCCCTGTGCAGCGCTGTGCTGTACTCCAGCTAGGTCCCAAAATCTGGCTACACACCTCCTGTGCACTGCTCCGCTGCTCTCGAGCTAGGTCCCAAACACTGGCTATGCACTGCCTGTGCAGCGCTCTGCTGCTCTCGAGCTAAATAGACCTCAAACACTGGCTATGAACTTGCGGTGCAGCGCTCTGCTGCTCTCGAGCTAGATCCCAAACACTGGCTACGCACTCCCTGTGCATCGCTCTTACGCACTCCCTGCTAGGTCCCAAACACTGGCTACGCACTTTCTGTGCAGCGCTTCTCTGCTCTCGAGCTAGCTCCCAAACACTGGCTATGTGCTCCCTGTGCAGCGCTCTGCTGCTCTCGAGCTAGATCCCAAACACTAGCTACACACTCCCTGTGCAGCACTCCGCTGCTCTCGAGCTAGGTCCCAAACACTGGCTACGCACTCCTTGTGCTGCGCTCCGCTGCTCTCGAGCAAAATAGACCACAAACACTGCCTACCACTCCCTGTGCAGAGCTCCGCTGCACTCGAGCTAGGTCCCAAACACTGCCTACGCACTCCATGTACAGCGCTCCACTGCTCTCGAGCTAGGTCCCGAACACTGGCTATGCACTCCCTCTGCAGCGCTCCACTGCTCTTGAGCTAGGTCTCGAACATGGCTAGGCAGTCCCTGTGCAGCGCTCCGCTGCTCTCGAGCTAGGTCCCAAACACTGCCTACGCACTCCATGTACAGCGCTCCACTACTCTCGAGCTAGGTCCCGAACACTGGCTATGCACTCCCTGTGCAGCGCTCCGCTGCTCTCGAGCTTGGTCCCAAACACTAGCTACTCCCTCCCTGTGGTGCGCTCTGCTGTTCTCGAGCTAGATAGACCCCAAACACGGGCTACACACTCCCTGTGCAGCGCTCTGCTGCTCTCAAGCTGGATAGACCCCAAACACAGACTACACACTCACTGTGCAGTGCTCTGCTGCTCTCGAGCTAGATAGACCCCAAACACTGGCTACGCACTCCTTGTGCAGTGTTCCGCTGCTCTCGAGTTAGATCCCAAACACTGGCTATGCACTCCCTGTGCAGCGCTCTGCTGCTCTCGAGCTAGATAGACCCCAAACACTGACTACACACTCACTGTGCAGTGCTCTGCTGCTCTCGAGCTAGATAGACCCCAAACACTGGCTACGCACTCCTTGTGCAGCACTCCGCTGCACCCGAGCTAGGTCCCAAACACTGGCTATGCACTCCATGTGCAGCGATCTGCTGCTCTCGAGTTAGGTCCCAAACACTGGCTACGCACTCCCTGTGCAGCGATCTGCTGCTCTCGAGCTAGATAGACCCCAAACACTGGCTACGCACTCCCTGTGCAGTGCTCCGCTGCTCTCGAGCTAGATCCCAAACACTGGCTACGCACTCCCTGTGCAGCGCTCCGCTGCTCTCGAGCTAGGTCCCAAACACTGGCTATGCACTCCCTGTGCAGCGATCTGCTGCTCTCGAGCTAGGTCCCAAACACTGGCTACGCACTACCTGTGCAGCGATCTGCTGCTCTCGAGCTAGTTCCCAAACACTGGCTACACACTCCCTGTGCAGCGCTCTGCTGTACTCGAGCTAGGTCCCAAACACTGGCTATGCACTCCCTGTGCAGCACTCCGCTGCTCTCGAGCTACGTCCCAAACAATGGCTATGCACTACCTGTGCAGCGATCTGCTGCTCTCGAGCTAGGTCCCAAACACTGGCTACACACTACCTGTGCAGCGCTCCGCTGCTCTCGAGTTACATCCCAAACACTGGCTACGCACTCCCTGTGCAGCGCTCCGCTGCTCTCGAGCTATATCACAAACACTGGCTATGCACTCCCTGTGCAGCGCTCCGCTGCTCTCGAGCTAGATAGACCCCAAACACTGACTATGCACTCCCTGTGCAGCGCTCTGCTGCTCTAAAGCTAGATAGACCCCAAACACTGGCTACGTACTCCCTGTGCAGCGCTCCGCTGCTCTCGAGCTAGATCCCAAACACTGGCTACGCACTCCATGTGCAGCGTTCTACTGCTCTCGAGCTAGTTCCCAAACACTGGCTACGCACTCCCTGTGCAGCGCTCTGCTGTACTCGAGCTAGGTCCCAAACACTGGCTATGCACTCCCTGTGCAGCGCTCCGCTGCTCTCGAGCTACGTCCCAAACACTGGCTATGCACTACCTGTGCAGCACTCCGCTGCTCTCGAGCTAGGTCTCGAACACTGGCTATGCACTCCCTCTGCAGCGCTCCGCTGCTCTCGAGCTAGGTCTCGAAAACTGGCTAGGTACTCCCTCTGCAGCGCTCCGCTGCTCTCGAGCTAGGTCCCGAACTCTGGCTACACACTCCCTGTGCAGCACTCCGCTGCTCTCGAGCTAGGTCTCGAACACTGGCTATGCACTCCCTCTGGAGCGCTCCGCTGCTCTCGAGCTAGGTCTCGAAAACTGGCTAGGTACTCCCTCTGCAGCGCTCCGCTGCTCTCGAGCTAGGTCCCGAACACTGGCTAGGCACTCCCTGTGCAGCGCTCCGCTGCTCTCAAGCTTGGTCCCAAACACTGGTTACACACTCCTTGTGCTGCGCTCCGCTGCTCTCAAGCTAGATAGACCACAAACACTGGCTACACACTCCCTGTATAGCGCTCCGCTGCTCTCGAGCTAGGTCCCAAACACTGCCTACTCACTCCATGTACAGCACTCCACTGCTCTCGAGCTAGGTCCCGAACACTGGCTATGCACTCCCTCTGCTGAGCTCTGCTGCTCTCGAGCTAGATAGACCCCAAACACGGGCTACACTCTCCCTGTGCAGCGCTCTGCTGCTCTCAAGCTGGATAGACCCCAAACACAGACTACACACTCACTGTGCAGTGCTCTGCTGCTCTCGAGCTAGATAGACCCCAAACACTGGCTATGCACTCCTTGTGCAGTGTTCCACTGCTCTCGAGTTAGATCCCAAACACTGGCTACGCACTCCCTGTGCAGCGCTCTGCTACTCTCGAGCTAGATAGACCCCAAAGACTGGCTACGCACTCCCTGTGCAGCGCTCTACTGCTCTCAAGCGAGATCCCAAACACTGGCTACGCACTCCCAGTGCAGCGATTTGCTGCTCTCGAGCTAGGTCCCAAACACTGGCTACGCACTCCCTGTGCAGCGATCTGCTGCTCTCGAGCTAGATAGACCCCAAACACTGGCTACGCACTCCCTGTGCAGTGCTCCGCTGCTCTCGAGCTAGATCCCAAACACTGGCTACGCACTCCATGTGCAGCGCTATACTGCTCTCAAGTGAGATCCCAAACACTGGCTACACACTCCCTGTGGAGCGCTCCGCTGCTCTCGAGCTAGATCCCAAACACTGGCTACGCACTCCCTGTGCATCGCTCTTACGCACTCCCTGCTAGGTCCCAAACACTGGCTACGCACTTTCTGTGCAGCGCTTCTCTTCTCTCGAGCTAGCCCCCAAACACTGGCTATGTGCTCCCTGTGCAGCGCTCTGCTGCTCTCGAGCTAGGTCCCAAACACTGGCTACACACTCTCTGTGCAGCGCTCCGCTGCTCTCGAGCTAGGTCCCAAACACTGGCTACGCACTCCATGTGCAGCACTCCGCTGCTCTCGAGCTAGGTCCCGAACACTGGCTAGGCACTCCCTCTGCAGCGCTTCGCTGCTCTCGATCTACGTCTCGAACACTGGCTAGGCAGTCCCTGTGCAGGGCTCCGCTGCTCTCGAGCTAGGTCCCAAACACTGGCTAGGCACTCAATGTGCATCGCTCCGCTGCTCTCGAGCTTGGTCCCAAACACTGGCTACTAACTCCCTGTGCTGCGCTCCGCTGCTCTCAAGCTAGATAGACCCCAAACACTGGCTACACACTCCCTGTGCAGCGCTCTGCTGCTCTCGCACTAGATAGAGCCCAAATACTGACTACACATTCACTGTGCAGCGCTCTGCTGCTCTCGAACTAGATAGACCCCACACACTGGCTACGCACTCCTTGTGCAGTGTTCCGCTGCTCTCGATCTAGATCCCAAACACTGGCTACGCACACCCTGTGCAGCGCTCTGCTACTCTCGAGCTAGATAGACCACAAACACTGACTACGCACTCCCTGTGCAGCGCTCTGCTGCTCTCGAGCTAGATAGACCCCAAACACTTGCTGGGCACTCCCTGTGCAGCGCTCCGCTGCTCTCGAGCTAGATAGACCCCAAACACTGACTATGCACTCCCTGTGCAGCGCTCTGCTGCTCTAAAGCTAGATAGACCCCAAACACTGGCTACGTACTCCCTGTGCAGCGCTCCGCTGCTCTCGAGCTAGATCCCAAACACTGGCTACGCACTCCATGTGCAGCGCTCTACTGCTCTCGAGCTGGATAGACCCCAAACACTGGCTACGCACTCCCTGTGCAGCGCTGTGCTGTACTCCAGCTAGGTCCCAAAATCTGGCTACACACCTCCTGTGCACTGCTCCGCTGCTCTCGAGCTAGGTCCCAAACACTGGCTATGCACTGCCTGTGCAGCGCTCTGCTGCTCTCGAGCTAAATAGACCTCAAACACTGGCTATGAACTTGCGGTGCAGCGCTCTGCTGCTCTCGAGCTAGATCCCAAACACTGGCTACGCACTCCCTGTGCATCGCTCTTACGCACTCCCTGCTAGGTCCCAAACACTGGCTACGCACTTTCTGTGCAGCGCTTCTCTGCTCTCGAGCTAGCTCCCAAACACTGGCTATGTGCTCCCTGTGCAGCGCTCTGCTGCTCTCGAGCTAGATCCCAAACACTAGCTACACACTCCCTGTGCAGCACTCCGCTGCTCTCGAGCTAGGTCCCAAACACTGGCTACGCACTCCTTGTGCTGCGCTCCGCTGCTCTCGAGCAAAATAGACCACAAACACTGCCTACCACTCCCTGTGCAGAGCTCCGCTGCACTCGAGCTAGGTCCCAAACACTGCCTACGCACTCCATGTACAGCGCTCCACTGCTCTCGAGCTAGGTCCCGAACACTGGCTATGCACTCCCTCTGCAGCGCTCCACTGCTCTTGAGCTAGGTCTCGAACATGGCTAGGCAGTCCCTGTGCAGCGCTCCGCTGCTCTCGAGCTAGGTCCCAAACACTGCCTACGCACTCCATGTACAGCGCTCCACTACTCTCGAGCTAGGTCCCGAACACTGGCTATGCACTCCCTGTGCAGCGCTCCGCTGCTCTCGAGCTTGGTCCCAAACACTAGCTACTCCCTCCCTGTGGTGCGCTCTGCTGTTCTCGAGCTAGATAGACCCCAAACACGGGCTACACACTCCCTGTGCAGCGCTCTGCTGCTCTCAAGCTGGATAGACCCCAAACACAGACTACACACTCACTGTGCAGTGCTCTGCTGCTCTCGAGCTAGATAGACCCCAAACACTGGCTACGCACTCCTTGTGCAGTGTTCCGCTGCTCTCGAGTTAGATCCCAAACACTGGCTATGCACTCCCTGTGCAGCGCTCTGCTGCTCTCGAGCTAGATAGACCCCAAACACTGACTACACACTCACTGTGCAGTGCTCTGCTGCTCTCGAGCTAGATAGACCCCAAACACTGGCTACGCACTCCTTGTGCAGCACTCCGCTGCACCCGAGCTAGGTCCCAAACACTGGCTATGCACTCCATGTGCAGCGATCTGCTGCTCTCGAGTTAGGTCCCAAACACTGGCTACGCACTCCCTGTGCAGCGATCTGCTGCTCTCGAGCTAGATAGACCCCAAACACTGGCTACGCACTCCCTGTGCAGTGCTCCGCTGCTCTCGAGCTAGATCCCAAACACTGGCTACGCACTCCCTGTGCAGCGCTCCGCTGCTCTCGAGCTAGGTCCCAAACACTGGCTATGCACTCCCTGTGCAGCGATCTGCTGCTCTCGAGCTAGGTCCCAAACACTGGCTACGCACTACCTGTGCAGCGATCTGCTGCTCTCGAGCTAGTTCCCAAACACTGGCTACACACTCCCTGTGCAGCGCTCTGCTGTACTCGAGCTAGGTCCCAAACACTGGCTATGCACTCCCTGTGCAGCACTCCGCTGCTCTCGAGCTACGTCCCAAACAATGGCTATGCACTACCTGTGCAGCGATCTGCTGCTCTCGAGCTAGGTCCCAAACACTGGCTACACACTACCTGTGCAGCGCTCCGCTGCTCTCGAGTTACATCCCAAACACTGGCTACGCACTCCCTGTGCAGCGCTCCGCTGCTCTCGAGCTATATCACAAACACTGGCTATGCACTCCCTGTGCAGCGCTCCGCTGCTCTCGAGCTAGATAGACCCCAAACACTGACTATGCACTCCCTGTGCAGCGCTCTGCTGCTCTAAAGCTAGATAGACCCCAAACACTGGCTACGTACTCCCTGTGCAGCGCTCCGCTGCTCTCGAGCTAGATCCCAAACACTGGCTACGCACTCCATGTGCAGCGTTCTACTGCTCTCGAGCTAGTTCCCAAACACTGGCTACGCACTCCCTGTGCAGCGCTCTGCTGTACTCGAGCTAGGTCCCAAACACTGGCTATGCACTCCCTGTGCAGCGCTCCGCTGCTCTCGAGCTACGTCCCAAACACTGGCTATGCACTACCTGTGCAGCACTCCGCTGCTCTCGAGCTAGGTCTCGAACACTGGCTATGCACTCCCTCTGCAGCGCTCCGCTGCTCTCGAGCTAGGTCTCGAAAACTGGCTAGGTACTCCCTCTGCAGCGCTCCGCTGCTCTCGAGCTAGGTCCCGAACTCTGGCTACACACTCCCTGTGCAGCACTCCGCTGCTCTCGAGCTAGGTCTCGAACACTGGCTATGCACTCCCTCTGGAGCGCTCCGCTGCTCTCGAGCTAGGTCTCGAAAACTGGCTAGGTACTCCCTCTGCAGCGCTCCGCTGCTCTCGAGCTAGGTCCCGAACACTGGCTAGGCACTCCCTGTGCAGCGCTCCGCTGCTCTCAAGCTTGGTCCCAAACACTGGTTACGCACTCCTTGTGCTGCGCTCCGCTGCTCTCAAGCTAGATAGACCACAAACACTGGCTACACACTCCCTGTATAGCGCTCCGCTGCTCTCGAGCTAGGTCCCAAACACTGCCTACTCACTCCATGTACAGCACTCCACTGCTCTCGAGCTAGGTCCCGAACACTGGCTATGCACTCCCTCTGCTGCGCTCTGCTGCTCTCGAGCTAGATAGACCCCAAACACGGGCTACACTCTCCCTGTGCAGCGCTCTGCTGCTCTCAAGCTGGATAGACCCCAAACACAGACTACACACTCACTGTGCAGTGCTCTGCTGCTCTCGAGCTAGATAGACCCCAAACACTGGCTATGCACTCCTTGTGCAGTGTTCCACTGCTCTCGAGTTAGATCCCAAACACTGGCTACGCACTCCCTGTGCAGCGCTCTGCTGCTCTCGAGCTAGGTCCCAAACACTGGCTACGCACTCCCTGTGCAGCGATCTGCTGCTCTCGAGCTAGATAGACCCCAAACACTGGCTACGCACTCCCTGTGCAGTGCTCCGCTGCTCTCGAGCTAGATCCCAAACACTGGCTACGCACTCCATGTGCAGCGCTATACTGCTCTCAAGTGAGATCCCAAACACTGGCTACACACTCCCTGTGGAGCGCTCCGCTGCTCTCGAGCTAGGTCCCAAACACTGGCTACGCACTACCTGTGCAGCGCTCCGCTGCTCTCAAGTTCGATCCCAAACACTGGCTACGCACTACCTGTGCAGCGCTCCACTGCTCTCGAGCTAGATCACAAACACTGGCTACGAACTCCCTGTGCAACGCTCCGCTGCTCTCGAGCTAGATAGACCCCAAACACAGACTATGCACTCCAGCGCTCTGCTGCTCTAAAGCTAGATAGACCCCAAACACTGGCTACGTACTCCCTGTGCAGCACTCCGCTGCTCTCGAGCTATGTCCCAAACACTGCCTACGCACTCCATGTACAGCGCTCCACTGCTCTCGAGCTAGGTCCCGAACACTGGCTAGGCACTCCCTGTGCAGCGCTCCGCTGTACTAGAGCTAGGTCCCAAACACTGGCTACACACTCCCTGTGCAGCAATCCGCTGCTCTCGAGCTAGGTTCCAAACACTGGCTACGCACTCCCTGTGCAGCGCTCTGCTGCTTTCAAGCTGGATCCCAAACACTGGCTTGGCACTGTCTGTGCAGCGCTCCGCTGCTCTCGAGCTACGTCCCAAACACTGGATAGGCACTCACTGTGCAGCGCTCCGCTGCTCTCGAGCTAGGTGCAGAACACTGGCTGTGCACTACCTGTGCAGCGCTCTGCTGCTCTTGAGCTAGGTCCCAAACACTGGCTACACACTCCCTGTGCAGTGCTCCGCTGCTCTCGAGCTAGGTCCCAAACACTGGCTACGCACTCCATGTGCAGCACTCCGCTGCTCTCGAGCTAGGTCCCGAACACTGGCTATGCACTCCCTATGCAGCGCTCCGCTGCTCTCGAGCTAGGTCTCGAAAACTGGCTAGGTACTCCCTCTGCAGCGCTCTGCTGCTCTCGCGCTAGATCCCGAACACTGGCTAGGCACTCCCTGTGCAGCGCTCCGCTGCTCTCAAGCTTGGTCCCAAACACTGGCTACGCACGCCTTGTGCTGCGCTCCGCTGCTCTCGAGCTAGATAGACCACAAACACTGCCTACGCACTCCGTGTGCAGCGCTCCGCTGCTCTCGAGCTAGGTCCAAAACACTGCCTACGCACTCCATGTACAGCGCTCCACTGCTCTCGAGCTAGGTCCCGAACAATGGCTATGCACTCCCTGTGCAGCGCTCCGCTGCTCTTGAGCTAGGTCTCGAATACTGGCTAGGCAGTCCCTGTGCATCACTCTTACACACTCCCTGCTAGGTCCCAAACACTGTCTGCGCACTTTCTGTGTATCGCTTCTCTGCTCTCGAGCTAGCTCCCAAACACTGGCTACGCGCTCCCTGTGCAGCGCTCCGCTGCTCTCGAGCTAGATCCCAAACACTAGCTACACACTCCCTGTGCAGCGCTCCGCTGATCTCGAGCTAGGTCCCAAACACTGGCTACAAACTCCCTGTGCAGCGGTCCGCTGCTCTCAAACTAGGTCCCAAACATTGGCTACGCACTCCATGTGCAGCACTCCGCTGCTCTCGAGCTAGGTCCCGAACACTGGCTATGCACTCCCTCTGCAGCGCTCCGCTGCTCTCGAGCTAGTTCTCAAAAACTGGCTAGGTACTCCGCCTGTAGCGCTCCGCTGCTCTCGAGCTAGGTCCCGAACACTGGCTATGCACTCCCTGTGCAGCGCTCCGCTGCTCTCGAGCTAGTTCTCAAAAACTGGCTAGGTACTCCCTCTGCAGCGCTCTGCTACTCTCGAGATAGGTCCCGAACACTGGCTACGCACTCCCTGTGCAGCGCTCCTCTGCTCTCAAGCTTGGTCCCAAACACTGGATACGCACTCCTTGTGCTGCGCTCCGCTGCTCTCGAGCTAGATAGACCACAAACACTGCCTACGCACTCCCTGTGCAGCGCTCCGCTGCTCTCGAGCTAGGTCCCAAACACTGCCTACGCACTCCATGTACAGCGCTCCACTGCTCTCGAGCTAGGTCCCGAACACTGGCTATGCACTCCCTCTGCAGCGCTCCGCTGTCTTGAGCTAGGTCTCGAACATGGCTAGGCACTCCCTGTGCAGCGCTCCGCTGCTCTCGAGCTAGATAGACCCCAAACACTGGCTACACACTTCCTGTGCAGCGCTCTGCTGGTCTCAAGCTGGATAGACCCCAAACACTGACTACACACTCCTTGTGCAGTGTTCCGCTGCTCTCGAGTTAGATCCCAAACACTGGCTACGCACTCCATGTGCAGTGCACTACTGCTCTCAAGCGAGATCCCAAACACTGGCTACGCACTCCCTGTGCAGCCTTCCGCTACACTCGAGCTAGGTCCCAAACACTGGCTACGCACTCCCTGTGCAGCGATCTGCTGCTCTCGAGCTAGATAGACCCCAAACACTGGCTACGCACTCTATGTGCAGCGCTATACTGCTCTCAAGTGAGATCCCAAACACTGGCTACACACTCCCTGTGCAGCGCTCCGCTGCTCTCCAGCTAGGTCCCAAATACTGGCTATGCACTCCCTGTGCAGCGATCTGCTGCTCTCGAGCTAGGTCCCAAACACTGGCTACGCACTACCTGTGCAGCGCTCCGCTGCTCTCGAGTTACATCCCAAACACTGGCTACGCACTCCCTGTGCAGCGCTCCGCTACTCTCGAGCTAGATCACAAACACTGGCTATGCACTCCCTGTGCAGTGCTCCGCTGCTCTCGAGCTAGATAGTCCCCAAACACTGACTATGCACTCCCTGTGCAGCGCTCTGCTGCTCTAAAGCTAGATAGACCCCAAACACTGGCTACGTACCCCCTGTGCAGCGCTCCGCTGCTCTCGAGCTAGATCCCAAACAATGGCTACGCACTCCCTGTGGAGCGCTCCGCTGCTCTCGAGCTAGATCCCAAACACGGGCTACGCACTCCATGTGCAGCGCTCTACTGCTCTCAAGCTAGATCCGAAACACTGGCTACGCACTCCCTATGCAGCGCTCCGCTGTACTCGAGCTAGGTCCCAAACACTGGCTACACACTCCCTGTGCAGCGCTCCGCTGCTCTCGAGCTAGGTTCCAAACACTGGCAAGGCACTCTCTGTGCAGCACTCTGCTGCTCTCGAGCTAGGTCCTGAACACAGGCTAGGCACTCCCTGTGGAGCGCTCCGCTGCTCTCGAGCTAGATCCCGAACACTGGATAGGCACTCACTCTGCAGCGCTCCGCTGCTCTCGAGCTTGGTGCCGAACACTGGCTATGCACTACCTGTGCAGCGCTCCGCTGCTCTCGAGCTAGAACCCAAACACTGGCTACACACTCCCTGTGCAGTGCTCCTCTGCTCTCGAGCTAGGTCCCAAACACTGGCTATGCACTCCATGTGCAGCACTCCGCTGCTCTCGAGCTAGGTCCCGAACACTGGCTATGCACTCCCTATGCAGCGCTCCGCTGCTCTCGAGCTAGGTCTCGAAAACTGCCTAGGTACTCTCTCTGCAGCGCTCTGCTGCTCTCGAGATAGGTCCCAAACACTGGCTACGCACTCCCTGTGCAGCGCTCCTCTGCTCTCAAGCTTGGTCCCAAACACTGGATACGCACTCCTTGTGCTGCGCTCCGCTGCTCTCGAGCTAGATAGACCACAAACACTGCCTAGGCACTCCCTGTGCAGCGCTCCGCTGCTCTCGAGCTAGGTCCCAAACACTGCCTACGCACTCCATGTACAGCGCTCCACTGCTCTCGAGCTAGGTCCCGAACACTGGCTATGCACTCCCTCTGCAGCGCTCCGCTGCTCTTGAGCTAGGTCTCGAACATGGCTAGGCACTCCCTGTGCAGCGCTCCGCTGCTCTCGAGCTAGATAGACCCCAAACACTGGCTACACACTCCCTGTGCAGCACTCTGCTGCTCTCAAGCTGGATAGACCCCAAACACTGACTACACACTCACTGTGCAGCGCTCTGCTGCTCTCGAGCTAGATAGACCAAAAACACTGGCTACGCACTCCTTGTGCAGTGTTCCGCTGCTCTCAAGCGAGATCCCAAACACTGGCTACGCACTCCCTGTGCAGCCTTCCGCTACACTCGAGCTAGGTCCCAAGCACTGGCTATGCACTCCCTGTGCAGCGATCTGCTGCTCTCGAGCTAGGTCCCAAACACTGGCTACGCACTCCCTGTGCAGCAATCTGCTGCTCTCGAGCTAGATAGACCCCAAACACTGGCTAAGCACTCCATGTGCAGTGTTCTACTGCTCTCAAGCGAGATCCCAAACACTGGCTACGCACTCCCTGTGCAGCCTTCCGCTACACTCGAGCTAGGTCCCAAGCACTGGCTATGCACTCCCTGTGCAGCGATCTGCTGCTCTCGAGCTAGGTCCCAAACACTGGCTACGCACTCCCTGTGCAGCAATCTGCTGCTCTCGAGCTAGATAGACCCCAAACACTGGCTACGCACTCCCTGTGCAGTGCTCTGCTGCTCTCTAGCTAGATCCCAAACACTGGCTACGCACTCTATGTGCAGCGCTATACTGCTCTCAAGTGAGATCCCAAACACTGGCTACACACTCCCTGTGCCACGCTCCGCTGCTCGTCAAGCTAGGTCCCTAACACTGGCAATGCACTCCCTGTGCAGCGATCTGCTGCTCTCGAGCTAGGTCCCAAACACTGACTACGCACTACCTGTGCAGTGCTCCGCTGCTCTCAAGTTACATCCCAAACACTGGCTACGCACTCCCTGTGCAGCGCTCCGCTGCTCTCGAGCTAGATCACAAACACTGGCTATGCACTCCCTGTGCAGCGCTCAGCTGCTCTAAAGCTAGATAGGCCCCAAACACTGACTATGCACTCCCTGTGCAGCGCTCTGCTGCTCTAAAGCTAGATAGACCCCAAACACTGGCTACGTACTCCCTGTGCAGCGCTCCGCTGCTCTCGAGCTAGATCCCAAACACTGGCTACGCACTCCATGTGCAGCGCTCTACTGCTCTCGAGCTAGTTCCCAAACACTGGCTACGCACTCCCTGTGCAGCGCTCTGCTGTACTCGAGCTGGGTCCCAAACACTGGCTACACACTCCCTGTGCAGCGCTCTGCTGCTCTCGAACTAGGTCCCAAAAACTGGCTACACACTCCCTGTGCAGCGCTCCGCTGCTCTCGAGCTAGGTCCCAAAAACTGGCTATGCACTCCCTGTGCAGCACTCTGCTGCTCTCGAGCTACGTCCCAAACACTGGCTAGGCACTCCCTGTGCAGCGCTCCGCTGCTCTCGAGCTAGGTCCTGAACACTGGCTAGGCACTCCCTGTGCAGCACTCTTCTGCTCTCGAGCTACGTCCTGAACACTGGGTATGCAATCCCTCTTCAGCGCTCCGCTGCTCTTGAGCTAGATCCCGAACACTGGATAGGCACTCACTGTGCAGCGCTCCGCTGCTCTCGAGCTATGTCCCGAACATTGGCTATGCACTACCTGTGCAGCGCTCCGCTGCTCTCGAGCTAGGTCCCAAGTACTGGCTACACACTCCCTGTGCAGCACTCCGCTGCTCTCAAGCTAGATCTCGAACACTGGCTATGCACTCCCTCTGCAGCGCTCCGCTGCTCTCGAGCTAGGTCTTGAAAACTTTCTAGGTACTCCCTCTGCAGCGCTCCGCTGCTCTCTAGCTAGGTCCCGAACACTGGCTAGGCACTCCCTGTGCAGCGCTCCGCTGCTCTCAAGCTTGGTCCCAAACACTGATTACGCACTCCTTGTGCTGGGCTCCGCTGCTCTCGAGCTAGATAGACCACAAACACTGGCTATGCACTCCCTGTGCAGCGCTCCGCTGCTCTCGAGCTAGGTTCCAAACACTGCCTACGAACTCCATGTACAGCGCTCCACTGCTCTCGAGCTAGGTCCCGAACACTGGCTATGCACACCCTGTGCAGCGCTCCGCTGCTCTCGAGCTAGGTCCCAAACACTGGCTACACACTCCCTGTGCCACGCTCCGCTGCTCGTCAAGCTAGGTCCCTAACACTGGCAATGCACTCCCTGTGCAGCGATCTGCTGCTCTCGAGCTAGGTCCCAAACACTGACTACGCACTACCTGTGCAGTGCTCCGCTGCTCTCAAGTTACATCCCAAACACTGGCTACGCACTCCCTGTGCAGCGCTCCGCTGCTCTCGAGCTAGATCACAAACACTGGCTATGCACTCCCTGTGCAGCGCTCAGCTGCTCTAAAGCTAGATAGGCCCCAAACACTGACTATGCACTCCCTGTGCAGCGCTCTGCTGCTCTAAAGCTAGATAGACCCCAAACACTGGCTACGTACTCCCTGTGCAGCGCTCCGCTGCTCTCGAGCTAGATCCCAAACACTGGCTACGCACTCCATGTGCAGCGCTCTACTGCTCTCGAGCTAGTTCCCAAACACTGGCTACGCACTCCCTGTGCAGCGCTCTGCTGTACTCGAGCTGGGTCCCAAACACTGGCTACACACTCCCTGTGCAGCGCTCTGCTGCTCTCGAACTAGGTCCCAAAAACTGGCTACACACTCCCTGTGCAGCGCTCCGCTGCTCTCGAGCTAGGTCCCAAAAACTGGCTATGCACTCCCTGTGCAGCACTCTGCTGCTCTCGAGCTACGTCCCAAACACTGGCTAGGCACTCCCTGTGCAGCGCTCCGCTGCTCTCGAGCTAGGTCCTGAACACTGGCTAGGCACTCCCTGTGCAGCACTCTTCTGCTCTCGAGCTACGTCCTGAACACTGGGTATGCAATCCCTCTTCAGCGCTCCGCTGCTCTTGAGCTAGATCCCGAACACTGGATAGGCACTCACTGTGCAGCGCTCCGCTGCTCTCGAGCTATGTCCCGAACATTGGCTATGCACTACCTGTGCAGCGCTCCGCTGCTCTCGAGCTAGGTCCCAAGTACTGGCTACACACTCCCTGTGCAGCACTCCGCTGCTCTCAAGCTAGATCTCGAACACTGGCTATGCACTCCCTCTGCAGCGCTCCGCTGCTCTCGAGCTAGGTCTTGAAAACTTTCTAGGTACTCCCTCTGCAGCGCTCCGCTGCTCTCTAGCTAGGTCCCGAACACTGGCTAGGCACTCCCTGTGCAGCGCTCCGCTGCTCTCAAGCTTGGTCCCAAACACTGATTACGCACTCCTTGTGCTGGGCTCCGCTGCTCTCGAGCTAGATAGACCACAAACACTGGCTATGCACTCCCTGTGCAGCGCTCCGCTGCTCTCGAGCTAGGTTCCAAACACTGCCTACGAACTCCATGTACAGCGCTCCACTGCTCTCGAGCTAGGTCCCGAACACTGGCTATGCACACCCTGTGCAGCGCTCCGCTGCTCTCGAGCTAGGTCCCATACACTGGCTACGCACTTCCTGTGCTGCGCTCTGCTGCTCTCGAGCTAGATAGACCCCAAACACGGGCTACACACTCCCTGTGCAGCGCTCTGCTGCTCTCAAGCTGGATAGACCCCAAACACATACTACACACTCACTGTGCAGCGCTCTGCTGCTCTCAAGCTAGATAGAGCCCAAACACTGGCTATGCACTCCTTGTGCAGTGTTCCGCTGCTCTCGAGTTAGATCCCAAACACTGGCTACGCACTCCCTGTGCAGCGCTCTGCTACTCTCAAGCTAGATAGACCCCAAACACTGACCACGCACTCCCTGTGCAGCGCTCTGCTGCTCTCGAGCTAGATAGACCCCAAAGACTGGCTACGCACTCCCTGTGCAGCGCTCTACTGCTCTCAAGCGAGATCCCAAACACTGGCTACGCACTCCCAGTACAGCGATCTGCTGCTCTCGAGCTAGGTCCCAAACACTGGCTACGCACTCCCTGTGCAGCGATCTGCTGCTCTCGAGCTAGATAGACCCCAAACACTGGCTACGCACTCCCTGTGCAGTGCTCCGCTGCTCTTGAGCTAGATCCCAAACACTGGCTACGCACTCCATGTACAGCGCTATACTGCTCTCAAGTGAGATCCCAAACACTGGCTACACACTCCCTGTGCAGCCCTCCGCTGCTCTCGAGCTAGGTCCCAAACACTGGCTACGCACTACCTGTGCAGTGCTCCGCTGCTCTCGAGTTAGATCCCAAACACTGGCTACGCACTCCCTGTGCAGCACTCCGCTGCTCTCGAGCTAGATCACAAACACTGGCTACGCACTCCCTGTGCAGCGCTCCGCTGCTCTCGAGCTAGATAGACCCCAAACACTGACTATGCACTCCCTGTGCAGCGCTCTGCTGCTCTAAAGCTAGATAGACCCCAAACACGGGCTACGTACTCCCTGTGCAGCGCTCCGCTGCTCTCGAGCTAGATCCCAAACACTGGCTACGCACTCCATGTACAGCGCTCTACTGCTCTCAAGCTGGATAGACCCCAAACACTGGCTACGCACTCCCTGTGCAGCGCTGTACTGTACTCCAGCTAGGTCCCAAAAACTGGCTACACACTCCCTGTGCACCGCTCCGCTGCTCTCGAGCTAGGTCCCAAACACTGGCTATGCACTCCCTGTGCAGCGCTCTGCTGCTCTCGAGCTAAATAGACCTCAAACACTGGCTATGAACTTGCGGTGCAGCGCTCTGCTGCTCTCGAGCTAGATCCCAAACACTGGCTACGCACTCCCTGTGCATCGCTCTTACGCACTCCCTGCTAGATCCCAAACACTAGCTACACACTCCCTGTGCAGCACTCCGCTGCTCTCGAGCTAGGTCCCAAACACTGGCTACGCACTCCTTGTGCTGCGCTCCGCTGCTCTCGAGCAAAATAGACCACAAACACTGCCTACGCACTCCCTGTGCAGAGCTCCGCTGCACTCGAGCTAGGTCCCAAACACTGCCTACGCACTCCATGTACAGCGCTCCACTGCTCTCGAGCTAGGTCTCGAACACTGGCTATGCACTCCCTCTGCAGCGCTCCACTGCTCTTGAGCTAGGTCTCGAACATGGCTAGGCAGTCCCTGTGCAGCGCTCCGCTGCCCTCGAGCTAGGTCCCGAACACTGGCTAGGCACTCCCTGTGCAGAGATCCGCTGCTCTCGAGCTTGGTCCCAAACACTGGCTACGCACTCCCTGTGCTGCACTCCGCTGCTCTCGAGCTAGATAGACCCCAAACACTGGCTACACACTCCCTGTGCAGCGCTCTGCTGCTCTCAAGCTGGATAGACCCCAAACACGGACTACACACTCACTGTGCAGTGCTCTGCTGCTCTCGAGCTAGATAGACCCCAAACACTGGCTACGCACTCCTTGTGCAGTGTTCCGCTGCTCTCGAGTTAGATCCCAAACACTGGCTATGCACTCCCTGTGCAGCGCTCTGCTGCTCTCGAGCTAGATAGACCCCAAACACTGACTACACACTCACTGTGCAGTGCTCTGCTTCTCTCGAGCTAGATAGACCCCAAACACTGGCTAAGCACTCCTTGTGCAGCGCTCCGCTGCACTCGAGCTAGGACCAAAACATTGGCTATGCACTTCCTGTGCAGCGATCTGCTGCTCTCGAGCTAGGTCCCAAACACTGGCTGCTCTCGAGCTAGATAGACCCCAAACACTGGCTACGCACTCCCTGTGCAGTGCTCCGCTGCTCTCGAGCTAGATCCCAAACACTGGCTAGGCACTCTATGTGCAGCGCTATACTGCTCTCAAGTGAGATCCCAAACACTGGCTACACACTCCCTGTGCAGCGCTCCGCTGCTCTCGAGCTAGGTCCCAAACACTGGCTATGCACTCCCTGTGCAGCGATCTGCTGCTCTCGAGCTAGGTCCCAAACACTGGCTACGCACTACCTGTGCAGCGCTCCGCTGCTCTCGAGTTACATCCCAAACACTGGCTACACACTCCCTGTGCAGCGCTCCACTGCTCTCGAGCTAGATCACAAACACTGGCTATGCACTCCCTGTGCAGCGCTCCGCTGCTCTCGAGCTAGATAGACCCCAAACACTGACTATGCACTCCCTGTGCAGCGCTCTGCTGCTCTAAAGCTAGATAGACCCCAAACACTGGCTACGCACTCCCTGTGCAGCGCTCCGCTGCTCTCGAGCTAGATCCCAAACACTGGCTAAGCACTCCATGTGCAGCGCTCTACTGCTCTCGAGCTAGTTCCCAAACACTGGCTACGTACTCCATGTGCAGCGCTCTGCTGTACTCGAGCTAGGTCCCAAACACTGGCTATGCACTCCCTGTGCAGCGCTCCGCTGCTCTCGAGCTACGTCCCAAACACTGGCTATGCACTCCATGTGCAGCGCTCCGCTGCTCTCGAGCTAGGTCCCAAGCACTGGCTACACACTCCCTGTGCAGCACTCCGCTGCTCTCGAGCTAGGTCTCGAACACTGGCTATGCACTCCCTCTGCAGCGCTCCGCTGCTCTCGAGCTAGGTCTCGAAAACTGGCTAGGTACTCCATCTGCAGCGCTCCGCTGCTCTCGAGCTAGGTCCCGAACACTGGCTAGGCACTCCCTGTGCAGCACTCCACTGCCCTCAAGCTTGGTCCCAAACACTGGTTATGCACTCCTTGTGCTGCGCTCCACTGCTCTCGAGCTAGGTCCCGAACACTGGCTATGCACTCCCTGTGCTGCGCTCTGCTGCTCTCGAGCTAAATAGACCCCAGACACGGGCTACACACTCCCTGTGCAGCGCTCTGCTGATCTCAAGCTGGATAGACCCCAAACACAGACTACACACTCACTGTGCAGTGCTCTGCTGCTCTCGAGCTAGATAGACCCCAAACACTGGCTATGCACTCTTTGTGCAGTGTTCCGCTGCTCTCGAGTTAGATCCCAAACACTGGCTACGCACTCCCTGTGCAGCACTCTGCTACTCTCGAGCTAGATAGACCCCAAAGACTGGCTACGCACTCCCTGTGCAGCGCTCTACTGCTCTCAAGCGAGATCCCAAACACTGGCTACGCACTCCCAGTGCAGCGATTTGCTGCTCTCGAGCTAGGTCCCAAACACTGGCTACCCACTCCCTGTGCAGCGATCTGCTGCTCTCGAGCTAGATAGACCCCAAACACTGGCTACGCACTCCCTGTGCAGTGCTCCGCTGCTCTCGAGCTAGATCCCAAACACTGGCTATGCACTCCCTGTGCTGCGCTCTGCTGCTCTCGAGCTAGATAGACCCCAAACACGGGCTACACACTCCCTGTGCAGCGCTCTGCTGCTCTCAAGCTAGATAGACCACAAACACTGGCTACGCACTCCCTGTATAGCGCTCCGCTGCTCTCGAGCTAGGTCCCAAGCACTGCCTACTCACTCCATGTACAGCGCTCCACTGCTCTCGAGCTAGGTCCCGAACACTGGCTATGCACTCCCTGTGCTGCGCTCTGCTGCTCTCGAACTAGATAGACCCCAAACACGGACTACACACTCCCTGTGCAGCGCTCTGCTGCTCTCAAGCTGGATAGACCCCAAACACAGACTACACACTCACTGTGCAGTGCTCTGCTGCTCTCGAGCTAGATAGACCCCAAACACTGGCTATGCACTCCTTGTGCAGTGTTCCGCTGCTCTCGAGTTAGATCCCAAACACTGGCTACGCACTCCCTGTGCAGCGCTCTGCTACTCTCGAGCTAGATAGACCCCAAAGACTGGCTACGCACTCCCTGTGCAGCGCTCTACTGCTCTCAAGCGAGATCCCAAACACTGGCTACGCACTCCCAGTGCAGCGATTTGCTGCTCTCGAGCTAGGTCCCAAACACGGGCTACCCACTCCCTGTGCAGCGATCTGCTGCTCTCGAGCTAGATAGACCCCAAACACTGGCTACGCACTCCCTGTGCAGTGCTCCGCTGCTCTCGAGCTAGATCCCAAACACTGGCTACGCAATCCATGTGCAGCGCTATACTGCTCTCAAGTGAGATCCCAAACACTGGCTACACACTCCCTGTGCAGCGCTCTGCTGTTCTCGAGCTAGGTCCCAAACACTGGCTATGCACTCCCTGTGCAGCGCTCCGCTGCTCTCGAGCTACGTCCCAAACACTGGCTATGCACTACCTGTGCAGCGCTCCGCTGCTCTCGAGCTAGGTCCCAAGCACTGGCTACACACTCCCTGTGCAGCACTCCGCTGCTCTCGAGCTAGGTCTCGAACACTGGCTATGCACTCCCTCTGCAGCACTCCGCTGCTCTCGAGCTAGGTCTCAAAAACTGGCTAGGTACTCCCTCTGCAGCGCTCCCCTGCTCTCGAGCTAGGTCCCAAACACTGGCTAGGCACTCCCTGTGCAGCGCTCCGCTGCTATCAAGCTTGGTCCCAAACACTGGTTACGCACTCCTTGTGCTGCGCTCCGCTGCTCTCAAGCTAGATAGACCACAAACACTGGCTACACACTCCCTGTATAGCGCTCCGCTGCTCTCGAGCTAGGTCCCAAACACTGCCTACTCACTCCATGTACAGCGCTCCACTGCTCTCGAGCTAGGTCCCAAACACTGGCTATGCACTCCCTGTGCTGCGCTCTGCTGCTCTCGAGCTAGATAGACCCCAAACACGGGCTACACACTCCCTGTGCAGCGCTCTGCTGCTCTCAAGCTGGATAGACCCCAAACACAGACTACACACTCACTGTGCAGTGTTCTGCTGCTCTCGAGCTGGATAGACCCCAAACACTGGCTATGCACTCCTTGTGCGGTGTTCCGCTGCTCTCGAGTTAGATCCCAAACACTGGCTACGCACTCCCTGTGCACCGCTCTGCTACTCTCGAGCTAGATAGACCCCAAAGACTGGCTACGCACTCCCTGTGCAGCGCTCTACTACTCTCAAGCGAGATCCCAAACACTGTCTACGCACTCCCAGTGCAGCGATTTGCTGCTCTCGAGCTAGGTCCCAAACACTGGCTACGCACTCCCTGTGCAGCGATCTGCTGCTCTCGAGCTAGATAGACCCCAAACACTGGCTACGCACTCCCTGTGCAGTGCTCCGCTGCTCTCGAGCTGCATCCCAAACACTGGCTACGCACTCCATGTGCAGCGCTATACTGCTCTCAAGTGAGATCCCAAACACTGGCTACACACTCCCTGTGGAGCGCTCCGCTGCTCTCGAGCTAGGTCCCAAACACTGGCTACGCACTACCTGTGCAGCGCTCCGCTGCTCTCGAGTTAGATCCCAAACACTGGCTACGCACTACCTGTGCAGCGCTCCACTGCTCTCGAGCTAGATCACAAACACTGGCTATGAACTTCCTGTGCAGCGCTCCGCTGCTCTCGAGCTAGATAGACCCCAAACACTGACTATGTACTCCCTGTGCAGCGCTCTGCTGCTCTAAAACTAGATAGACCCCAAACACTGGCTGCGTACTCCCTGTCTAGCAGTCCGTTGCTCTCGAGCTAGATCCCAAACACTGGCTACGCACTCCATGTGCAGCACTCTACTGCTCTCGAGCTGGATAGACCCCAAACACTGGCTATGGACTCCCTGTGCAGCGCTCTGCTGTACTCGAGCTAGGTCCCAAAAACTGGCTACACACTCCCTGTGCACTGCTCCGCTGCTCGCAAGCTAGGTCCCAAACACTGGCTATGCACTCCCTGTGCAGCGCTCTTCTGCTCTCGAGCTAGATAGACCTCAAACACTGGCTATGAACTTGCGGTGCAGTGCTCTGCTGCTCTCGAGCTAGATAGACCCCAAACACTGGCTAGGCACTCCGCTGCTCTCGAGCTAGATCCCAAACACTCTGCTGCTCTCGAGCTAGATCCCAAACACTGGCTACGCACTCCCTGTGCATCGCTCTTACGCACTCCCTGCTAGGTCCCAAACACTGGCTACGCACTTTCTGTGCAGCGCTTCTCTTCTCTCGAGCTAGCCCCCAAACACTGGCTATGTGCTCCCTGTGCAGCGCTCTGCTGCTCTCGAGCTAGGTCCCAAACACTGGCTACGCACTCCATGTGCAGCACTCCGCTGCTCTCGAGCTAGGTCCCGAACACTGGCTAGGCACTCCCTGTGCAGCGCTCCGCTGCTCTCGAGCTAGGTCCCAAACACTGGCTACGCACTCCATGTGCAGCACTCCGCTGCTCTCGAGCTAGGTCCCGAACACTGGCTAGGCACTCCCTCTGCAGCGCTTCGCTGCTCTCGATCTACGTCTCGAACACTGGCTAGGCAGTCCCTGTGCAGGGCTCCGCTGCTCTCGAGCTAGGTCCCAAACACTGGCTAGGCACTCAATGTGCATCGCTCCGCTGCTCTCGAGCTTGGTCCCAAACACTGGCTACTAACTCCCTGTGCTGCGCTCCGCTGCTCTCAAGCTAGATAGACCCCAAACACTGGCTACACACTCCCTGTGCAGCGCTCTGCTGCTCTCGCACTAGATAGAGCCCAAATACTGACTACACATTCACTGTGCAGCGCTCTGCTGCTCTCGAACTAGATAGACCCCACACACTGGCTACGCACTCCTTGTGCAGTGTTCCGCTGCTCTCGATCTAGATCCCAAACACTGGCTACGCACACCCTGTGCAGCGCTATGCTACTCTCGAGCTAGATAGACCACAAACACTGACTACGCACTCCCTGTGCAGCGCTCTGCTGCTCTCGAGCTAGATAGACCCCAAACACTTGCTGGGCACTCCCTGTGCAGCGCTCCGCTGCTCTCGAGCTAGATAGACCCCAAACACTGACTATGCACTCCCTGTGCAGCGCTCTGCTGCTCTAAAGCTAGATAGACCCCAAACACTGGCTACGTACTCCCTGTGCAGCGCTCCGCTGCTCTCGAGCTAGATCCCAAACACTGGCTACGCACTCCATGTGCAGCGCTCTACTGCTCTCGAGCTGGATAGACCCCAAACACTGGCTACGCACTCCCTGTGCAGCGCTGTGCTGTACTCCAGCTAGGTCCCAAAATCTGGCTACACACCTCCTGTGCACTGCTCCGCTGCTCTCGAGCTAGGTCCCAAACACTGGCTATGCACTGCCTGTGCAGCGCTCTGCTGCTCTCGAGCTAAATAGACCTCAAACACTGGCTATGAACTTGCGGTGCAGCGCTCTGCTGCTCTCGAGCTAGATCCCAAACACTGGCTACGCACTCCCTGTGCATCGCTCTTACGCACTCCCTGCTAGGTCCCAAACACTGGCTACGCACTTTCTGTGCAGCGCTTCTCTGCTCTCGAGCTAGCTCCCAAACACTGGCTATGTGCTCCCTGTGCAGCGCTCTGCTGCTCTCGAGCTAGATCCCAAACACTAGCTACACACTCCCTGTGCAGCACTCCGCTGCTCTCGAGCTAGGTCCCAAACACTGGCTACGCACTCCTTGTGCTGCGCTCCGCTGCTCTCGAGCAAAATAGACCACAAACACTGCCTACCACTCCCTGTGCAGAGCTCCGCTGCACTCGAGCTAGGTCCCAAACACTGCCTACGCACTCCATGTACAGCGCTCCACTGCTCTCGAGCTAGGTCCCGAACACTGGCTATGCACTCCCTCTGCAGCGCTCCGCTGCTCTTGAGCTAGGTCTCGAACATGGCTAGGCAGTCCCTGTGCAGCGCTCCGCTGCTCTCGAGCTAGGTCCCAAACACTGCCTACGCACTCCATGTACAGCGCTCCACTACTCTCGAGCTAGGTCCCGAACACTGGCTATGCACTCCCTGTGCAGCGCTCCGCTGCTCTCGAGCTTGGTCCCAAACACTAGCTACTCCCTCCCTGTGGTGCGCTCTGCTGTTCTCGAGCTAGATAGACCCCAAACACGGGCTACACACTCCCTGTGCAGCGCTCTGCTGCTCTCAAGCTGGATAGACCCCAAACACAGACTACACACTCACTGTGCAGTGCTCTGCTGCTCTCGAGCTAGATAGACCCCAAACACTGGCTACGCACTCCTTGTGCAGTGTTCCGCTGCTCTCGAGTTAGATCCCAAACACTGGCTATGCACTCCCTGTGCAGCGCTCTGCTGCTCTCGAGCTAGATAGACCCCAAACACTGACTACACACTCACTGTGCAGTGCTCTGCTGCTCTCGAGCTAGATAGACCCCAAACACTGGCTACGCACTCCTTGTGCAGCACTCCGCTGCACCCGAGCTAGGTCCCAAACACTGGCTATGCACTCCATGTGCAGCGATCTGCTGCTCTCGAGTTAGGTCCCAAACACTGGCTACGCACTCCCTGTGCAGCGATCTGCTGCTCTCGAGCTAGATAGACCCCAAACACTGGCTACGCACTCCCTGTGCAGTGCTCCGCTGCTCTCGAGCTAGATCCCAAACACTGGCTACGCACTCCCTGTGCAGCGCTCCGCTGCTCTCGAGCTAGGTCCCAAACACTGGCTATGCACTCCCTGTGCAGCGATCTGCTGCTCTCGAGCTAGGTCCCAAACACTGGCTACGCACTACCTGTGCAGCGATCTGCTGCTCTCGAGCTAGTTCCCAAACACTGGCTACACACTCCCTGTGCAGCGCTCTGCTGTACTCGAGCTAGGTCCCAAACACTGGCTATGCACTCCCTGTGCAGCACTCCGCTGCTCTCGAGCTACGTCCCAAACAATGGCTATGCACTACCTGTGCAGCGATCTGCTGCTCTCGAGCTAGGTCCCAAACACTGGCTACACACTACCTGTGCAGCGCTCCGCTGCTCTCGAGTTACATCCCAAACACTGGCTACGCACTCCCTGTGCAGCGCTCCGCTGCTCTCGAGCTATATCACAAACACTGGCTATGCACTCCCTGTGCAGCGCTCCGCTGCTCTCGAGCTAGATAGACCCCAAACACTGACTATGCACTCCCTGTGCAGCGCTCTGCTGCTCTAAAGCTAGATAGACCCCAAACACTGGCTACGTACTCCCTGTGCAGCGCTCCGCTGCTCTCGAGCTAGATCACAAACACTGGCTACGCACTCCATGTGCAGCGTTCTACTGCTCTCGAGCTAGTTCCCAAACACTGGCTACGCACTCCCTGTGCAGCGCTCTGCTGTACTCGAGCTAGGTCCCAAACACTGGCTATGCACTCCCTGTGCAGCGCTCCGCTGCTCTCGAGCTACGTCCCAAACACTGGCTATGCACTACCTGTGCAGCACTCCGCTGCTCTCGAGCTAGGTCTCGAACACTGGCTATGCACTCCCTCTGCAGCGCTCCGCTGCTCTCGAGCTAGGTCTCGAAAACTGGCTAGGTACTCCCTCTGCAGCGCTCCGCTGCTCTCGAGCTAGGTCCCGAACACTGGCTAGGCACTCCCTGTGCAGCGCTCCGCTGCTCTCAAGCTTGGTCCCAAACACTGGTTACGCACTCCTTGTGCTGCGCTCCGCTGCTCTCAAGCTAGATAGACCACAAACACTGGCTACACACTCCCTGTATAGCGCTCCGCTGCTCTCGAGCTAGGTCCCAAACACTGCCTACTCACTCCATGTACAGCACTCCACTGCTCTCGAGCTAGGTCCCGAACACTGGCTATGCACTCCCTCTGCTGCGCTCTGCTGCTCTCGAGCTAGATAGACCCCAAACACGGGCTACACTCTCCCTGTGCAGCGCTCTGCTGCTCTCAAGCTGGATAGACCCCAAACACAGACTACACACTCACTGTGCAGTGCTCTGCTGCTCTCGAGCTAGATAGACCCCAAACACTGGCTATGCACTCCTTGTGCAGTGTTCCACTGCTCTCGAGTTAGATCCCAAACACTGGCTACGCACTCCCTGTGCAGCGCTCTGCTACTCTCGAGCTAGATAGACCCCAAAGACTGGCTACGCACTCCCTGTGCAGTGCTCTACTGCTCTCAAGCGAGATCCCAAACACTGGCTACGCACTCCCAGTGCAGCGATTTGCTGCTCTCGAGCTAGGTCCCAAACACTGGCTACGCACTCCCTGTGCAGCGATCTGCTGCTCTCGAGCTAGATAGACCCCAAACACTGGCTACGCACTCCCTGTGCAGTGCTCCGCTGCTCTCGAGCTAGATCCCAAACACTGGCTACGCACTCCATGTGCAGCGCTATACTGCTCTCAAGTGAGATCCCAAACACTGGCTACACACTCCCTGTGGAGCGCTCCGCTGCTCTCGAGCTAGGTCCCAAACACTGGCTACGCACTACCTGTGCAGCGCTCCGCTGCTCTCAAGTTCGATCCCAAACACTGGCTACGCACTACCTGTGCAGCGCTCCACTGCTCTCGAGCTAGATCACAAACACTGGCTACGAACTCCCTGTGCAACGCTCCGCTGCTCTCGAGCTAGATAGACCCCAAACACAGACTATGCACTCCAGCGCTCTGCTGCTCTAAAGCTAGATAGACCCCAAACACTGGCTACGTACTCCCTGTGCAGCACTCCGCTGCTCTCGAGCTATGTCCCAAACACTGCCTACGCACTCCATGTACAGCGCTCCACTGCTCTCGAGCTAGGTCCCGAACACTGGCTAGGCACTCCCTGTGCAGCGCTCCGCTGTACTAGAGCTAGGTCCCAAACACTGGCTACACACTCCCTGTGCAGCAATCCGCTGCTCTCGAGCTAGGTTCCAAACACTGGCTACGCACTCCCTGTGCAGCGCTCTGCTGCTTTCAAGCTGGATCCCAAACACTGGCTTGGCACTGTCTGTGCAGCGCTCCGCTGCTCTCGAGCTACGTCCCAAACACTGGATAGGCACTCACTGTGCAGCGCTCCGCTGCTCTCGAGCTAGGTGCAGAACACTGGCTGTGCACTACCTGTGCAGCGCTCTGCTGCTCTTGAGCTAGGTCCCAAACACTGGCTACACACTCCCTGTGCAGTGCTCCGCTGCTCTCGAGCTAGGTCCCAAACACTGGCTACGCACTCCATGTGCAGCACTCCGCTGCTCTCGAGCTAGGTCCCGAACACTGGCTATGCACTCCCTATGCAGCGCTCCGCTGCTCTCGAGCTAGGTCTCGAAAACTGGCTAGGTACTCCCTCTGCAGCGCTCTGCTGCTCTCGCGCTAGATCCCGAACACTGGCTAGGCACTCCCTGTGCAGCGCTCCGCTGCTCTCAAGCTTGGTCCCAAACACTGGCTACGCACGCCTTGTGCTGCGCTCCGCTGCTCTCGAGCTAGATAGACCACAAACACTGCCTACGCACTCCGTGTGCAGCGCTCCGCTGCTCTCGAGCTAGGTCCAAAACACTGCCTACGCACTCCATGTACAGCGCTCCACTGCTCTCGAGCTAGGTCCCGAACAATGGCTATGCACTCCCTGTGCAGCGCTCCGCTGCTCTTGAGCTAGGTCTCGAATACTGGCTAGGCAGTCCCTGTGCATCACTCTTACACACTCCCTGCTAGGTCCCAAACACTGTCTGCGCACTTTCTGTGTATCGCTTCTCTGCTCTCGAGCTAGCTCCCAAACACTGGCTACGCGCTCCCTGTGCAGCGCTCCGCTGCTCTCGAGCTAGATCCCAAACACTAGCTACACACTCCCTGTGCAGCGCTCCGCTGATCTCGAGCTAGGTCCCAAACACTGGCTACAAACTCCCTGTGCAGCGGTCCGCTGCTCTCGAGCTAGGTCCCAAACATTGGCTACGCACTCCATGTGCAGCACTCCGCTGCTCTCGAGCTAGGTCCCGAACACTGGCTATGCACTCCCTCTGCAGCGCTCCGCTGCTCTCGAGCTAGTTCTCAAAAACTGGCTAGGTACTCCGCCTGTAGCGCTCCGCTGCTCTCGAGCTAGGTCCCGAACACTGGCTATGCACTCCCTGTGCAGCGCTCCGCTGCTCTTGAGCTAGGTCTCGAATACTGGCTAGGCAGTCCCTGTGCATCACTCTTACACACTCCCTGCTAGGTCCCAAACACTGTCTACGCACTTTCTGTGTATCGCTTCTCTGCTCTCGAGCTAGCTCCCAAACACTGGCTACGCGCTCCCTGTGCAGCGCTCCGCTGCTCTCGAGCTAGATCCCAAACACTAGCTACACACTCCCTGTGCAGCTCTCCGCTGCTCTCGAGCTAGGTCCCAAACACTGGCTACAAACTCCCTGTGCAGCGATCCGCTGCTCTCGAGCTAGGTCCCAAACACTGGCTACGCACTCCATGTGCAGCACTCCGCTGCTCTCGAGCTAGGTCCCGAACACTGGCTATGCACTCCCTCTGCAGCGCTCCGCTGCTCTCGAGCTAGTTCTCAAAAACTGGCTAGGTACTCCGCCTGTAGCGCTCCGCTGCTCTCGAGCTAGGTCCCGAACACTGGCTAGGCACTCCCTGTGCAGCGCTCCGCTGCTCTCAAGCTTGGTCCCAAACACTGGCTACGCACTCCTTGTGCTGCGCTCTGCTGCTCTCGAGTAAGATAGATCTCAAACACTGGCTACGCACTCCCTGTGCAGTGCTCCACTGCTCTCGAGCTAGGTCCCGAACACTGGCTATGCACTCCCTCTGAAGCGCTCCGCTGCTCTTGAGCTAGGTCTCGAATACTGGCTAGGCAGTCCCTGTGCAGAGCTCTGCTGCTCTCGAGCTAGTTCCCGAACACTGGCTAGGCTCTCCCTGTGCAGCACTCCGCTGTTCTCGAGCTCGGTCCCAAACACTGGCTACACACTCCCTGTGCTGTGCTCCACTGCTCTCAAGCTAGATAGACCCCAAACACTGGCTACACACTCCCTGTGCAGCGCTCTGCTGCTCTCGCGCTAGATAGAGCCCAAATACTGACTACACACTCACTGTGCAGCGCTCTGCTGCTCTCGAGCTAGATAGACCCCACACACTGGCTACGCACTCCTTGTGCAGTGTTCCGCTGCTCTCGATCTAGATCCCAAACACTGGCTACGCACTCCCTGTGCAGCGCTCTGTTACTCTCGAGCTAGGTCCCAAACACTGCTAGATAGACCCCAAACACTGACTACGCACTCCCTGTGCAGCGCTCAGCTGCTCTCGAGCTAGATAGACTCCAAACACTTGCTACGCCCTCCCTGTGCAGTGCTCCGCTGCTCTCGAGCTAGATCCCAAACACTGGCTACGCACTCCATGTGCAGTGCTCTGCTGCTCTCAAGCGAGATCCCAAACACTGGCTACGCACTCCCTGTGCAGCCCACTGCTCTCGAGCTAGTTCCCAAACACTAGCTATGCACTTCCTATGCAGTGATCTGCTGCTCTCGAGCTAGGTCCCAAACACTGGCTACGCACTCCCTGTGCAGCGCTCCGCTGCTCTCGAGCTAGGTCCCAAACACTGGCTACGCACTCCCTGTGCAGCGTTCCGCTGCTCTCGAGCTAGATCCCAAACAATGGCTATGCACTCCTTGTGGAGCACTCCGCTGCTCTCGAGCTAGATCCAAAACACTGGCTACGCACTCCATGTGCAGCGCTCTACTGCTCTCAAGCTAGATTCGAAACAGTGGCTATGCACTCCCTATGCAGCGCTCCGCTGTACTCGAGCTAGGTCCCAAACACTGGCTACACACTCCCTGTGCAGCAATCCGCTGCTCTCGAGCTAGGTTCCAAACACTGGCTACGCACTCCCTGTGCAGCGCTCTGCTGCTTTCAAGCTGGATCCCAAACACTGGCTTGGCACTGTCTGTGCAGCGCTCCGCTGCTCTCGAGCTACGTCCCAAACACTGGCTAGGCACTCCATGTGCAGCGCTCCGCTGCTCTCGAGCTAGGTCCCGAACACTGGCTACACACTCCCTGTGCAGCACTCTGCTGCTCTCGAGCTAGGTCTTGAACACAGGCTAGGGACTCCCTGTGGAGTGCTCCGCTGCTCTCGAGCTAGATCCCGAACACTGGATAGGCACTCACTGTGCAGCGCTCCGCTGCTCTCGAGCTAGGTGCAGAACACTGGCTGTGCACTACCTGTGCAGCGCTCTGCTGCTCTTGAGCTAGGTCCCAAACACTGGCTACACACTCCCTGTGCAGTGCTCCGCTGCTCTCGAGCTAGGTCCCAAACACTGGCTACGCACTCCATGTGCAGCACTCCGCTGCTCTCGAGCTAGGTCCCGAACACTGGCTATGCACTCCCTATGCAGCGCTCCGCTGCTCTCGAGCTAGGTCTCGAAAACTGGCTAGGTACTCCCTCTGCAGCGCTCTGCTGCTCTCGCGCTAGATCCCGAACACTGGCTAGGCACTCCCTGTGCAGCGCTCCGCTGCTCTCAAGCTTGGTCCCAAACACTGGCTACGCACTCCTTGTGCTGCGCTCCGCTGCTCTCGAGCTAGATAGACCACAAACACTGCCTACGCACTCCCTGTGCAGCGCTCCGCTGCTCTCGAGCTAGGTCCAAAACACTGCCTACGCACTCCATGTACAGCGCTCCACTGCTCTCGAGCTAGGTCCCGAACAATGGCTATGCACTCCCTGTGCAGCGCTCCGCTGCTCTTGAGCTAGGTCTCGAATACTGGCTAGGCAGTCCCTGTGCATCACTCTTACACACTCCCTGCTAGGTCCCAAACACTGTCTGCGCACTTTCTGTGTATCGCTTCTCTGCTCTCGAGCTAGCTCCCAAACACTGGCTACGCGCTCCCTGTGCAGCGCTCCGCTGCTCTCGAGCTAGATCCCAAACACTAGCTACACACTCCCTGTGCAGCGCTCCGCTGATCTCGAGCTAGGTCCCAAACACTGGCTACAAACTCCCTGTGCAGCGGTCCGCTGCTCTCGAGCTAGGTCCCAAACATTGGCTACGCACTCCATGTGCAGCACTCCGCTGCTCTCGAGCTAGGTCCCGAACACTGGCTATGCACTCCCTCTGCAGCGCTCCGCTGCTCTCGAGCTAGTTCTCAAAAACTGGCTAGGTACTCCGCCTGTAGCGCTCCGCTGCTCTCGAGCTAGGTCCCGAACACTGGCTATGCACTCCCTGTGCAGCGCTCCGCTGCTCTTGAGCTAGGTCTCGAATACTGGCTAGGCAGTCCCTGTGCATCACTCTTACACACTCCCTGCTAGGTCCCAAACACTGTCTACGCACTTTCTGTGTATCGCTTCTCTGCTCTCGAGCTAGCTCCCAAACACTGGCTACGCGCTCCCTGTGCAGCGCTCCGCTGCTCTCGAGCTAGATCCCAAACACTAGCTACACACTCCCTGTGCAGCGCTCCGCTGCTCTCGAGCTAGGTCCCAAACACTGGCTACAAACTCCCTGTGCAGCGATCCGCTGCTCTCGAGCTAGGTCCCAAACACTGGCTACGCACTCCATGTGCAGCACTCCGCTGCTCTCGAGCTAGGTCCCGAACACTGGCTATGCACTCCCTCTGCAGCGCTCCGCTGCTCTCGAGCTAGTTCTCAAAAACTGGCTAGGTACTCCGCCTGTAGCGCTCCGCTGCTCTCGAGCTAGGTCCCGAACACTGGCTAGGCACTCCCTGTGCAGCGCTCCGCTGCTCTCAAGCTTGGTCCCAAACACTGGCTACGCACTCCTTGTGCTGTGCTCTGCTGCTCTCGAGTAAGATAGATCTCAAACACTGGCTACGCACTCCCTGTGCAGTGCTCCACTGCTCTCGAGCTAGGTCCCGAACACTGGCTATGCACTCCCTCTGAAGCGCTCCGCTGCTCTTGAGCTAGGTCTCGAATACTGGCTAGGCAGTCCCTGTGCAGAGCTCTGCTGCTCTCGAGCTAGTTCCCGAACACTGGCTAGGCTCTCCCTGTGCAGCACTCCGCTGTTCTCGAGCTCGGTCCCAAACACTGGCTACACACTCCCTGTGCTGTGCTCCACTGCTCTCAAGCTAGATAGACCCCAAACACTGGCTACACACTCCCTGTGCAGCGCTCTGCTGCTCTCGCGCTAGATAGAGCCCAAATACTGACTACACACTCACTGTGCAGCGCTCTGCTGCTCTCGAGCTAGATAGACCCCACACACTGGCTACGCACTCCTTGTGCAGTGTTCCGCTGCTCTCGATCTAGATCCCAAACACTGGCTACGCACTCCCTGTGCAGCGCTCTGCTACTCTCGAGCTAGGTCCCAAACACTGCTAGATAGACCCCAAACACTGACTACGCACTCCCTGTGCAGCGCTCAGCTGCTCTCGAGCTAGATAGACTCCAAACACTTGCTACGCCCTCCCTGTGCAGTGCTCCGCTGCTCTCGAGCTAGATCCCAAACACTGGCTACGCACTCCATGTGCAGTGCTCTGCTGCTCTCAAGCGAGATCCCAAACACTGGCTACGCACTCCCTGTGCAGCCCACTGCTCTCGAGCTAGTTCCCAAACACTAGCTATGCACTTCCTATGCAGTGATCTGCTGCTCTCGAGCTAGGTCCCAAACACTGGCTACGCACTCCCTGTGCAGCGCTCCGCTGCTCTCGAGCTAGGTCCCAAACACTGGCTACGCACTCCCTGTGCAGCGTTCCGCTGCTCTCGAGCTAGATCCCAAACAATGGCTATGCACTCCTTGTGGAGCACTCCGCTGCTCTCGAGCTAGATCCCAAACACTGGCTACGCACTCCATGTGCAGCGCTCTACTGCTCTCAAGCTAGATCCGAAACAGTGGCTATGCACTCCCTATGCAGCGCTCCGCTGTACTCGAGCTAGGTCCCAAACACTGGCTACACACTCCCTGTGCAGCAATCCGCTGCTCTCGAGCTAGGTTCCAAACACTGGCTACGCACTCCCTGTGCAGCGCTCTGCTGCTTTCAAGCTGGATCCCAAACACTGGCTTGGCACTGTCTGTGCAGCGCTCCGCTGCTCTCGAGCTACGTCCCAAACACTGGCTAGGCACTCCATGTGCAGCGCTCCGCTGCTCTCGAGCTAGGTCCCGAACACTGGCTACACACTCCCTGTGCAGCACTCTGCTGCTCTCGAGCTAGGTCCTGAACACAGGCTAGGGACTCCCTGTGGAGTGCTCCGCTGCTCTCGAGCTAGATCCCGAACACTGGATAGGCACTCACTGTGCAGCGCTCCGCTGCTCTCGAGCTAGGTGCAGAACACTGGCTGTGCACTACCTGTGCAACGCTCTGCTGCTCTTGAGCTAGGTCCCAAACACTGGCTACACACTCCCTGTGCAGTGCTCCGCTGCTCTCGAGCTAGGTCCCAAACACTGGCTACGCACTCCATGTGCAGCACTCCGCTGCTCTCGAGCTAGGTCCCGAACACTGGCTATGCACTCCCTATGCAGCGCTCCGCTGCTCTCGAGCTAGGTCTCGAAAACTGGCTAGGTACTCCCTCTGCAGCGCTCTGCTGCTCTCGCGCTAGATCCCGAACACTGGCTAGGCACTCCCTGTGCAGCACTCCGCTGCTCTCAAGCTTGGTCCCAAACACTGGCTACGCACTCCTTGTGCTACGCTCCGCTGCTCTCGAGCTAGATAGACCACAAACACTGCCTACGCACTCCCTGTGCAGCGCTCCGCTGCTCTTGAGCTAGGTCCAAAACACTGCCTACGCACTCCATGTACAGCGCTCCACTGCTCTCGAGCTAGGTCCCGAACAATGGCTATGCACTCCCTCTGCAGCGCTCCGCTGCTCTTGAGCTAGGTCTCGAACATGGCTAGGCAGTCCCTGTGCAGCGCTCCGCTGCTCTCAAGCTAGGTCCTGAACACTGGCTAGGCACTCCCTGTGCAGCGCTCCGCTGTACTCGAGCTAGGTCCCAAACACTGGCTACACACTCCCTGTGCAGCAATCCGCTGCTCTCGAGCTAGGTTCCAAACACTGGCTACGCACTCCCTGTGCAGCGCTCTGCTGCTTTCAAGCTGGATCCCAAACACTGGCTTGGCACTGTCTGTGCAGCGCTCCGCTGCTCTCGAGCTATGTCCCAAACACTGGCTAGGCACTCCCTGTGCAGCGCTCCGCTGCTCTCGAGCTAGGTCCCGAACACTGGCTACACACTCCCTGTGCAGCACTCTGCTGCTCTCGAGCTAGGTCCTGAACACAGGCTAGGGACTCCCTGTGGAGTGCTCCGCTGCTCTCGAGCTAGATCCCGAACACTGGATAGGCACTCACTGTGCAGCGCTCCGCTGCTCTCGAGCTAGGTGCAGAACACTGGCTGTGCACTACCTGTGCAGCGCTCTGCTGCTCTTGAGCTAGGTCCCAAACACTGGCTACACACTCCCTGTGCAGTGCTCCGCTGCTCTCGAGCTAGGTCCCAAGCACTGGCTACGCACTCCATGTGCAGCACTCCGCTGCTCTCGAGCTAGGTCCCGAACACTGGCTATGCACTCCCTATGCAGCGCTCCGCTGCTCTCGAGCTAGGTCTCGAAAACTGGCTAGGTACTCCCTCTGCAGCGCTCTGCTGCTCTCGCGCTAGATCCCGAACACTGGCTAGGCACTCCCTGTGCAGCGCTCCGCTGCTCTCAAGCTTGGTCCCAAACACTGGCTACGCACTCCTTGTGCTGCGCTCCGCTGCTCTCGAGCTAGATAGACCACAAACACTGCCTACGCACTCCCTGTGCAGCGCTCCGCTGCTCTCGAGCTAGGTCCCAAACACAGCCTACGCACTCCATGTACAGCGCTCCACTGCTCTCGAGCTAGGTCCCGAACAATGGCTATGCACTCCCTCTGCAGCGCTCCGCTGCTCTTGAGCTAGGTCTCGAACATGGCTAGGCAGTCCCTGTGCAGCGCTCCGCTGCTCTCGAGCTAGGTCCCGAACACTGGCTAGGCACTCCCTGTGCAGCGCTCCGCTGCTCTCGAGCTTGGTCCCAAACACTGGCTACGCACTCCCTGTGCTGCACTCCGCTGCTCTCGAGCTAGATAGACCCCAAACACTGGCTACACACTCCCTGTGCAGCGCTCTGCTGCTTTCAAGCTGGATAGACCCCAAACACTGACTACACACACACTGTGCAGTGCTCTGCTGCTCTCAAGCTAGATAGACCCCAAACACTGGCTACGCACTCCTTGTGCAGTGTTCCGCTGCTCTCGAGTTAGTCCCAAACACTGGCTATGCACTCCCTGTGCAGCGCTCTGCTGCTCTCGAGCTAGCTAGACCCCAAACACTGGCTACGCACCCCTGTGCAGTGCTTCACTGCTCTCAAGCGAGATCCCAAACACTGCTACGCACTCCCTGTGCAGCGTTCCGCTGCACTCGAGCTAGGTCCCAAACACTGGCTATGCACTCCCTGTGCAGCGATCTGCTGCTCTCGAGCTTGGTCCCAAACACTCGCTACGCACTCCCTGTGCAGCGATCTGCTGCTCTCGAGCTAGATATACCCCAAACACTGGCTACGCACTCCCTGTGCAGTGCTCCGCTGCTCTCGAGCTAGATCCCAAACACTAGCTACACACTCCCTGTGCAGCACTCCGCTGCTCTCGAGCTAGGTCCCAAACACTGGCTACGCACTTCCTGTGCAGTGCTCCGCTGCACTCGAGCTAGGTCCCAAACACTGGCAACACACTCCCGGTGCAGCGCTCCGCTGCTCTCGAGCTAGATCACAAACACTGGCTACGCAATCCCTGTGCAGCGCTCCGCTTCTCTCGAGCTAGATAGACCCCAAACACTGACTATGCACTCCCTGTGCAGCGCTCTGCTGCTCTAAAGCTAGATAGACCCCAAACACTGGCTACGTACTCCCTGTGGAGCGCTCCGCTGCTCTCGAGCTAGATCCCAAACACTGGCTACGCACTCCATGTGCAGTGCTCTACTGCTCTCGAGCTAGGTCCCAAACACTGGCTATGCACTCCCTGTGCAGCGCTCTGCTGCTCTCGAGCTAGATAGACCCCAAACACTGGCTATGCACTTCCGGTGCAGCGCTCTGCTGCTCTCGAGCTAGATAGACCCCAAACACTGGCTACGCACTCCGCTGCTCTCGAGCTAGATCCCAAACACTCTGCTGCTCTCGAGCTAGATCCCACACACTGGCTACGCACTCCCTGTGCATCGCTCTTACGCACTCCCTGCTAGGTCCCAAACACTGGCTACGCACTTTCTGTGTAGCGCTTCTCTGCTCTCGAGCTAGCTCCCAAACACTGGCTATGCGCTCCCTGTGCAGCGCTCCGCTGCTCTCGAGCTAGGTCCCAAACACTGGCTACACACTCCCTGTGCAGCGGTCCGCTGCTCTCGAGCTAGGTCCCAAACACTGGCTACGCACTCCATGTGCAGCACTCCGCTGCTCTCGAGCTAGGTCCGGAACACTGGCTATGCACTCCCTCTGCAGCGCTCCCCTGCTCTCGAGCTAGTTCTCGAAAACTGGCTAGGTACTCCCTCTGCAGCGCTCCGCTGCTCTCGAGCTAGGTCCTGAACACTGGCTAGGCACTCCCTGTGCAGCGCTCCACTGCTCTCAAGCTTGGCCCCAAACACTGGCTACACACTCCCTGTGCAGCGCTCTGCTGCTCTCGCGCTAGATAGAGCCCAAACACTGACTACACACTCACTGTGCAGCGCTCTGCTGCTCTCGAGCTAGATAGGCCCCACACACTGGCTACGCACTCCTTGTGCAGTGTTCCGCTGCCCTCGATCTAGATCCCAAAAATTTGCTACGCACTCCCTGTGCAGCGCTCTGCTACTCTCGAGCTAGATAGACCCCAAACACTGACTAGGCACTCCCTGTGCAGCGCTCAGCTGCTCTCGAGCTAGATAGACCCCAAACACTTGCTACGCCCTCCCTGTGCAGTGCTCCGCTGCTCTCGAGCTAGATCCTAAACACTGGCTACGCACTCCATGTGCAGCGCTCTGCTGCTCTCAAGCGAGATCCCAAACACTGGCTACGCACTCCCTGTGCAGCCCACTGCTCTCGAGCTAGGTCTCAAACACTAGCTATGCACTTCCTATGCAGTGATCTGCTGCTCTCGAGCTAGGTCCCAAACACTGGCTACACACTCCCTGTGCAGCGTTCCGCTGCTCTCGAGCTAGATCCCAAACAATGGCTATGCACTCCCTGTGGAGCACTCCGCTGCTCTAGAGCTAGATCCCAAACACTGGATACGCACTCCATGTGCAGCGCTCTACTGCTCTCAAGCTAGATCCGAAACACTGGCTATGCACTCCCTATGCAGCGCTCCTCTGTACTCGAGCTAGGTCCCAAACACTGGCTACACACTCCCTGTGCAGCAATCCGCTGCTCTCGAGCTAGGTTCCAAACACTGGCTACGCACTCCCTGTGCAGCGCTCTGCTGCTTTCAAGCTGGATCCCAAACACTGGCTTGGCACTGTCTGTGCAGCACTCCGCTGCTCTCGAGCTACGTCCCAAACACTGGCTAGGCACTCCCTGTGCAGCACTCTGCTGCTCTCGAGCTAGGTCCCGAACACTGGCTACGCACTCCCTGTGCAGCAATCTGCTGCTCTCGAGCTAGATCCCAAACACTGGATAGGCACTCACTGTGCAGCGCTCCACTGCTCTCGAGCTAGGTGCAGAACACTGGCTATGCACTACCTGTGCAGCGCTCCGCTGCTATTGAGCTAGGTCCCAAACACTGGCTACACACTCCCTGTGCAGTGCTCCGCTTGTCTCGAGCTAGGTCCCAAACACTGGCTACGCACTCCATGTGCAGCACTCCGCTGCTCTCGAGCTAGGTCCCGAACACTGGCTGTGCACTCCCTATGCAGCGCTCCGCTGCTCTCGAGCTAGGTCTCGAAAACTGGCTAGGTACTCCCTCTGCAGCGCTCTGCTGCTCTCGCGCTAGATCCCGAACACTGGCTAGGCACTCCCTGTGCAGCGCTCCGCTGCTCTCAAGCTTGGTCCCAAACACTGGCTACGCACTCCTTGTGCTGCGCTCCGCTGCTCTCGAGCTAGATAGACCACAAACAATGCCTACGCACTCCCTCTGCAGCGCTCCGCTGCTCTCGAGCTAGGTCCCAAACACTGCCTACGCACTCCATGTACATCGCTCCACTGCTCTCGAGCTAGGTCCCGAACAATGGCTATGCACTCCCTCTGCAGCGCTCCGCTGCTCTTGAGCTAGGTCTCGAACATGGCTAGGCAGTCCCTGTGCAGCGCTCCTCTGCTCTCGAGCTAGGTCCCGAACACTGGCTAGGCACTCCCTGTGCAGCGCTCCGCTGCTCTCGAGCTTGGTCCCAAACACTGGCTACGCACTCCCTGTGCTGCACTCCGCTGCTCTCGAGCTAGATAGACCCCAAACACTGGCTACACACTCCCTGTGCAGCGCTCTGCTGCTTTCAAGCTGGATAGACCCCAAACACTGACTACACACTCACTGTGCAGTGCTCTGCTGCTCTCAAGCTAGATAGACACCAAACACTGGCTACGCACTCCTTGTGCAGTGTTCCGCTGCTCTCGAGTTAGTCCCAAACACTGGCTACGCACCCCTGTGCAGTGCTCCACTGCTCTCAAGCGAGATCCCAAACACTGGCTACGCACTCCCTGTGCAGCGTTCCGCTGCACTCGAGCTAGGTCCCAAACACTGGCTATGCACTCCCTGTGCAGCGTTCCGCTGCACTCGAGCTAGGTCCCAAACACTGGCTATGCACTCCCTGTGCAGCGCTATACTGCTCTCAAGTGAAATCCCAAACACTGGCTACACACTCCCTGTGCAGCGCTCCGCTGCTCTCGAGCTAGGTCCCAAACACTGGCTATGCACTCCCTGTGCAGCGATCTGCTGCTCTCGAGCTTGGTCCCAAACACTCGCTACGCACTCCCTGTGCAGCGATCTGCTGCTCTCGAGCTAGATATACCCCAAACACTGGCTACGCACTCCCTGTGCAGTGCTCCGCTGCTCTCGAGCTAGATCCCAAACACTAGCTACACACTCCCTGTGCAGCACTCCGCTGCTCTCGAGCTAGGTCCCAAACACTGGCTACGCACTTCCTGTGCAGTGCTCCGTTGCACTCGAGCTAGGTCCCAAACACTGGCAACACACTCCCGGTGCAGCGCTCCGCTGCTCTCGAGCTAGATCACAAACACTGGCTACGCACTCCCTGTGCAGCGCTCCGCTTCTCTCGAGCTAGATAGACCCCAAACACTGACTATGCACTCCCTGTGCAGCGCTCTGCTGCTCTAAAGCTAGATAGACCCCAAACACTGGCTACGTACTCCCTGTGGAGCGCTCCGCTGCTCTCGAGCTAGATCCCAAACACTGGCTACGCACTCCATGTGCAGTGCTCTACTGCTCTCGAGCTAGGTCCCAAACACTGGCTATGCACTCCCTGTGCAGCGCTCTGCTGCTCTCGAGCTAGATAGACCCCAAACACTGGCTATGCACTTCCGGTGCAGCGCTCTGCTGCTCTCGAGCTAGATAGACCCCAAACACTGGCTACGCACTCCGCTGCTCTCGAGCTAGATCCCAAACACTCTGCTGCTCTCGAGCTAGATCCCACACACTGGCTACGCACTCCCTGTGCATCGCTCTTACGCACTCCCTGCTAGGTCCCAAACACTGGCTACGCACTTTCTGTGTAGCGCTTCTCTGCTCTCGAGCTAGCTCCCAAACACTGGCTATGCGCTCCCTGTGCAGCGCTCCGCTGCTCTCGAGCTAGGTCCCAAACACTGGCTACACACTCCCTGTGCAGCGGTCCGCTGCTCTCGAGCTAGGTCCCAAACACTGGCTACGCACTCCATGTGCAGCACTCCGCTGCTCTCGAGCTAGGTCCGGAACACTGGCTATGCACTCCCTCTGCAGCGCTCCGCTGCTCTCGAGCTAGTTCTCGAAAACTGGCTAGGTACTCCCTCTGCAGCGCTCCGCTGCTCTCGAGCTAGGTCCCGAACACTGGCTAGGCACTCCCTGTGCAGCGCTCCACTGCTCTCAAGCTTGGCCCCAAACACTGGCTACACACTCCCTGTGCAGCGCTCTGCTGCTCTCGCGCTAGATAGAGCCCAAACACTGACTACACACTCACTGTGCAGCGCTCTGCTGCTCTCGAGCTAGATAGGCCCCACACACTGGCTACGCACTCCTTGTGCAGTGTTCCGCTGCCCTCGATCTAGATCCCAAAAATTGGCTACGCACTCCCTGTGCAGCGCTCTGCTACTCTCGAGCTAGATAGACCCCAAACACTGACTAGGCACTCCCTGTGCAGCGCTCAGCTGCTCTCGAGCTAGATAGACCCCAAACACTTGCTACGCCCTCCCTGTGCAGTGCTCCGCTGCTCTCGAGCTAGATCCTAAACACTGGCTACGCACTCCATGTGCAGCGCTCTGCTGCTCTCAAGCGAGATCCCAAACACTGCTACGCACTCCCTGTGCAGCCCACTGCTCTCGAGCTAGGTCTCAAACACTAGCTATGCACTTCCTATGCAGTGATCTGCTGCTCTCCAGCTAGGTCCCAAACACTGGCTACACACTCCCTGTGCAGCGTTCCGCTGCTCTCGAGCTAGATCCCAAACAATGGCTATGCACTCCCTGTGGAGCACTCCGCTGCTCTCGAGCTAGATCCCAAACACTGGATACGCACTCCATGTGCAGCGCTCTACTGCTCTCAAGCTAGATCCGAAACACTGGCTATGCACTCCCTATGCAGCGCTCCTCTGTACTCGAGCTAGGTCCCAAACACTGGCTACACACTCCCTGTGCAGCAATCCGCTGCTCTCGAGCTAGGTTCCAAACACTGGCTACGCACTCCCTGTGCAGCGCTCTGCTGCTTTCAAGCTGGATCCCAAACACTGGCTTGGCACTGTCTGTGCAGCACTCCGCTGCTCTCGAGCTACGTCCCAAACACTGGCTAGGCACTCCCTGTGCAGCGCTCTGCTGCTCTCGAGCTAGGTCCCGAACACTGGCTACGCACTCCCTGTGCAGCAATCCGCTGCTCTCGAGCTAGATCCCAAACACTGGATAGGCACTCACTGTGCAGCGCTCCACTGCTCTCGAGCTAGGTGCAGAACACTGGCTATGCACTACCTGTGCAGCGCTCCGCTGCTATTGAGCTAGGTCCCAAACACTGGCTACACACTCCCTGTGCAGTGCTCCGCTTGTCTCGAGCTAGGTCCCAAACACTGGCTACGCACTCCATGTGCAGCACTCCGCTGCTCTCGAGCTAGGTCCCGAACACTGGCTGTGCACTCCCTATGCAGCGCTCCGCTGCTCTCGAGCTAGGTCTCGAAAACTGGCTAGGTACTCCCTCTGCAGCGCTCTGCTGCTCTCGCGCTAGATCCCGAACACTGGCTAGGCACTCCCTGTGCAGCGCTCCGCTGCTCTCAAGCTTGGTCCCAAACACTGGCTACGCACTCCTTGTGCTGCGCTCCGCTGCTCTCGAGCTAGATAGACCACAAACAATGCCTACGCACTCCCTCTGCAGCGCTCCGCTGCTCTCGAGCTAGGTCCCAAACACTGCCTACGCACTCCATGTACATCGCTCCACTGCTCTCGAGCTAGGTCCCGAACAATGGCTATGCACTCCCTCTGCAGCGCTCCGCTGCTCTTGAGCTAGGTCTCGAACATGGCTAGGCAGTCCCTGTGCAGCGCTCCGCTGCTCTCGAGCTAGGTCCCGAACACTGGCTAGGCAGTCCCTGTGCAGCGCTCCGCTGCTCTCGAGCTTGGTCCCAAACACTGGCTACGCACTCCCTGTGCTGCACTCCGCTGCTCTCGAGCTAGATAGACCCCAAACACTGGCTACACACTCCCTGTGCAGCGCTCTGCTGCTTTCAAGCTGGATAGACCCCAAACACTGACTACACACTCACTGTGCAGTGCTCTGCTGCTCTCAAGCTAGATAGACACCAAACACTGGCTACGCACTCCTTGTGCAGTGTTCCGCTGCTCTCGAGTTAGTCCCAAACACTGGCTATGCACTCCCTGTGCAGCGCTCTGCTGCTCTCGAGTTAGATAGACCCCAAACACTGGCTACGCACCCCTGTGCAGTGCTCCACTGCTCTCAAGCGAGATCCCAAACACTGGCTACGCACTCCCTGTGCAGCGTTCCGCTGCACTCGAGCTAGGTCCCAAACACTGGCTATGCACTCCCTGTGCAGCGTTCCGCTGCACTCGAGCTAGGTCCCAAACACTGGCTATGCACTCCCTGTGCAGCGCTATACTGCTCTCAAGTGAAATCCCAAACACTGGATACACACTCCCTGTGCAGCGCTCCGCTGCTCTCGAGCTAGGTCCCAAACACTGGCTATGCACTCCCTGTGCAGCGATCTGCTGCTCTCGAGCTAGGTCTCAAACACTGGCTACGCACTACCTGTGCAGCGCGCCGCTGCTCTCGAGTTACATCCCAAACACTGGCTACGCACTCCCTGTGCAGCGCTCCGCTGCTCTCGAGCTAGATCACAAACACTGGCTATGCACTCCCTGTGCAGCGCTCTACTGCTCTCGAGCTAGTTCCCAAACACTGGCTATGCACTACCTGTGCAGCGCTCTACTGCTCTCGAGTTACATCCCAAACACTGGCTACGCACTCCCTGTGCAGCGCTCCGCTGCTCTCGAGCTAGATCACAAACACTGGCTATGCACTCCATGTGCAGCGCTCTACTGCTCTCGAGCTAGTTCCCAAACACTGGCTACGCACTCCGTGTGCAGCGCTCTGCTGTACTTGAGCTAGGTCCCAAACACTGGCTACACACTCACTGTGCAGGGCTCTGCTGCTCTCGAACTAGGTCCCAAACACTGGCAACACACACCCTGTGCAGCGCTCCGCTGCTCTCGAGCTAGATCCCAAACACTGGCTACGCACTCTATGTGCAGCGCTATACTGCTCTCAAGTGAGATCCCAAACACTGGCTACACACTCCCTGTGCAGCGCTCCGCTGCTCTCGAGCTAGGTCCCAAACACTGGCTATGCACTCCCTGTGCAGCGATCTGCTGCTCTCGAGCTAGGTCCCAAACACTGGCTATGCACTACCTGTGCAGCGCTCTACTGCTCTCGAGTTACATCCCAAACACTGGCTACGCACTCCCTGTGCAGCGCTCCGCTGCTCTCGAGCTAGATCACAAACACTGGCTATGCACTACCTGTGCAGCGCTCCGCTGCTCTCGAGCTAGGTCCCAAGCACTGGCTACACACTCCCTGTGCAGCACTCCGCTGCTCTCGAGCTAGGTCTCGAACACTGGCTATGCACTCCCTCTGCAGCGCTCCGCTTTTCTCGAGCTAGGTCTCGAAAACTGGCTATGCACTACCTGTGCAGCGCGCCGCTGCTCTCGAGTTACATCCCAAACACTGGCTACGCACTCCCTGTGCAGCGCTCCGCTGCTCTCGAGCTAGATCACAAACACTGGCTATGCACTCCCTGTGCAGCGCTCAGCTGCTCTCGCGCTAGATAGACCCCAAACACTCACTATGCACTCCATGTGCAGCGCTCTGCTGCTCTAAAGCTACGTAGACCCCAAACACTGGCTACGTACTCCCTATGCAGCGCTCCGCTGCTCTCGAGCTAGATCCCAAACACTGGCTACGCACTCCATGTGCAGCGCTCTACTGCTCTCGAGCTAGTTCCCAAACACTGGCTACGCACTCCCTGTGCAGCGCTCTGCTGTACTTGAGCTAGGTCCCAAACACTGGCTACACACTCACTGTGCAGGGCTCTGCTGCTCTCGAACTAGGTCCCAAACACTGGCTACACACACCCTGTGCAGCGCTCCGCTGCTCTCGAGCTAGATCCCAAACACTGGCTACGCACTCTATGTGCAGCGCTATACTGCTCTCAAGTGAGATCCCAAACACTGGCTACACACTCCCTGTGCAGCGCTCCGCTGCTCTCGAGCTAGGTCCCAAACACTGGCTATGCACTCCCTGTGCAGCGATCTGCTGCTCTCGAGCTAGGTCCCAAACACTGGCTATGCACTACCTGTGCAGCACTCTGCTGCTCTCGAGTTACATCCCAAACACTGGCTACGCACTCCCTGTGCAGCGCTCCGCTGCTCTCGAGCTAGATCACAAACACTGGCTATGCACTACCTGTGCAGCGCTCCGCTGCTCTCGAGCTAGGTCCCAAGCACTGGCTACACACTCCCTGTGCAGCACTCCGCTGCTCTCGAGCTAGGTCTCGAACACTGGCTATGCACTCCCTCTGCAGCGCTCCGCTTTTCTCGAGCTAGGTCTCGAAAACTGGCTAGATACTCCCTCTGCAGTGCTCCGCTGCTCTCGAGCTAGGTCCCGAACACTGGCTAGGCACTCCCTGTGCAGCGCTCCGCTGCTCTCAAGCTTGGTCCCAAACACTGGTTACGCACTCCTTGTGCTGCGCTCTGCTGCTCTCGAGCTAGATAGACCACAAACACTGGCTACGCACTCCCTGTGCAGCGCTCCGCTGCTCTCGAGCTAGGTCCCAAACACTACCTACGCACTCCATGTACAGCGCTCCACTACTCTCGAGCTAGGTCCCGAACACTGGCTATGCACTCCCTGTGCAGCGCTCCGCTGCTCTCGAGCTTGGTCCCAAACACTAGCTACTCCCTCCCTGTGGTGCGCTCTGCTGTTCTCGAGCTAGATAGACCCCAAACACGGGCTACACACTCCCTGTGCAGCGCTCTGCTGCTCTCAAGCTGGATAGACCCCAAACACAGACTACACACTCACTGTGCAGCGCTCTGCTGCTCTCGAGCTAGATATACCCCAAACACTGCCTATGCACTCCTTGTGCAGTGTTCCGCTGCTCTCGAGTTAGATCCCAAACACTGGCTACGCACTCCCTGTGCAGCGCTCCGCTGCACTCGATCTAGATCCCAAACACTGGCTACGCACTCCCTGTGCAGCACTCTGCTGCTCTAAAGCTAGATAGACCCCAAACACTGGCTACGCACTCCCTGTGCAGCACTCTGCTGCTCTCGAGCTAGATCCCAAACACTGGCTACGCACTCCATGTGCAGCGCTCTACTGCTCTTGAGCTAGATCCCAAACACTGGGTACGCACTCTCTCTGCTGCGCTCCGCTGTACTCGAGCTAGGTCCCAAACACTGGATACACACTCCCTGTGCAGTGCTCTGCTGCTCTCGAGCTAGGTCCCAAACACTGGCTATGCACTCCATGTGCAGCGCTCTGCTGCTCTCGAGCTAGATAGACCCCAAACACTGGGTATGCACTTCGGGTGCAGCACTCTGCTGCTCTCGAGCTAGATACATCCCAAACACTGGCTACGCACTCCGCTGCTCTCGAGCTAGATCCCAAACACTCTGCTGCTCTCGAGCTAGATCCCAAACACTGGCTACGCACTCCCTGGGCATCGCTCTTACGCACTCCCTGCTAGGTCCCAAACACTGGCTAAGCACTTTCTGTGCAGCGCTTCTCTGCTTTCGAGCTAGCTCCCAAACACTGGCTACGCGCTCCCTGTGCAGCACTCCACTGCTCTCGAGCTAGGTCCCAAACACTGGCTACGCACTCCCTGTGCAGTGCTCCGCTGCACTCGAGCTAGGTCCCAAACACTGGCAACACACTCCCTGTGCAGCGCTCCGCTGCTCTCGAGCTAGATCACAAACACTGGCTACGCACTCCCTGTGCAGCGCTCTGCTACTCTCGAGCTAGATATACCCCAAACACTGACTACGCACTCCCTGTGCAGCGCTCAGCTGCTCTCGAGCTAGATAGACCCCAAACACTTGCTACGCCTTCCCTGTGCAGTGCTCCGCTGCTCTCGAGCTAGATCCCAAACACTGGCTACGCACTCCATGTGCAGCGCTCTGCTGCTCTCAAGTGAGATCCCAAACACTGGCTACGCACTCCCTGTGCAGCCCACTGCTCTCGAGCTAGGTCTCAAACACTAGCTATGCACTTCATATGCAGTGATCTGCTGCTCTCGAGCTAGGTCCCAAACACTGGCAACGCACTCCCTGTGCAGCGCTCCGCTGCTCTCGAGCTAGGTCCCAAACACTGGCTATGCACTCCCTGTGCAGCGTTCCGCTGCTCTCGAGCTAGATCCCAAACAATGGCTATGCACTCCCTGTGGAGCACTCCACTGCTCTCGAGCTAGATCCCAAACACTGGCCACGCACTCCATGTGCAGCGCTCTATTGCTCTCAAGCTAGATCCGAAACACTGGCTATGCACTACCTGTGCAGCGCTCTGCTGCTCTCGAGTTACATCCCAAACACTGGCTACGCACTCCCTGTGCAGCGCTCCGCTGCTCTCGAGCTAGATCACAAACACTGGCTATGCACTACCTGTGCAGCGCTCCGCTGCTCTCGAGCTAGGTCCCAAGCACTGGCTACACACTCCCTGTGCAGCACTCCGCTGCTCTCGAGCTAGGTCTCGAACACTGGCTATGCACTCCCTCTGCAGCGCTCCGCTTTTCTCGAGCTAGGTCTCGAAAACTGGCTAGATACTCCCTCTGCAGTGCTCCGCTGCTCTCGAGCTAGGTCCCGAACACTGGCTAGGCACTCCCTGTGCAGCGCTCCGCTGCTCTCAAGCTTGGTCCCAAACACTGGTTACGCACTCCTTGTGCTGCGCTCTGCTGCTCTCGAGCTAGATAGACCACAAACACTGGCTACGCACTCCCTGTGCAGCGCTCCGCTGCTCTCGAGCTAGGTCCCAAACACTACCTACGCACTCCATGTACAGCGCTCCACTACTCTCGAGCTAGGTCCCGAACACTGGCTATGCACTCCCTGTGCAGCGCTCCGCTGCTCTCGAGCTTGGTCCCAAACACTAGCTACTCCCTCCCTGTGGTGCGCTCTGCTGTTCTCGAGCTAGATAGACCCCAAACACGGGCTACACACTCCCTGTGCAGCGCTCTGCTGCTCTCAAGCTGGATAGACCCCAAACACAGACTACACACTCACTGTGCAGCGCTCTGCTGCTCTCGAGCTAGATATACCCCAAACACTGCCTATGCACTCCTTGTGCAGTGTTCCGCTGCTCTCGAGTTAGATCCCAAACACTGGCTACGCACTCCCTGTGCAGCGCTCCGCTGCACTCGATCTAGATCCCAAACACTGGCTACGCACTCCCTGTGCAGCACTCTGCTGCTCTAAAGCTAGATAGACCCCAAACACTGGCTACGCACTCCCTGTGCAGCACTCTGCTGCTCTCGAGCTAGATCCCAAACACTGGCTACGCACTCCATGTGCAGCGCTCTACTGCTCTTGAGCTAGATCCCAAACACTGGGTACGCACTCTCTCTGCTGCGCTCCGCTGTACTCGAGCTAGGTCCCAAACACTGGATACACACTCCCTGTGCAGTGCTCTGCTGCTCTCGAGCTAGGTCCCAAACACTGGCTATGCACTCCCTGTGCAGCGCTCTGCTGCTCTCGAGCTAGATAGACCCCAAACACTGGGTATGCACTTCGGGTGCAGCACTCTGCTGCTCTCGAGCTAGATACATCCCAAACACTGGCTACGCACTCCGCTGCTCTCGAGCTAGATCCCAAACACTCTGCTGCTCTCGAGCTAGATCCCAAACACTGGCTACGCACTCCCTGGGCATCGCTCTTACGCACTCCCTGCTAGGTCCCAAACACTGGCTAAGCACTTTCTGTGCAGCGCTTCTCTGCTTTCGAGCTAGCTCCCAAACACTGGCTACGCGCTCCCTGTGCAGCACTCCGCTGCTCTCGAGCTAGGTCCCAAACACTGGCTACGCACTCCCTGTGCAGTGCTCCGCTGCACTCGAGCTAGGTCCCAAACACTGGCAACACACTCCCTGTGCAGCGCTCCGCTGCTCTCGAGCTAGATCACAAACACTGGCTACGCACTCCCTGTGCAGCGCTCTGCTACTCTCGAGCTAGATATACCCCAAACACTGACTACGCACTCCCTGTGCAGCGCTCAGCTGCTCTCGAGCTAGATAGACCCCAAACACTTGCTACGCCCTCCCTGTGCAGTGCTCCGCTGCTCTCGAGCTAGATCCCAAACACTGGCTACGCACTCCATGTGCAGCGCTCTGCTGCTCTCAAGTGAGATCCCAAACACTGGCTACGCACTCCCTGTGCAGCCCACTGCTCTCGAGCTAGGTCTCAAACACTAGCTATGCACTTCATATGCAGTGATCTGCTGCTCTCGAGCTAGGTCCCAAACACTGGCAACGCACTCCCTGTGCAGCGCTCCGCTGCTCTCGAGCTAGGTCCCAAACACTGGCTACGCACTCCCTGTGCAGCGTTCCGCTGCTCTCGAGCTAGATCCCAAACAATGGCTATGCACTCCCTGTGGAGCACTCCACTGCTCTCGAGCTAGATCCCAAACACTGGCTACGCACTCCATGTGCAGCGCTCTATTGCTCTCAAGCTAGATCCGAAACACTGGCTATGCACTCCCTATGCAGCGCTCCGCTGTACTCGAGCTAGGTCCCAAACACTGGCTACACACTCCCTGTGCAGCAATCCGCTGCTCTCGAGCTAGGTCCCGAACACTGGCTACGCACTCCCTGTGCAGAAATCCGCTGCTCCCGAGCTAGATCCCGAACACTGGATAGGCACTCACTGTGCAGCGCTCCGCTGCTCTCGAGCTAGGTGCAGAACACTGGCTATGCACTACCTGTGCAGCGCTCCGCTGCTCTTGAGCTAGGTCCCAAACACTGGCTACACACTCCCTGTGCAGTGCTCCGCTGCTCTCGAGCTAGATCCCAAACACTGGCTACGCAGTCCATGTGCAGCAATCCGCTGCTCTCGAGCTAGGTCCCGAACACTGGCTATGCACTCCCTATGCAGCGCTCCGCTGCTCTCGAGCTAGATAGACCACAAACAATGCCACGCACTCCCTGTGCAGTGCTCCGCTGCTCTCGAGCTAGATCCCAAACACTGGCTAGGCACTCCCTGTGCAGCGCTCCGCTGCTCTCAAGCTTGGTCCCAAACACTGGCTACGCACTCCTTGTGCTGCGCTCTGCTGCTCTCGAGCTAGATAGACCACAAACAATGCCACGCACTCCCTGTGCAGCGCTCCGCTGCTCTCGAGCTAGGTCCCAAACACTGCCTACGCACTCCATGTACAGTGCTCCACTGCTCTCGAGCTAGGTCCCGAACAATGGCTATGCACTCCCTCTGCAGCGCTCCGCTGCTCTTGAGCTAGGTCTCGAACATGGCTAGGCAGTCCCTGTGCAGCGCTCCGCTGCTCTCGAGCTAGGTCCCGAACACTGGCTAGGCACTCCCTGTGCAGCGCTCCGCTGCTCTCGAGCTTGGTCCCAAACACTGGCTACACACTCCCTGTGCTGCACTCCGCTGCTTTCAAGCTGGATAGACCCCAAACACTGACTACACACTCACTGTGCAGTGCTCTGCTGCTCTCAAGCTAGATAGACCCCAAACACTGGCTATGCACTCCCTGTGCAGCGCTCTGCTGCTTTCAAGCTGGATAGACCCCAAACACTGACTACACACTCACTGTGCAGTGCTCTGCTGCTCTCAAGCTAGATAGACCCCAAACACTGGCTATGCACTCCCTGTGCAGCGCTCTGCTGCTCTCGAGCTAGATAGACCCCAAACACTGGCTACGCACCCCTGTGCAGTGCTCCACTGCTCTCAAGCTAGATCCAAGACACTGGCTACGCACTCCATGTGCAGTGCTCTACTGCTCTCAAGCGAGATCCCAAACACTGGCTATGCACTCCCTGTGCAGCGTTCCGCTGCACTCGAGCTAGGTCCCAAACACTGGCTATGCACTCCCTGTGCAGCGATCTGCTGCTCTCGAGCTTGGTCCCAAACACTGGCTACGCACTCCCTGTGCAGCGATCTGCTGCTCTCGAGCTAGATATACCCCAAACACTGGCTACGCACTCCCTGTGCAGTGCTCCGCTGCTCTCGAGCTAGATCCCAAACACTGGCTACGCACTCTATGTGCAGCGCTATACTGCTCTCAAGTGAGATCCCAAACACTGGCTACACACTCCCTGTGCAGCAATCTGCTGCTCTCGAGCTAGGTCTCAAACACTGGCTACGCACTACCTGTGCAGCGCTCCGCTGCTCTCGAGCTAGATCACAAACACTGGCTATGCACTCCCTGTGCAGCGCTCAGCTGCTCTCGCGCTAGATAGACCCCAAACACTGACTATGCACTCCCTGTGCAGCGCTCTGCTGCTCTAAAGCTAGATAGACCCCAAACACTGGATACGTACTCCCTGTGCAGCGCTCCGCTGCTCTCGAGCTAGATCCCAAACACTGGCTACGCACTCCATGTGCAGCGCTCTACTGCTCTCGAGCTAGTTCCCAAACACTGGCTACGCACTCCCTGTGCAGCGCTCTGCTGTACTTGAGCTAGGTCCCAAACACTGGCTACACACTCACTGTGCAGCGCTCTGTTGCTCTCGAACTAGGTCCCAAACACTGGCTACACACACCCTGTGCAGCGCTCCGCTGCTCTCGAGCTATATCCCAAACACTGGCTACGCACTCTATGTGCAGCGCTATACTGCTCTCAAGTGAGATCCCAAACACTGGCTACACACTCCCTGTGCAGCGCTCCGCTGCTCTCGAGCTAGGTCCCAAACACTGGCTATGCACTCCCTGTGCAGCGATCTGCTGCTCTCGAGCTAGGTCCCAAACACTGGCTATGCACTACCTGTGCAGCGCTCCGCTGCTCTCGAGTTACATCCCAAACACTGGCTACGCACTCCCTGTGCAGCGCTCCGCTGCTCTCGAGCTAGATCACAAACACTGGCTATGCACTACCTGTGCAGCGCTCCGCTGCTCTCGAGCTAGGTCCCAAGCACTGGCTACACACTCCCTGTGCAGCACTCCGCTGCTCTCGAGCTAGGTCTCGAACACTGGCTATGCACTCCCTCTGCAGCGCTCCGCTTTTCTCGAGCTAGGTCTCGAAAACTGGCTAGGTACTCCCTCTGCAGTGCTCCGCTGCTCTCGAGCTAGGTCCCGAACACTGGCTAGGCACTCCCTGTGCAGCGCTCCGCTGCTCTCAAGCTTGGTCCCAAACACTGGTTACGCACTCCTTGTGCTGCGCTCTGCTGCTCTCGAGCTAGATAGACCACAAACACTGGCTATGCACTCCCTGTGCAGCGCTCCGCTGCTCTCGAGCTAGGTCCCAAACACTGCCTACGCACTCCATGTACAGCGCTCCACTACTCTCGAGCTAGGTCCCGAACACTGGCTATGCACTCCCTGTGCAGCGCTCCGCTGCTCTCGAGCTTGGTCCCAGACACTAGCTACTCCCTCCCTGTGCTGCGCTCTGCTGTTCTCGAGCTAGATAGACCCCAAACACGGGCTACACACTCCCTGTGCAGCGCTCTGCTGCTCTCAAGCTGGATAGACCCCAAACACAGACTACACACTCACTGTGCAGCGCTCTGCTGCTCTCGAGCTAGATATACCCCAAACACTGCCTATGCACTCCTTGTGCAGTGTTCCGCTGCTCTCGAGTTAGATCCCAAACACTGGCTATGCACTCCCTGTGCAGCGCTCCGCTGCACTCGAGCTAGATCCCAAACACTGGCTACGCACTCCCTGTGCAGCGCTCCGCTGCTCTCGAGCTAGATCGCAAATATTGGCTACGCACTCCCTGTGCAGCACTCCGCTGCTCTTGAGCTACATAGACCCCAAACACTGACTATGCACTCCCTGTGCAGCACTCTGCTGCTCTAAAGCTAGATAGACCCCAAACACTGGCTACGCACTCCCTGTGCAGCACTCTGCTGCTCTCGGGCTAGATCCCAAACACTGGCTACGCACTCCATGTGCAGCGCTCTACTGCTCTTGAGCTAGATCCCAAACACTGGGTACGCACTCTCTCTGCAGCGCTCCGCTGCTCTCGAGCTAGATCCCAAACACTGGCTACGCACTCCATGTGCAGCGCTCTACTGCTCTCGAGCTAGTTCCCAAACACTGGCTACGCACTCCCTGTGCAGCGCTCTGCTGTACTTGAGCTAGGTCCCAAACACTGGCTACACACTCACTGTGCAGCGCTCTGCTGCTCTCGAACTAGGTCCCAAACACTGGCTACACACACCCTGTGCAGCGCTCCGCTGCTCTCGAGCTATATCCCAAACACTGGCTACGCACTCTATGTGCAGCGCTATACTGCTCTCAAGTGAGATCCCAAACACTGGCTACACACTCCCTGTGCAGCACTCCGCTGCTCTCGACCTAGGTCCCAAACACTGGCTATGCACTCCCTGTGCAGCGATCTGCTGCTCTCGAGCTAGGTCCCAAACACTGGCTATGCACTACCTGTGCAGCGCTCCGCTGCTCTTGAGTTACATCCCAAACACTGGCTACGCACTCCCTGTGCAGCGCTCCGCTGCTCTCGAGCTAGATCACAAACACTGGCTATGCACTACCTGTGCAGCGCTCCGCTGCTCTCGAGCTAGGTCCCAAGCACTGGCTACACACTCCCTGTGCAGCACTCCGCTGCTCTCGAGCTAGGTCTCGAACACTGGCTATGCACTCCCTCTGCAGCGCTCCGCTTTTCTCGAGCTAGGTCTCGAAAACTGGCTAGGTACTCCCTCTGCAGTGCTCCGCTGCTCTCGAGCTAGGTCCCGAACACTGGCTAGGCACTCCCTGTGCAGCGCTCCGCTGCTCTCAAGCTTGGTCCCAAACACTGGTTACGCACTCCTTGTGCTGCGCTCTGCTGCTCTCGAGCTAGATAGACCACAAACACTGGCTATGCACTCCCTGTGCAGCGCTCCGCTGCTCTCGAGCTAGGTCCCAAACACTGCCTACGCACTCCATGTACAGCGCTCCACTACTCTCGAGCTAGGTCCCGAACACTGGCTATGCACTCCCTGTGCAGCGCTCCGCTGCTCTCGAGCTTGGTCCCAGACACTAGCTACTCCCTCCCTGTGCTGCGCTCTGCTGTTCTCGAGCTAGATAGACCCCAAACACGGGCTACACACTCCCTGTGCAGCGCTCTGCTGCTCTCAAGCTGGATAGACCCCAAACACAGACTACACACTCACTGTGCAGCGCTCTGCTGCTCTCGAGCTAGATATACCCCAAACACTGCCTATGCACTCCTTGTGCAGTGTTCCGCTGCTCTCGAGCTAGGTCCCGAACACTGGCTAGGCACTCCCTGTGCAGCGCTCTGCTGCTCTCAAGCTTGTCCCCAAACACTGGCTACACACTCCCTGTGCAGCGCTCTGCTGCTCTCGCGCTAGATAGAGCCCAAACACTGACTACACACTCACTGTGCAGCGCTCTCCTGCTCTCGAGCTAGATAGACCCCACACACTGGCTACGCACTCCTTGTGCAGTGTTCCGCTGCCCTCGATCTAGACCCCAAACACTGACTACGCACTCCCTGTGCAGCGCTCTGCTGCTCTCGAGCTAGATATACCCCAAACACTGGCTATGCACTCCATGTGCAGTGCTCTACTGCTCTCAAGCTAGGTCCCAAATACAGGCTATGCACTCCCTGTGCAGCGCTCTGCTGCTCTCGAGCTAGATAGACCCCAAACACTGGCTATGCATTTCCGGTGCAGCGCTCTGCTGCTCTCGAGCTAGATAGACCCCAAACACTGGCTACGCACTCTGCTGCTCTCGAGCTAGATCCCAAACACTCTGCTGCTCTCGAGCAAGATCCCAAACGCTGGCTACGCACTCCCTGTGCATCGCTCTTACGCACTCCCTGCTAGGTCCCAAACACTGGCTACGCACTTTCTGTGTAGCGCTTCTCTGCTCTCGAGCTAGCTCCCAAATACTGGCTAGGCGCTCCCTGTGCAGCGCTCCGCTGCTCTCGAGCTAGGTCCCAAACACTGGCTACACACTCCCTGTGCAGCGGTCTGCTGCTCTTGAGCTAGGTCCCAAACACTGGCTACGCACTCCATGTGCAGCACTCCGCTGCTCTCGAGCTAGGTCCCGAACACTGGCTATGCACTCCCTCTGCAGCGCTCCGCTGCTCTCGGGCTAGTTCTTGAAAACTGGCTAGGTACTCCCTCTGCAGCGCTCCGCTGCTCTCGAGCTAGGTCCCGAACACTGGCTAGGCACTCCCTGTGCAGCGCTCCGCTGCTCTCAAGCTTGGCCCCAAACACTGGCTACACACTCCCTGTGCAGCGCTCTGCTGCTCTCGCGCTAGATAGAGCCCAAACACTGACTACACACTCACTGTGCAGCGCTCTGCTGCTCTCGAGCTAGATAGACCCCACACACTGGCTACGCACTCCTTGTGCAGTGTTCCGCTGCCCTCGATCTAGATCCCAAACACTGGCTACGCACTCCCTGTGCAGCGCTCTGTTACTCTCGAGCTAGATCCCAAACACTGGCTACGCACTCCCTGTGCAGCGCTCCGCTGCTCTCGAGCTAGATCCCAAACACTGGCTACGCACTCCCTGTGCAGCACTCTGCTCCTCTAAAGCTAGATAGACCCCAAACACTGACTATGCACTCCCTGTGCAGCACTCTGCTCCTCTAAAGCTAGATAGAGCCCAAACACTGGCTACGCACTCCCTGTGCAGCGCTCTGCTACTCTCGAGCTAGATAGACCCCAAACACTGACTACGCACTCCCTGTGCAGCGCTCTGCTGCTCTCGAGCTAGATATTCCCCAAACACTGGCTATGCACTTCCGGTGCAGCGCTCTGCTGCTCTCAAGCTAGATAGACTCCAAACACTGGCTACGCACTCCGCTGCTCTTTAGCTAGATCCCAAACACTCTGCTGCTCTCGAGCTAGATCCCAAACACTGGCTACCCACTCCCTGTGCATCGCTCTTACGCACTCCCTGCTAGGTCCCAAACACTGGCTACGTTTCTGTGTAGCGCTTCTCTGCTCTCGATCTAGCTCCCAAACACTGGCTAGGCGCTACCTGTGCAGCGCTCCGCTGCTCTCGAGCTAGGTCCCAAACACTGGCTACACACTCCCTGTGCAGCGGTCCGCTGCTCTCGAGCTAGGTCCCAAACACTGGCTACGCACTCCATGTGCAGCACTCCGCTGCTCTCGAGCTAGGTCCCGAACACTGGCTATGCACTCCCTCTGCTGCGCTCCGCTGCTCTCGAGCTAGTTCTCGAAAACTGGCTAGGTACTCCCTCTGCAGCGCTCCGCTGCTCTCGAGCTAGGTCCCGAACACTGGCTAGGCACTCCCTGTGCAGCGCTCCGCTGCTCTCAAGCTTGGCCCCAAACACTGGCTACACACTCCCTGTGCAGCGCTCTGCTGCTCTCGTGCTAGATAGAGCCCAAACACTGACTACACACTCAATGTGCACTGCTCTGCTGCTCTCGAGCTAGATAGACCCCACACACTGGCTACGCACTCCCTGTGCAGTGCTCCGCTGCCCTCGATCTAGATCCCAAACACTGGCTGCGCACTCCCTGTGCAGCGCTCTGCTACTCTCGAGCTAGATCCCAAACACTGGCTACGCACTCCCTGTGAAGCACTCTGCTGCTCTCGAGCTAGATCCCAAACACTGGCTACGCACTCCCTGTGCAGCACTCCGCTGCTCTTGAGCTAGATAGACCCCAAACACTGGCTACGCACTCCCTGTGCAGCACTCTGCTGCTCTCGAGCTAGATCCCAAACACTGGCTACGCACTCCATGTGCAGCGCTCTACTGCTCTTGAGCTAGATCCCAAACACTGTGTACGCACTCTCTCTGCAGCGCTCCGCTGTACTCGAGCTAGGTCCCAAACACTGGCTACACACTCCCTGTGCAGTGCTCCGCTGCTCTCGAGCTAGGTCCCAAACACTGGCTATGCACTCCATGTGCAGCGCTCTGCTGCTCTCGAGCTAGATAGACCCCAAACACTGGGTATGCACTTCGGGTGCAGCACTCTGCTGCTCTCGAGCTAGATACATCCCAAACACTGGCTACGCACTCCCTGTGCAGTGCTCCGCTGCACTCGAGCTAGGTCCCAAACACTGGCAACACACTCCCTGTGCAGCGCTCCGCTGCTCTCGAGCTAGATCACAAACACTGGCTACGCACTCCCTGTGCAGCGCTCCGCTTCTCTCGAGCTAGATAGACCCCAAACACTGACTATGCACTCCCTGTGCAGCACTCTGCTGCTCTAAAGCTAGATAGACCCCAAACACTGGCTACGCACTCCCTGTGCAGCACTCTGCTGCTCTCGAGCTAGATCCCAAACACTGGCTACGCACTCCATGTGCAGCGCTCTACTGCTCTTGAGCTAGATCCCAAACACTGGATACACACTCTCTCTGCAGCGCTCCGCTGTACTCGAGCTAGGTCCCAAACACTTGCTATGCCCTCCCTGTGCAGTGCTCCGCTGCTCTCGAGCTAGATCCCAAACACTGGCTACGCACTCCATGTGCAGCGCTCTGCTGCTCTCTAGCGAGATCCCAAACACTGGCTACGCACTCCCTGTGCAGCCCACTGCTCTCGAGCTAGGGCCCAAACACTAGCTATGCACTTCCTATGCAGTGATCTGCTGCTCTCGAGCTAGGTACCAAACACTGGCTACGCACTCCCTGTGCAGCGCTCCGCTGCTCTCGAGCTAGGTCCCAAACATTGGCTACGCACTCCCTGTGCAGCGTTCCGCTGCTCTCGAGCTAGATCCCAAACAATGGCTATGCACTCCCTGTGGAGCACTCCGCTGCTCTCGAGCTAGATCCCAAACACTGGCTACGCACTCCATGTGCAGCGCTCTACTGCTCTCACGCTAGATCCGAAACACTGGCTACGCACTCCCTATGGTGCGCTCCGCTGTACTCGAGCTAGGTCCCAAACACTGGCTACACACTTCCTGAGCAGCAATCCGCTGCTCTCGAGCTAGGTTCCAAATACTGGCTACGCACTCCCTGTGCAGCGCTCTGCTGCTTTCGAGCTGGATCCCAAACACTGGCTTGGCACTGTCTGTGCAGCGCTCCGCTGCTCTCGAGCTACGTCCCAAACACTGGCTAGGCACTCCCTGTGCAGCGCTCCGCTGCTCTTGAGATAGGTCCCGAACACTGGCTACGCACTCCCTGTGCAGCACTCTGCTGCTCTCGAGCTAGGTCCTGAACACAGGCTAGGGACTCCCTGTGGAGTGCTCCTCTGCTCTCGAGCTAGATCCCGAACACTAGATAGGCACTCACTGTGCAGCGCTCCGCTGCTCTCGAGCTAGGTCCCGAACACTGGCTATGCACTCCCTATGCAGCGCTCCGCTGCTCTTGAGCTAGGTCTCGAAAACTGGCTAGGTACTCCCTCTGCAGCGCTCTGCTGCTCTCGTGCTAGATCCCGAACACTGGCTAGGCACTCCCTGTGCAGCTCTCCGCTGCTCTCAAGCTTGGTCCCAAACACTGGCTACGCACTCCTTGTGCTGTGCTCCACTGCTCTCGAGCTAGATAGACCACAAACACTGCCTACGCACTCCCTGTGCAGCGCTCCGCTGATCTCGAGCTAGGTCCCAAACACTCCCTACGCACTCCATGTACAGCGCTCCACTGCTCTCGAGCTAGGTCCCGAACACTGGCTATGCACTCCCCATGCAGCGCTCCGCTGCTTTTGAGCTAGGTCTCGAACATGGCTAGGCAGTCCCTGTGCAGCGCTCTGCTGCTCTCGAGCTAGGTCCCGAACACTGGCTAGGCACTCCCTGTGCAGCGCTCCGCTGCTCTCGAGCTTGGTCCCAAACACTGGCTACGCACTCCCTGTGCTGCACTCGGCTGCTCTCGAGCTAGATAGACCCCAAACACTGGCTACACACTCCCTGTGCAGCGCTCTGCTGCTTTCAAGCTGGATAGACCCCAAACACTGACTACAAACTCACTGTGCAGTGCTCTGCTGCTCTCGAGCTAGATAGACCCCAAATACTGGCTACGCACTCCTTGTGCAGTGTTCCACTGCTCTAGAGTTAGATCCCAAACACTGGCTATGCACTCCCTGTGCAGCGCTCTGCTGCTCTCGAGCTAGATAGACCCCAAACACTGGCTACGCACCCCTGTGCAGTGCTCCACTGCTCTTGAGCTAGATCCAAAACACTGGCTACGCACTCCATGTGCAGTGCTCTACTGCTCTCAAGCGAGATCCCAAACACTGGCTATGCACTCCCTGTGCAGCGTTCCGCTGCACTCGAGCTAGGTCCCAAACACTGGCTATGCACTCCCTGTGCAGCGATCTGCTGCTCTCGAGCTAGGTCCCAAACACTGGCTACGCACTCCCTGTGCAGCGATCTGCTGCTCTCGAGCTAGATCCCAAACACTGGCTACGCACTCTATGTGCAGCGCTATAATGCTCTCAAGTGAGATCCCAAACACTGGCTACACACTCCCTGTGCAGCGCTCCGCTGCTCTCGAGCTAGATCCCAAACACTGGCTACGCACTCCATGTGCAGCGCTCTACTGCTCTCAAGCAAGATCCCAAACAATGGCTATGCACTCCCTGTGCAGCGCTCCGCTGCACTCGAGCTAGATCCCAAACACTGGCTATGCACTCCCTGTGCAGCTCTCCGCTGCTCTCGAGCTAGATCCCAAACACTGGCTATGCACTCCCTGTGCAGTGCTCCGCTGCTCTCGAGCTAGATAGACCCCAAACACTGACTATGCACTCCCTGTGCAGCACTCTGCTGCTCTAAGGCTAGATAGACCCCAAACACTGGCTACGCACTCCCTGTGCAGCACTCCGCTGCTCTCGAGCTAGATCCCAAACACTGGCTACGCACTCCATGTGAAGCGCTCTACTGCTCTTGAGCTAGATCCCAAACACTGGGTACGCACTCTCTCTGCAGCGCTCCGCTGTACTCGAGCTAGGTCCCAAACACTGGCTACACACTCCCTGTGAAGTGCTCCGCTGCTCTCGAGCTAGATAGACCCCAAACACTGACTATGCACTCCCTGTGCAGCACTCTGCTGCTATAAGGCTAGATAGACCCCAATCACTGGCTACGCACTCCCTGTGCAGCACTCCGCTACTCTCGAGCTAGATCCCAAACACTGGCTATGCACTCCATGTGCAGCGCTCTGCTGCTCTCAAGCTAGATAGACCCCAAACACTGGCTATGCACTTCAGATGCAGCACTCTGCTGCTCTCGAGCTAGATACATCTCAAACAATGGCTACGCACTCCGCTGCTCTCGAACTAGATCCCAAACACTCTGCTGCTCTCGATCTAGATCCCAAACACTGGCTACGCACTCCCTGTGCTGCACTCGGCTGCTCTCGAGCTAGATAGACCCCAAACACTGGCTACACACTCCCTGTGCAGCGCTCTGCTGCTTTCAAGCTGGATAGACCCCAAACACTGACTACACACTCACTGTGCAGTGCTCTGCTGCTCTCGAGCTAAATAGACCCCAAACACTGGCTACGCACTCCTTGTGCAGTGTTCCACTGCTCTCGAGTTAGATCCCAAACACTGGCTATGCACTCCCTGTGCAGCGCTCTGCTGCTCTCGAGCTAGATAGACCCCAAACACTGGCTACGCACCCCTGTGCAGTGCTCCACTGCTCTTGAGCTAGATCCAAAACACTGGCTACGCACTCCATGTGCAGTGCTCTACTGCTCTCAAGCGAGATCCCAAACACTGGCTACGCACTCCCTGTGCAGCGTTCCGCTGCACTCGAGCTAGGTCCCAAACACTGGCTATGCACTCCCTGTGCAGCGATCTGCTGCTCTCGAGCTAGGTCCCAAACACTGGCTACGCACTCCCTGTGCAGCGATCTGCTGCTCTCGAGCTAGATATACCAAAAACACTTGCTACGCACTCCCTGTGCAGTGTTCCGCTGCTCTCGAGCTAGATCCCAAACACTGGCTACGCACTCTATGTGCAGCGCTATAATGCTCTCAAGTGAGATCCCAAACACTGGCTACACACTCCCTGTGCAGCGCTCCGCTGCTCTCGAGCTAGATCCCAAACACTGGCTACGCACTCCATGTGCAGCGCTCTACTGCTCTCAAGCAAGATCCCAAACAATGGCTATGCACTCCCTGTGCAGCGCTCCGCTGCACTCGAGCTAGATCCCAAACACTGGCTATGCACTCCCTGTGCAGCTCTCCGCTGCTCTCGAGCTAGATCCCAAACACTGGCTATGCACTCCCTGTGCAGTGCTCCGCTGCTCTCGAGCTAGATAGACCCCAAACACTGACTATGCACTCCCTGTGCAGCACTCTGCTGCTCTAAGGCTAGATAGACCCCAAACACTGGCTACGCACTCCCTGTGCAGCACTCCGCTGCTCTCGAGCTAGATCCCAAACACTGGCTACGCACTCCATGTGAAGCGCTCTACTGCTCTTGAGCTAGATCCCAAACACTGGGTACGCACTCTCTCTGCAGCGCTCCGCTGTACTCAAGCTAGGTCCCAAACACTGGCTACACACTCCCTGTGAAGTGCTCCGCTGCTCTCGAGCTAGATAGACCCCAAACACTGACTATGCACTCCCTGTGCAGCACTCTGCTGCTATAAGGCTAGATAGACCCCAATCACTGGCTACGCACTCCCTGTGCAGCACTCCGCTACTCTCGAGCTAGATCCCAAACACTGGCTATGCACTCCATGTGCAGCGCTCTGCTGCTCTCAAGCTAGATAGACCCCAAACACTGGCTATGCACTTCAGATGCAGCACTCTGCTGCTCTCGAGCTAGATACATCTCAAACAATGGCTACGCACTCCGCTGCTCTCGAACTAGATCCCAAACACTCTGCTGCTCTCGATCTAGATCCCAAACACTGGCTACGCACTCCCTGGGCATCGCTCTTACGCACTCCCTGCTAGGTCCCAAACACTGGCTGCGCACTTTCTGTGCAGCGCTTCTCTGCTCTCGAGCTAGATCTCAAACACTAGCTACACACTCCCTGTGCAGCACTCCGCTGCTCTCGAGCTAGGTCCCAAACACTGGCTATGCACTCCCTGTCCAGTGCTCCGCTGCTCTTGAGCTAGGTCCCAAACACGGGCTACGCACTCTCTGTGCAGCGCTCTGTTGCTCTCGAGCTAGGTCCCAAACACTGGCAACACACTCCCTGTGCAGCGCTCCGCTGCTCTCGAGCTAGGTCCCAAACACTGGCTAGGCACTCCCTGTGCAGTTCTCCGCTGCACTCGAGCTAGGTCCCGAACACTGGCTACGCACTCCCTGTGCAGCGCTCCGCTGCTCTCGAGCTAGATCCCAAACACTGACTACACACTCCCTGTGCAGTGCTCCGCTTCTCTCGAGCTAGATAGACCCCAAACACTGACTATGCACTCCCTGTGCAGCGCTCTGCTGCTCTAAAGCTAGATAGACCCCAAACACTGGCTACGTACTCCCTGTGCAGCGCTCCGCTGCTCTCGAGCTAGATCCCAAACACTGGCTACGCACTCCATGTGCAGCGCTCTGCTCTCGAGCTAGATCCCAAACACTAGCTACGCACTCTATGTGCAGCACTCCGCTGCTCTCGAGCTAGGTCCCGAACACTGGCTATGCACTCCCTCTGCAGCGCTCGGCTGCTCTCGAGCTAGGTCCCGAACACTGGCTAGGCACTCCCTGTGCAGCGCTCCGCTGCTCTCAAGCTTGGTCCCAAACACTGGCTACGCACTCCTTGTGCTGCGCTCCGCTGCTCTCGAGCTAGATAGATCTCAAACACTGGCTACGCACTCTCTGTGCAGCGCTCCGCTGCTCTCGAGCTAGGTCCCAAACACTGGCTACGCACTCCATGTACAGCGCTCCACTGCTCTCGAGCTAGGTCCCGAACACTGGCTATGCACTCCCTCTGCAGTGCTCCGCTGCTCTTGAGCAAGGTCTCGAATACCGGCTAGGCAGTCCCTGTGCAGAGCTCTGCTGCTCTCGAGCTAGTTCCCGATCTGGCTAGGCACTCCCTGTGCAGCGCTCCGCTGCTCTCAAGCTTGGTCCCAAACACTGGCTATGCACTCCTTGTGCTGCGCTCCACTGCTCTCGAGCTAGATAGACCTCAAACACTGGCTACGCACTCCCTGTGCAAAGCTCCACTGCTCTCGAGCTAGTTCCCAAACACTGGCTACGCACTCCATGTACAGCGCTCCACTGCTCTCGAGCTAGGTCCCGAACACTGGCTATGCACTCCCTCTGCAGTGCTCCGCTGCTCTTGAGCTAGGTCTCGAATGCTGGCTAGGCAGTCCCTGTGCATCACTCTTACACACTCCCTGCTAGGTCCCAAACACTGTCTACGCACTTTCTGTGTAGCGCTTCTCTGCTCTCGAGCTAGCTCCCAAAACACTGGCTATGCGCTCCCTGTGCAGCGATCCGCTGCTCTCGAGCTAGATCCCAAACACTAGCTACACACTCCCTGTGCAGCGCTCCGCTGCTCTCGAGCTAGGTCCCAAACACTGGCTACAAACTCCCTGTGCAGCGGTCCGCTGCTCTCGAGCTAGGTCCCAAACACTGGCTACGCACTCCATGTGCAGCACTCCGCTGCTCTCGAGCTAGGTCCCGAACACTGGCTATGCACTCCATGTGCAGCACTCCGCTGCTCTCGAGCTAGGTCCCAAACACTGGCTAGGTACTCCTTGTGCTGCACTCCGCTGCTCTCGAGCTCGGTCCCAAACACTGGCTACTCACTCCCTGTGCTGTGCTCCACTGCTCTCAAGCTAGATAGACCCCAAACACTGGCTACACACTCCCTGTGCATCGCTCTGCTGCTCTCGCGCTAGATAGAGCCCAAATACTGACTACACACTCACTGTGCAGCGTTCTGCTGCTCTCGAGCTAGATAGACCCCACACACTGGCTACGCACTCCTTGTGCAGTGTTCCGCTGCTCTCGATCTAGATCCCAAACACTGGCTATGCACTCCCTGTGCAGCGCTCTGCTACTCTCGAGCTAGATAGACCCCAAACACTGACTACGCACTCCCTGTGCAGTGCTCTGCTGCTCTCGAGCTAGATATACCCTAAACACTGGCTATGCACTTCCGGTGCAGCGCTCTGCTGCTCTCGAGCTAGATAGACCCCAAACACTGGCTACGCACTCCGCTGCTCTCGAGCTAGATCCCAAACACTCTGCTGCTCTCGAGCTAGATCCCAAACACTGGCTACGCACTCCCTGTGCATCGCTCTTACGCACTCCCTGCTAGGTCCCAAACACTGGCTATGCACTTTCTGTGTAGCGCTTCTCTGCTCTCGAGCTAGCTCCCAAACACTGGCTAGGCGCTCCCTGTGCAGCGCTCCACTGCTCTCAAGCTAGATCCAAGACACTGGCTACGCACTCCATGTGCAGTGCTCTACTGCTCTCAAGCGAGATCCCAAACACTGGCTATGCACTCCCTGTGCAGCGTTCCGCTGCACTCGAGCTAGGTCCCAAACACTGGCTATGCACTCCCTGTGCAGCGATCTGCTGCTCTCGAGCTTGGTCCCAAACACTGGCTACGCACTCCCTGTGCAGCGATCTGCTGCTCTCGAGCTAGATATACCCCAAACACTGGCTACGCACTCCCTGTGCAGTGCTCCGCTGCTCTCGAGCTAGATCCCAAACACTGGCTACGCACTCTATGTGCAGCGCTATACTGCTCTCAAGTGAGATCCCAAACACTGGCTACACACTCCCTGTGCAGCAATCTGCTGCTCTCGAGCTAGGTCTCAAACACTGGCTACGCACTACCTGTGCAGCGCTCCGCTGCTCTCGAGCTAGATCACAAACACTGGCTATGCACTCCCTGTGCAGCGCTCAGCTGCTCTCGCGCTAGATAGACCCCAAACACTGACTATGCACTCCCTGTGCAGCGCTCTGCTGCTCTAAAGCTAGATAGACCCCAAACACTGGATACGTACTCCCTGTGCAGCGCTCCGCTGCTCTCGAGCTAGATCCCAAACACTGGCTACGCACTCCATGTGCAGCGCTCTACTGCTCTCGAGCTAGTTCCCAAACACTGGCTACGCACTCCCTGTGCAGCGCTCTGCTGTACTTGAGCTAGGTCCCAAACACTGGCTACACACTCACTGTGCAGCGCTCTGTTGCTCTCGAACTAGGTCCCAAACACTGGCTACACACACCCTGTGCAGCGCTCCGCTGCTCTCGAGCTATATCCCAAACACTGGCTACGCACTCTATGTGCAGCGCTATACTGCTCTCAAGTGAGATCCCAAACACTGGCTACACACTCCCTGTGCAGCGCTCCGCTGCTCTCGAGCTAGGTCCCAAACACTGGCTATGCACTCCCTGTGCAGCGATCTGCTGCTCTCGAGCTAGGTCCCAAACACTGGCTATGCACTACCTGTGCAGCGCTCCGCTGCTCTCGAGTTACATCCCAAACACTGGCTACGCACTCCCTGTGCAGCGCTCCGCTGCTCTCGAGCTAGATCACAAACACTGGCTATGCACTACCTGTGCAGCGCCCCGCTGCTCTCGAGCTAGGTCCCAAGCACTGGCTACACACTCCCTGTGCAGCACTCCGCTGCTCTCGAGCTAGGTCTCGAACACTGGCTATGCACTCCCTCTGCAGCGCTCCGCTTTTCTCGAGCTAGGTCTCGAAAACTGGCTAGGTACTCCCTCTGCAGTGCTCCGCTGCTCTCGAGCTAGGTCCCGAACACTGGCTAGGCACTCCCTGTGCAGCGTTCCGCTGCTCTCAAGCTTGGTCCCAAACACTGGTTACGCACTCCTTGTGCTGCGCTCTGCTGCTCTCGAGCTAGATAGACCACAAACACTGGCTATGCACTCCCTGTGCAGCGCTCCGCTGCTCTCGAGCTAGGTCCCAAACACTGCCTACGCACTCCATGTACAGCGCTCCACTACTCTCGAGCTAGGTCCCGAACACTGGCTATGCACTCCCTGTGCAGCGCTCCGCTGCTCTCGAGCTTGGTCCCAGACACTAGCTACTCCCTCCTTGTGCTGCGCTCTGCTGTTCTCGAGCTAGGTAGACCCCAAACACGGGCTACACACTCCCTGTGCAGCGCTCTGCTGCTCTCGAGCTAGATATACCCCAAACACTGCCTATGCACTCCTTGTGCAGTGTTCCGCTGCTCTCGAGTTAGATCCCAAACACTGGCTATGCACTCCCTGTGCAGCGCTCCGCTGCACTCGAGCTAGATCCCAAACACTGGCTACGCACTCCCTGTGCAGCGCTCCGCTGCTCTCGAGCTAGATCGCAAATATTGGCTACGCACTCCCTGTGCAGCACTCCGCTGCTCTTGAGCTACAGAGACCCCAAACACTGACTATGCACTCCCTGTGCAGCACTCTGCTGCTCTAAAGCTAGATAGACCCCAAACACTGGCTACGCACTCCCTGTGCAGCACTCTGCTGCTCTCGGGCTAGATCCCAAACACTGGCTACGCACTCCATGTGCAGCGCTCTACTGCTCTTGAGCTAGATCCCAAACACTGGGTACGCACTCTCTCTGCAGCGCTCCGCTGCTCTCGAGCTAGATCCCAAACACTGGCTACGCACTCCATGTGCAGCGCTCTACTGCTCTCGAGCTAGTTCCCAAACACTGGCTACGCACTCCCTGTGCAGCGCTCTGCTGTACTTGAGCTAGGTCCCAAACACTGGCTACACACTCACTGTGCAGCGCTCTGCTGCTCTCGAACTAGGTCCCAAACACTGGCTACACACACCCTGTGCAGCGCTCCGCTGCTCTCGAGCTATATCCCAAACACTGGCTACGCACTCTATGTGCAGCGCTATACTGCTCTCAAGTGAGATCCCAAACACTGGCTACACACTCCCTGTGCAGCACTCCGCTGCTCTCGACCTAGGTCCCAAACACTGGCTATGCACTCCCTGTGCAGCGATCTGCTGCTCTCGAGCTAGGTCCCAAACACTGGCTATGCACTACCTGTGCAGCGCTCCGCTGCTCTTGAGTTACATCCCAAACACTGGCTACGCACTCCCTGTGCAGCGCTCCGCTGCTCTCGAGCTAGATCACAAACACTGGCTATGCACTACCTGTGCAGCGCTCCGCTGCTCTCGAGCTAGGTCCCAAGCACTGGCTACACACTCCCTGTGCAGCACTCCGCTGGTCTCGAGCTAGGTCTCGAACACTGGCTATGCACTCCCTCTGCAGCGCTCCGCTTTTCTCGAGCTAGGTCTCGAAAACTGGCTAGGTACTCCCTCTGCAGTGCTCCGCTGCTCTCGAGCTAGGTCCCGAACACTGGCTAGGCACTCCCTGTGCAGCGCTCCGCTGCTCTCAAGCTTGGTCCCAAACACTGGTTACGCACTCCTTGTGCTGCGCTCTGCTGCTCTCGAGCTAGATAGACCACAAACACTGGCTATGCACTCCCTGTGCAGCGCTCCACTGCTCTCGAGCTAGGTCCCAAACACTGCCTACGCACTCCATGTACAGCGCTCCACTACTCTCGAGCTAGGTCCCGAACACTGGCTATGCACTCCCTGTGCAGCGCTCCGCTGCTCTCGAGCTTGGTCCCAGACACTAGCTACTCCCTCCCTGTGCTGCGCTCTGCTGTTCTCGAGCTAGATAGACCCCAAACACGGGCTACACACTCCCTGTGCAGCGCTCTGCTGCTCTCAAGCTGGATAGACCCCAAACACAGACTACACACTCACTGTGCAGCGCTCTGCTGCTCTCGAGCTAGATATACCCCAAACACTGCCTATGCACTCCTTGTGCAGTGTTCCGCTGCTCTCGAGCTAGGTCCCGAACACTGGCTAGGCACTCCCTGTGCAGCGCTCTGCTGCTCTCAAGCTTGTCCCCAAACACTGGCTACACACTCCCTGTGCAGCGCTGTGCTGCTCTCGCGCTAGATAGAGCCCAAACACTGACTACACACTCACTGTGCAGCGCTCTCCTGCTCTCGAGCTAGATAGACCCCACACACTGGCTACGCACTCCTTGTGCAGTGTTCCGCTGCCCTCGATCTAGACCCCAAACACTGACTACGCACTCCCTGTGCAGCGCTCTGCTGCTCTCGAGCTAGATATACCCCAAACACTGGCTATGCACTCCATGTGCAGTGCTCTACTGCTCTCAAGCTAGGTCCCAAATACAGGCTATGCACTCCCTGTGCAGCGCTCTGCTGCTCTCGAGCTAGATAGACCCCAAACACTGGCTATGCATTTCCGGTGCAGCGCTCTGCTGCTCTCGAGCTAGATAGACCCCAAACACTGGCTACGCACTCTGCTGCTCTCGAGCTAGATCCCAAACACTCTGCTGCTCTCGAGCAAGATCCCAAACGCTGGCTACGCACTCCCTGTGCATCGCTCTTACGCACTCCCTGCTAGGTCCCAAACACTGGCTACGCACTTTCTGTGTAGCGCTTCTCTGCTCTCGAGCTAGCTCCCAAATACTGGCTAGGCGCTCCCTGTGCAGCGCTCCGCTGCTCTCGAGCTAGGTCCCAAACACTGGCTACACACTCCCTGTGCAGCGGTCTGCTGCTCTTGAGCTAGGTCCCAAACACTGGCTACGCACTCCATGTGCAGCACTCCGCTGCTCTCGAGCTAGGTCCCGAACACTGGCTATGCACTCCCTCTGCAGCGCTCCGCTGCTCTCGGGCTAGTTCTTGAAAACTGGCTAGGTACTCCCTCTGCAGCGCTCCGCTGCTCTCGAGCTAGGTCCCGAACACTGGCTAGGCACTCCCTGTGCAGCGCTCCGCTGCTCTCAAGCTTGGCCCCAAACACTGGCTACACACTCCCTGTGCAGCGCTCTGCTGCTCTCGCGCTAGATAGAGCCCAAACACTGACTACACACTCACTGTGCAGCGCTCTGCTGCTCTCGAGCTAGATAGACCCCACACACTGGCTACGCACTCCTTGTGCAGTGTTCCGCTGCCCTCGATCTAGATCCCAAACACTGGCTACGCACTCCCTGTGCAGCGCTCTGTTACTCTCGAGCTAGATCCCAAACACTGGCTACGCACTCCCTGTGCAGCGCTCCGCTGCTCTCGAGCTAGATCCCAAACACTGGCTACGCACTCCCTGTGCAGCACTCCGCTGCTCTTGAGCTAGATAGACCCCAAACACTGACTATGCACTCCCTGTGCAGCACTCTGCTCCTCTAAAGCTAGATAGAGCCCAAACACTGGCTACGCACTCCCTGTGCAGCGCTCTGCTACTCTCGAGCTAGATAGACCCCAAACACTGACTACGCACTCCCTGTGCAGCGCTCTGCTGCTCTCGAGCTAGATATTCCCCAAACACTGGCTATGCACTTCCGGTGCAGCGCTCTGCTGCTCTCGAGCTAGATAGACTCCAAACACTGGCTACGCACTCCGCTGCTCTTTAGCTAGATCCCAAACACTCTGCTGCTCTCGAGCTAGATCCCAAACACTGGCTACCCACTCCCTGTGCATCGCTCTTACGCACTCCCTGCTAGGTCCCAAACACTGGCTACGTTTCTGTGTAGCGCTTCTCTGCTCTCGATCTAGCTCCCAAACACTGGCTAGGCGCTACCTGTGCAGCGCTCCGCTGCTCTCGAGCTAGGTCCCAAACACTGGCTACACACTCCCTGTGCAGCGGTCCGCTGCTCTCGAGCTAGGTCCCAAACACTGGCTACGCACTCCATGTGCAGCACTCCGCTGCTCTCGAGCTAGGTCCCGAACACTGGCTATGCACTCCCTCTGCTGCGCTCCGCTGCTCTCGAGCTAGTTCTCGAAAACTGGCTAGGTACTCCCTCTGCAGCGCTCCGCTGCTCTCGAGCTAGGTCCCGAACACTGGCTAGGCACTCCCTGTGCAGCGCTCCGCTGCTCTCAAGCTTGGCCCCAAACACTGGCTACACACTCCCTGTGCAGCGCTCTGCTGCTCTCGTGCTAGATAGAGCCCAAACACTGACTACACACTCAATGTGCACTGCTCTGCTGCTCTCGAGCTAGATAGACCCCACACACTGGCTACGCACTCCCTGTGCAGTGCTCCGCTGCCCTCGATCTAGATCCCAAACACTGGCTGCGCACTCCCTGTGCAGCGCTCTGCTACTCTCGAGCTAGATCCCAAACACTGGCTACGCACTCCCTGTGAAGCACTCTGCTGCTCTCGAGCTAGATCCCAAACACTGGCTACGCACTCCCTGTGCAGCACTCCGCTGCTCTTGAGCTAGATAGACCCCAAACACTGACTATGAACTCCCTGTGCAGCACTCTGCTGCTCTAAAGCTAGATAGAGCCCAAACACTGGCTACGCACTCCCTGTGCAGCACTCTGCTGCTCTCGAGCTAGATCCCAAACACTGGCTACGCACTCCATGTGCAGCGCTCTACTGCTCTTGAGCTAGATCCCAAACACTGTGTACGCACTCTCTCTGCAGCGCTCCGCTGTACTCGAGCTAGGTCCCAAACACTGGCTACACACTCCCTGTGCAGTGCTCCGCTGCTCTCGAGCTAGGTCCCAAACACTGGCTATGCACTCCATGTGCAGCGCTCTGCTGCTCTCGAGCTAGATAGACCCCAAACACTGGGTATGCACTTCGGGTGCAGCACTCTGCTGCTCTCGAGCTAGATACATCCCAAACACTGGCTACGCACTCCCTGTGCAGTGCTCCGCTGCACTCGAGCTAGGTCCCAAACACTGGCAACACACTCCCTGTGCAGCGCTCCGCTGCTCTCGAGCTAGATCACAAACACTGGCTACGCACTCCCTGTGCAGCGCTCCGCTTCTCTCGAGCTAGATAGACCCCAAACACTGACTATGCACTCCCTGTGCAGCACTCTGCTGCTCTAAAGCTAGATAGACCCCAAACACTGGCTACGCACTCCCTGTGCAGCACTCTGCTGCTCTCGAGCTAGATCCCAAACACTGGCTACGCACTCCATGTGCAGCGCTCTACTGCTCTTGAGCTAGATCCCAAACACTGGATACACACTCTCTCTGCAGCGCTCCGCTGTACTCGAGCTAGGTCCCAAACACTTGCTATGCCCTCCCTGTGCAGTGCTCCGCTGCTCTCGAGCTAGATCCCAAACACTGGCTACGCACTCCATGTGCAGCGCTCTGCTGCTCTCTAGCGAGATCCCAAACACTGGCTACGCACTCCCTGTGCAGCCCACTGCTCTCGAGCTAGGGCCCAAACACTAGCTATGCACTTCCTATGCAGTGATCTGCTGCTCTCGAGCTAGGTACCAAACACTGGCTACGCACTCCCTGTGCAGCGCTCCGCTGCTCTCGAGCTAGGTCCCAAACATTGGCTACGCACTCCCTGTGCAGCGTTCCGCTGCTCTCGAGCTAGATCCCAAACAATGGCTATGCACTCCCTGTGGAGCACTGCGCTGCTCTCGAGCTAGATCCCAAACACTGGCTACGCACTCCATGTGCAGCGCTCTACTGCTCTCACGCTAGATCCGAAACACTGGCTACGCACTCCCTATGGTGCGCTCCGCTGTACTCGAGCTAGGTCCCAAACACTGGCTACACACTTCCTGAGCAGCAATCCGCTGCTCTCGAGCTAGGTTCCAAATACTGGCTACGCACTCCCTGTGCAGCGCTCTGCTGCTTTCGAGCTGGATCCCAAACACTGGCTTGGCACTGTCTGTGCAGCGCTCCGCTGCTCTCGAGCTACGTCCCAAACACTGGCTAGGCACTCCCTGTGCAGCGCTCCGCTGCTCTTGAGATAGGTCCCGAACACTGGCTACGCACTCCCTGTGCAGCACTCTGCTGCTCTCGAGCTAGGTCCTGAACACAGGCTAGGGACTCCCTGTGGAGTGCTCCTCTGCTCTCGAGCTAGATCCCGAACACTAGATAGGCACTCACTGTGCAGCGCTCCGCTGCTCTCGAGCTAGGTGCAGAACACTGGCTATGCACTACCTGTGCAGCGCTCCGCTGCTCTTGAGCTAGGTCCCAAACACTGGCTACACACTCCCTGTGCAGTGCTCTGCTGCTCTCGAGCTAGGTCCCAAACACTGGCTAGGCACTCCATGTGCAGCACTCCGCTGCTCTCGAGCTAGGTCCCGAACACTGGCTATGCACTCCCTATGCAGCGCTCCGCTGCTCTTGAGCTAGGTCTCGAAAACTGGCTAGGTACTCCCTCTGCAGCGCTCTGCTGCTCTCGTGCTAGATCCCGAACACTGGCTAGGCACTCCCTGTGCAGCTCTCCGCTGCTCTCAAGCTTGGTCCCAAACACTGGCTACGCACTCCTTGTGCTGTGCTCCACTGCTCTCGAGCTAGATAGACCACAAACACTGCCTACGCACTCCCTGTGCAGCGCTCCGCTGATCTCGAGCTAGGTCCCAAACACTCCCTACGCACTCCATGTACAGCGCTCCACTGCTCTCGAGCTAGGTCCCGAACACTGGCTATGCACTCCCCATGCAGCGCTCCGCTGCTTTTGAGCTAGGTCTCGAACATGGCTAGGCAGTCCCTGTGCAGCGCTCTGCTGCTCTCGAGCTAGGTCCCGAACACTGGCTAGGCACTCCCTGTGCAGCGCTCCGCTGCTCTCGAGCTTGGTCCCAAACACTGGCTACGCACTCCCTGTGCTGCACTCGGCTGCTCTCGAGCTAGATAGACCCCAAACACTGGCTACACACTCCCTGTGCAGCGCTCTGCTGCTTTCAAGCTGGATAGACCCCAAACAGTGACTACACACTCACTGTGCAGTGCTCTGCTGCTCTAGAGCTAGATAGACCCCAAACACTGGCTACGCACTCCTTGTGCAGTGTTCCACTGCTCTAGAGTTAGATCCCAAACACTGGCTATGCACTCCCTGTGCAGCGTTCCGCTGCACTCGAGCTAGGTCCCAAACACTGGCTATGCACTCCCTGTGCAGCGATCTGCTGCTCTCGAGCTAGGTCCCAAACACTGGCTACGCACTCCCTGTGCAGCGATCTGCTGCTCTCGAGCTAGATCCCAAACACTGGCTACGCACTCTATGTGCAGCGCTATAATGCTCTCAAGTGAGATCCCAAACACTGGCTACACACTCCCTGTGCAGCGCTCCGCTGCTCTCGAGCTAGATCCCAAACACTGGCTACGCACTCCATGTGCAGCGCTCTACTGCTCTCAAGCAAGATCCCAAACAATGGCTATGCACTCCCTGTGCAGCGCTCCGCTGCACTCGAGCTAGATCCCAAACACTGGCTATGCACTCCCTGTGCAGCTCTCCGCTGCTCTCGAGCTAGATCCCAAACACTGGCTATGCACTCCCTGTGCAGTGCTCCGCTGCTCTCGAGCTAGATAGACCCCAAACACTGACTATGCACTCCCTGTGCAGCACTCTGCTGCTCTAAGGCTAGATAGACCCCAAACACTGGCTACGCACTCCCTGTGCAGCACTCCGCTGCTCTCGAGCTAGATCCCAAACACTGGCTACGCACTCCATGTGAAGCGCTCTACTGCTCTTGAGCTAGATCCCAAACACTGGGTACGCACTCTCTCTGCAGCGCTCCGCTGTACTCGAGCTAGGTCCCAAACACTGGCTACACACTCCCTGTGAAGTGCTCCGCTGCTCTCGAGCTAGATAGACCCCAAACACTGACTATGCACTCCCTGTGCAGCACTCTGCTGCTATAAGGCTAGATAGACCCCAATCACTGGCTACGCACTCCCTGTGCAGCACTCCGCTACTCTCGAGCTAGATCCCAAACACTGGCTATGCACTCCATGTGCAGCGCTCTGCTGCTCTCAAGCTAGATAGACCCCAAACACTGGCTATGCACTTCAGATGCAGCACTCTGCTGCTCTCGAGCTAGATACATCTCAAACAATGGCTACGCACTCCGCTGCTCTCGAACTAGATCCCAAACACTCTGCTGCTCTCGATCTAGATCCCAAACACTGGCTACGCACTCCCTGTGCTGCACTCGGCTGCTCTCGAGCTAGATAGACCCCAAACACTGGCTACACACTCCCTGTGCAGCGCTCTGCTGCTTTCAAGCTGGATAGACCCCAAACACTGACTACACACTCACTGTGCAGTGCTCTGCTGCTCTCGAGCTAGATAGACCCCAAACACTGGCTACGCACTCCTTGTGCAGTGTTCCACTGCTCTCGAGTTAGATCCCAAACACTGGCTATGCACTCCCTGTGCAGCGCTCTGCTGCTCTCGAGCTAGATAGATCCCAAACACTGGCTACGCACCCCTGTGCAGTGCTCAACTGCTCTTGAGCTAGATCCCAAACACTGGCTACGCACTCCCTGTGCAGCGTTCCGCTGCACTCGAGCTAGGTCCCAAACACTGGCTATGCACTCCCTGTGCAGCGATCTGCTGCTCTCGAGCTAGGTCCCAAACACTGGCTACGCACTCCCTGTGCAGCGATCTGCTGCTCTCGAGCTAGATATACCAAAAACACTTGCTACGCACTCCCTGTGCAGTGTTCCGCTGCTCTCGAGCTAGATCCCAAACACTGGCTATGCACTCTATGTGCAGCGCTATAATGCTCTCAAGTGAGATCCCAAACACTGGCTACACACTCCCTGTGCAGCGCTCCGCTGCTCTCGAGCTAGATCCCAAACACTGGCTACGCACTCCATGTGCAGCGCTCTACTGCTCTCAAGCAAGATCCCAAACAATGGCTATGCACTCCCTGTGCAGCGCTCCGCTGCACTCGAGCTAGATCCCAAACACTGGCTATGCACTCCCTGTGCAGCTCTCCGCTGCTCTCGAGCTAGATCCCAAACACTGGCTATGCACTCCCTGTGCAGTGCTCCGCTGCTCTCGAGCTAGATAGACCCCAAACACTGACTATGCACTCCCTGTGCAGCACTCTGCTGCTCTAAGGCTAGATAGACCCCAAACACTGGCTACGCACTCCCTGTGCAGCACTCCGCTGCTCTCGAGCTAGATCCCAAACACTGGCTACGCACTCCATGTGAAGCGCTCTACTGCTCTTGAGCTAGATCCCAAACACTGGGTACGCACTCTCTCTGCAGCGCTCCGCTGTACTCGAGCTAGGTCCCAAACACTGGCTACACACTCCCTGTGAAGTGCTCCGCTGCTCTCGAGCTAGATAGACCCCAAACACTGACTATGCACTCCCTGTGCAGCACTCTGCTGCTATAAGGCTAGATAGACCCCAATCACTGGCTACGCACTCCCTGTGCAGCACTCCGCTACTCTCGAGCTAGATCCCAAACACTGGCTATGCACTCCATGTGCAGCGCTCTGCTGCTCTCAAGCTAGATAGACCCCAAACACTGGCTATGCACTTCAGATGCAGCACTCTGCTGCTCTCGAGCTAGATACATCTCAAACAATGGCTACGCACTCCGCTGCTCTCGAACTAGATCCCAAACACTCTGCTGCTCTCGATCTAGATCCCAAACACTGGCTACGCACTCCCTGGGCATCGCTCTTACGCACTCCCTGCTAGGTCCCAAACACTGGCTGCGCACTTTCTGTGCAGCGCTTCTCTGCTCTCGAGCTAGATCTCAAACACTAGCTACACACTCCCTGTGCAGCACTCCGCTGCTCTCGAGCTAGGTCCCAAACACTGGCTATGCACTCCCTGTCCAGTGCTCCGCTGCTCTTGAGCTAGGTCCCAAACACGGGCTACGCACTCTCTGTGCAGCGCTCTGTTGCTCTCGAGCTAGGTCCCAAACACTGGCAACACACTCCCTGTGCAGCGCTCCGCTGCTCTCGAGCTAGGTCCCAAACACTGGCTAGGCACTCCCTGTGCAGTTCTCCGCTGCACTCGAGCTAGGTCCCGAACACTGGCTACACACTCCCTGTGCAGCGCTCCGCTGCCCTCGAGCTAGATCCCAAACACTGACTACACACTCCCTGTGCAGTGCTCCGCTTCTCTCGAGCTAGATAGACCCCAAACACTGACTATGCACTCCCTGTGCAGCGCTCTGCTGCTCTAAAGCTAGATAGACCCCAAACACTGGCTACGTACTCCCTGTGCAGCGCTCCGCTGCTCTCGAGCTAGATCCCAAACACTGGCTACGCACTCCATGTGCAGCGCTCTACTGCTCTCGAGCTAGATCCCAAACACTAGCTACGCACTCTATGTGCAGCACTCCGCTGCTCTCGAGCTAGGTCCCGAACACTGGCTATGCACTCCCTCTGCAGCGCTCGGCTGCTCTCGAGCTAGGTCCCGAACACTGGCTAGGCACTCCCTGTGCAGCGCTCCGCTGCTCTCAAGCTTGGTCCCAAACACTGGCTACGCACTCCTTGTGCTGCGCTCCGCTGCTCTCGAGCTAGATAGATCTCAAACACTGGCTACGCACTCTCTGTGCAGCGCTCCGCTGCTCTCGAGCTAGGTCCCAAACACTGGCTACGCACTCCATGTACAGCGCTCCACTGCTCTCGAGCTAGGTCCCGAACACTGGCTATGCACTCCCTCTGCAGTGCTCCGCTGCTCTTGAGCAAGGTCTCGAATACCGGCTAGGCAGTCCCTGTGCAGAGCTCTGCTGCTCTCGAGCTAGTTCCCGAACTGGCTAGGCACTCCCTGTGCAGCGCTCCGCTGCTCTCAAGCTTGGTCCCAAACACTGGCTATGCACTCCTTGTGCTGCGCTCCACTGCTCTCGAGCTAGATAGACCTCAAACACTGGCTACGCACTCCCTGTGCAAAGCTCCACTGCTCTCGAGCTAGTTCCCAAACACTGGCTACGCACTCCATGTACAGCGCTCCACTGCTCTCGAGCTAGGTCCCGAACACTGGCTATGCACTCCCTCTGCAGTGCTCCGCTGCTCTTGAGCTAGGTCTCGAATGCTGGCTAGGCAGTCCCTGTGCATCACTCTTACACACTCCCTGCTAGGTCCCAAACACTGTCTACGCACTTTCTGTGTAGCGCTTCTCTGCTCTCGAGCTAGCTCCCAAAACACTGGCTATGCGCTCCCTGTGCAGCGATCCGCTGCTCTCGAGCTAGATCCCAAACACTAGCTACACACTCCCTGTGCAGCGCTCCGCTGCTCTCGAGCTAGGTCCCAAACACTGGCTACAAACTCCCTGTGCAGCGGTCCGCTGCTCTCGAGCTAGGTCCCAAACACTGGCTACGCACTCCATGTGCAGCACTCCGCTGCTCTCGAGCTAGGTCCCGAACACTGGCTATGCACTCCATGTGCAGCACTCCGCTGCTCTCGAGCTAGGTCCCAAACACTGGCTAGGTACTCCTTGTGCTGCACTCCGCTGCTCTCGAGCTCGGTCCCAAACACTGGCTACTCACTCCCTGTGCTGTGCTCCACTGCTCTCAAGCTAGATAGACCCCAAACACTGGCTACACACTCCCTGTGCCTCGCTCTGCTGCTCTCGCGCTAGATAGAGCCCAAATACTGACTACACACTCACTGTGCAGCGTTCTGCTGCTCTCGAGCTAGATAGACCCCACACACTGGCTACGCACTCCTTGTGCAGTGTTCCGCTGCTCTCGATCTAGATCCCAAACACTGGCTATGCACTCCCTGTGCAGCGCTCTGCTACTCTCGAGCTAGATAGACCCCAAACACTGACTACGCACTCCCTGTGCAGTGCTCTGCTGCTCTCGAGCTAGATATACCCTAAACACTGGCTATGCACTTCCGGTGCAGCGCTCTGCTGCTCTCGAGCTAGATAGACCCCAAACACTGGCTACGCACTCCGCTGCTCTCGAGCTAGATCCCAAACACTCTGCTGCTCTCGAGCTAGATCCCAAACACTGGCTACGCACTCCCTGTGCATCGCTCTTACGCACTCCCTGCTAGGTCCCAAACACTGGCTACGCACTTTCTGTGTAGCGCTTCTCTGCTCTCGAGCTAGCTCCCAAACACTGGCTAGGCGCTCCCTGTGCAGCGCTCCGCTGCTCTCGAGCTAGGTCCCAAACACTGGCTACACACTCCCTGTGCAGTGGTCCGCTGCTCTCGAGCTAGGTCCCAAACACTGGCTACGCACTCCATGTGCAGCACTCCGCTGCTCTCGAGCTAGGTCCCGAACACTGGCTATGCACTCCCTCTGCAGCGCTCCGCTGCTCTCGAGCTAGTTCTCGAAAACTGGCTAGGTACTCCCTCTGCAGTGCTCCGCTGCTCTCGAGCTAGGTCCCGAACACTGGCTAGGCACTCCCTGTGCAGAGCTCTGCTGCTCTCGAGCTAGTTCCCGAACACTGGCTAGGCACTCCCTGTGCAGCGCTCTGCTGCTCTCAAGCTTGGTCCCAAACACTGGCTATGCACTCCTTGTGCTGCGCTCCACTGCTCTCGAGCTAGATAGACCTCAAACACTGGCTACGCACTCCCTGTGCAAAGCTCCACTGCTCTCGAGCTAGTTCCCAAACACTGGCTACGCACTCCATGTACAGCGCTCCACTGCTCTCGAGCTAGGTCCCGAACACTGGCTATGCACTCCCTCTGCAGTGCTCCGCTGCTCTTGAGCTAGGTCTCGAATACTGGCTAGGCAGTCCCTGTGCATCACTCTTACACACTCCCTGCTAGGTCCCAAACACTGTCTACGCACTTTCTGTGTAGCGCTTCTCTGCTCTCGAGCTAGCTCCCAAAACACTGGCTACGCGCTCCCTGTGCAGCGATCCGCTGCTCTCGAGCTAGATCCCAAACACTTGCTACACACTCCCTGTGCAGCGCTCCGCTGCTCTCGAGCTAGGTCCCAAACACTGGCTACAAACTCCCTGTGCAGCGGTCCGCTGCTCTCGAGCTAGGTCCCAAACACTGGCTACGCACTCCATGTGCAGCACTCCGCTGCTCTCGAGCTTGGTCCCGAACACTGGCTATGCACTCCCTCTGCAGCGCTCCGCTGTTCTCGAGCTAGTTCTCAAAAACTGGCTAGGTACTCCTTGTGCTGCACTCCGCTGCTCTCGAGCTCGGTCCCAAACACTGGCTACTCACTCCCTGTGCTGTGCTCCACTGCTCTCAAGCTAGATAGACCCCAAACACTGGCTACACACTCCCTGTGCATCGCTCTGCTGCTCTCGCGCTAGATAGAGCCCAAATACTGACTACACACTCACTGTGCAGCGTTCTGCTGCTCTCGAGCTAGATAGACCCCACACACTGGCTACGCACTCCTTGTGCAGTGTTCCGCTGCTCTCGATCTAGATCCCAAACACTGGCTATGCACTCCCTGTGCAGCGCTCTGCTACTCTCGAGCTAGATAGACCCCAAACACTGACTACGCACTCCCTGTGCAGTGCTCTGCTGCTCTCGAGCTAGATATACCCCAAACACTGGCTATGCACTTCCGGTGCAGCGCTCTGCTGCTCTCGAGCTAGATAGACCCCAAACACTGGCAACGCACTCCGCTGCTCTCGAGCTAGATCCCAAACACTCTGCTGCTCTCGAGCTAGATCCCAAACACTGGCTACGCACTCCCTGTGCATCGCTCTTACGCACTCCCTGCTAGGTCCCAAACACTGGCTACGCACTTTCTGTGTAGCGCTTCTCTGCTCTCGAGCTAGCTCCCAAACACTGGCTAGGCGCTCCCTGTGCAGCGCTCCGCTGCTCTCGAGCTAGGTCCCAAACACTGGCTACACACTCCCTGTGCAGCGGTCCGCTGCTCTCGAGCTAGGTCCCAAACACTGGCTACGCACTCCATGTGCAGCAATCCGCTGCTCTCGAGCTAGGTCCCGAACACTGGCTATGCACTCCCTCTGCAGCGCTCCGCTGCTCTCGAGCTAGTTCTCGAAAACTGGCTAGGTACTCCCTCTGCAGTGCTCCGCTGCTCTCGAGCTAGGTCCCGAACACTGGCTAGGCACTACCTGTGCAGCGCTCTGCTGCTCTCGCGCTAGATAGAGCCCAAACACTGACTACACACTCACTGTGCAGCGCTCTCCTGCTCTCGAGCTAGATAGACCCCACACACTGGCTACGCACTCCTTGTGCAGTGTTCCGCTGCCCTCGATCTAAACCCCAAACACTGACTACGCACTCCCTGTGCAGCGCTCTGCTGCTCTCGAGCTAGATATACCCCAAACACTGGCTATGCACTTCCGGTGCAGCGCTCTGCTGCTCTCGAGCTAGATAGACCCCAAACACTGGCTACGCACTCCGCTGCTCTCGAGCTAGATCCCAAACACTCTGCTGCTCTCGAGCTAGATCCCAAACACTGGCTACGCACTCCCTGTGCATCGCTCTTACGCACTCCCTGCTAGGTCCCAAACACTGGCTACGCACTTTCTATGTAGCGCTTCTCTGCTCTCGAGCTAGCTCCCAAACACTGGCTAGGCGCTCCCTGTGCAGCGCTCCGCTGCTCTCGAGCTAGGTCCCAAACACTGGCTACACACTCTCTGTGCAGCGGTCCGCTGCTCTCGAGCTAGGTCCCAAACACTGGCTACGCACTCCATGTGCAGCACTCCGCTGCTCTCGAGCTAGGTCCTGAACACTGGCTATGCACTCCCTTTGCAGCGCTCCACTGCTCTCGAGCTAGTTCTCGAAAACTGGCTAGGTACTCCCTCTGCAGCGCTCCGCTGCTCTCGAGCTAGGTCCCGAACACTGGCTAGGCACTCCCTGTGCAGCGCTCCGCTGCTCTCAAGCTTGGCCCCAAACACTGGCTACACACTCCCTGTGCAGCGCTCTGCTGCTCTCGCGCTAGATAGAGCCCAAACACTGACTACACACTCACTGTGCAGCGCTCTCCTGCTCTCGAGCTAGATAGACCCCACACACTGGCTATGCACTCCTTGTGCAGTGTTCCGCTGCCCTCGATCTAGATCCCAAACACTGCCTACACACTCCCTGTGCAGCGCTCTGCTACTCTCGAGTTAGATCCCAAACACTGGCTACGCACTCCCTGTGCAGCGCTCCGCTGCTCTCGAGCTAGATCCCAAACACTGGCTACGCACTCCCTGTGCAGCACTCCGCGGCTCTTGAGCTAGATAGACCCCAAACACTGACTATGCACTCCCTGTGCAGCACTCTGCTGCTCTAAAGCTAGATAGAGCCCAAACACTGGCTACGCACTCCCTGTGCAGCACTCTGCTGCTCTCGAGCTAGATCCCAAACACTGGCTACGCACTGCATGTGCAGCGCTCTACTGCTCTTGAGCTAGATCCCAAACACTGGGTACACACTCTCTCTGCAGCACTCCGCTGTACTCGAGCTAGGTCCCAAACACTGGCTACACACTCCCTGTGCAGTGCTCCGCTGCTCTCGAGCTAGGTCCCAAACACTGGCTATGCACTCCATGTGCAGCGCTCTGCTGCTCTCGAGCTAGATAGACCCCAAACACTGGCTACACACTCCCTGTGCAGTGCTCCACTGCTCTCGAGCTAGCTCCCGAACACCGGCTAGGCACTCGCTGTTCAGCACTCAGCTTCTCTTGAGCTAGGTCCTGAACACTGGCTACACAATCCCTGTGCAGAGCTCTGTTGCCCTTGAGCTAGGTCCCAAACACTGGCTACACACTCCCAGTGCAGCACTCTGCTGCTCTCGAGCTAGATACATCCCAAACACTGGCTACGCACCCCCTGTGCAGTGCTCCGCTGCACTCGAGCTAGGTCCCAAACACTGGCAACACACTCCCTGTGCAGCGCTCTGCTGCTCTCGAGCTAGATCACAAACACTGGCTACGCACTCCCTGTGCAGCGCTCCGCTTCTCTCGAGCTAGATAGACCCCAAACACTGACTATGCACTCCCTGTGCAGCACTCTGCTGCTCTCGAGCTAGATCCCAAACACTGGCTACGCACTCCATGTGCAGCGCTCTACTGCTCTTGAGCTAGATCCAAAACACTGGGTACGCACTCTCTCTGCAGCGCTCCGCTGTACTCGAGCTAGGTCCCAAACACTTGCTACACCCTCCCTGTGCAGTGTTCCGCTGCTCTCGAGCTAGATCCCAAACACTGGCTACGCACTCCATGTGCAGCGCTCTGCTGCTCTCAAGCGAGATCCCAAACACTGGCTACACACTCCCTGTGCAGCCCACTGCTCTCGAGCTAGGTCCCAAACACTAGCTATGCACTTCCTATGCAGTGATCTGCTGCTCTCGAGCTAGGTCCCAAACACTGGCTACGCACTCCCTGTGCAGCGCTCCGCTGCTCTCGAGCTAGGTCCCAAACACTGGCTACGCACTCCCTGTGCAGCGTTCCGCTGCTCTCGAGCTAGATCCCAAACAATGGCTATGCACTCCCTGTGGAGCACTCCGCTGCTCTCGAGCTAGATCCCAAACACTGGCTACGCACTCCATGTGCAGCGCTCTACTGCTCTCAAGCTAGATCCGAAACACTGGCTATGCACTCCCTATGCAGCGCTCCGCTGTACTCGAGCTAGGTCCCAAACACTGGCTACACACTCCCTGTGCAGCAATCCGCTGCTCTCGAGCTAGGTTCCAAATACTGGCTACGCACTCCCTGTGCAGCGCTCTGCTGCTTTCGAGCTGGATCCCAAACACTGGCTTGGCACTGTCTGTGCAGCGCTCCGCTGCTCTCGAGCTACGTCCCAAACACTGGCTAGGCACTCCCTGTGCAGTGCTCCGCTGCTCTCGAGCTAGGTCCCGAACACTGGCTACGCACTCCCTGTGCAGCACTCTGCTGCTCTAAAGCTAGATAGACCCCAAACACTGGCTACGCACTCCCTGTGCAGCACTCTGCTGCTCTCGAGCTAGATCCCAAACACTGGCTACGCACTCCATGTGCAGCGCTCTACTGCTCTTGAGCTAGATCCCAAACACTGGGTACGCACTGTCTCTGCAGCGCTCCGCTGTACTCGAGCTAGGTCCCAAACACTTGCTACACCCTCCCTGTGCAGTGCTCCGCTGCTCTCGAGCTAGATCCCAAACACTGGCTATGCACTCCCTCTGCAGCGCTCCGCTGCTCTCGAGCTAGTTCTCGAAAACTGGCTAGGTACTCCCTCTGCAGTGCTCCGCTGCTCTCGAGCTAGGTCCCGAACACTGGCTAGGCACTCCCTGTGCAGAGCTCTGCTGCTCTCGAGCTAGTTCCCGAACACTGGCTAGGCACTCCCTGTGCAGCGCTCTGCTGCTCTCAAGCTTGGTCCCAAACACTGGCTATGCACTCCTTGTGCTGCGCTCCACTGCTCTCGAGCTAGATAGACCTCAAACACTGGCTACGCACTCCCTGTGCAAAGCTCCACTGCTCTCGAGCTAGTTCCCAAACACTGGCTACGCACTCCATGTACAGCGCTCCACTGCTCTCGAGCTAGGTCCCGAACACTGGCTATGCACTCCCTCTGCAGTGCTCCGCTGCTCTTGAGCTAGGTCTCGAATACTGGCTAGGCAGTCCCTGTGCATCACTCTTACACACTCCCTGCTAGGTCCCAAACACTGTCTACGCACTTTCTGTGTAGCGCTTCTCTGCTCTTGAGCTAGCTCCCAAAACACTGGCTACGTGCTCCCTGTGCAGCGATCCGCTGCTCTCGAGCTAGATCCCAAACACTAGCTACACACTCCCTGTGCAGCGCTCCGCTGCTCTCGAGCTAGGTCCCAAACACTGGCTACAAACTCCCTGTGCAGCGGTCCGCTGCTCTCGAGCTAGGTCCCAAACACTGGCTACGCACTCCATGTGCAGCACTCCGCTGCTCTCGAGCTTGGTCCCGAACACTGGCTATGCACTCCCTCTGCAGCGCTCCGCTGTTCTCGAGCTAGTTCTCAAAAACTGGCTAGGTACTCCTTGTGCTGCACTCCGCTGCTCTCGAGCTCGGTCCCAAACACTGGCTACTCACTCCCTGTGCTGTGCTCCACTGCTCTCAAGCTAGATAGACCCCAAACACTGGCTACACACTCCCTGTGCATCGCTCTGCTGCTCTCGCGCTAGATAGAGCCCAAATACTGACTACACACTCACTGTGCAGCGTTCTGCTGCTCTCGAGCTAGATAGACCCCACACACTGGCTACGCACTCCTTGTGCAGTGTTCCGCTGCTCTCGATCTAGATCCCAAACACTGGCTATGCACTCCCTGTGCAGCGCTCTGCTACTCTCGAGCTAGATAGACCCCAAACACTGACTACGCACTCCCTGTGCAGTGCTCTGCTGCTCTCGAGCTAGATATACCCCAAACACTGGCTATGCACTTCCGGTGCAGCGCTCTGCTGCTCTCGAGCTAGATAGACCCCAAACACTGGCTACGCACTCCGCTGCTCTCGAGCTAGATCCCAAACACTCTGCTGCTCTCGAGCTAGATCCCAAACACTGGCTACGCACTCCCTGTGCATCGCTCTTACGCACTCCCTGCTAGGTCCCAAACACTGGCTACGCACTTTCTGTGTAGCGCTTCTCTGCTCTCGAGCTAGCTCCCAAACACTGGCTAGGCGCTCCCTGTGCAGCGCTCCGCTGCTCTCGAGCTAGGTCCCAAACACTGGCTACACACTCCCTGTGCAGCGGTCCGCTGCTCTCGAGCTAGGTCCCAAACACTGGCTACGCACTCCATGTGCAGCACTCCGCTGCTCTCGAGCTAGGTCCCGAACACTGGCTATGCACTCCCTCTGCAGCGCTCCGCTGCTCTCGAGCTAGTTCTCGAAAACTGGCTAGGTACTCCCTCTGCAGTGCTCCGCTGCTCTCGAGCTAGGTCCCGAACACTGGCTAGGCACTCCCTGTGCAGCGCTCCGCTGCTCTCAAGCTTGGCCCCAAACACTGGCTACACACTCCCTGTGCAGCGCTCTGCTGCTCTCGCGCTAGATAGAGCCCAAACACTGACTACACACTCACTGTGCAGCGCTCTCCTGCTCTCGAGCTAGATAGACCCCACACACTGGCTACGCACTCCTTGTGCAGTGTTCCGCTGCCCTCGATCTAAACCCCAAACACTGACTACGCACTCCCTGTGCAGCGCTCTGCTGCTCTCGAGCTAGACATACCCCAAACACTGGCTATGCACTTCCGGTGCAGCGCTCTGCTGCTCTCGAGCTAGATAGACCCCAAACACTGGCTACGCACTCCGCTGCTCTCGAGCTAGATCCCAAACACTCTGCTGCTCTCGAGCTAGATCCCAAACACTGGCTACGCACTCCCTGTGCATCGCTCTTACGCACTCCCTGCTAGGTCCCAAACACTGGCTACGCACTTTCTGTGTAGCGCTTCTCTGCTCTCGAGCTAGCTCCCAAACACTGGCTAGGCGCTCCCTGTGCAGCGCTCTGCTGCTCTCGAGCTAGGTCCCAAACACTGGCTACACACTCTCTGTGCAGCGGTCCGCTGCTCTCGAGCTAGGTCCCAAACACTGGCTACGCACTCCATGTGCAGCACTCCGCTGCTCTCGAGCTAGGTCCCGAACACTGGCTATGCACTCCCTTTGCAGCGCTCCACTGCTCTCGAGCTAGTTCTCGAAAACTGGCTAGGTACTCCCTCTGCAGCGCTCCGCTGCTCTCGAGCTAGGTCCCGAACACTGGCTAGGCACTCCCTGTGCAGCGCTCCGCTGCTCTCAAGCTTGGCCCCAAACACTGGCTACACACTCCCTGTGCAGCGCTCTGCTGCTCTCGCGCTAGATAGAGCCCAAACACTGACTACACACTCACTGTGCAGCGCTCTCCTGCTCTCGAGCTAGATAGACCCCACACACTGGCTATGCACTCCTTGTGCAGTGTTCCGCTGCCCTCGATCTAGATCCCAAACACTGCCTACACACTCCCTGTGCAGCGCTCTGCTACTCTCGAGTTAGATCCCAAACACTGGCTACGCACTCCCTGTGCAGCGCTCCGCTGCTCTCGAGCTAGATCCCAAACACTGGCTACGCACTCCCTGTGCAGCACTCCGCGGCTCTTGAGCTAGATAGACCCCAAACACTGACTATGCACTCCCTGTGCAGCACTCTGCTGCTCTAAAGCTAGATAGAGCCCAAACACTGGCTACGCACTCCCTGTGCAGCACTCTGCTGCTCTCGAGCTAGATCCCAAACACTGGCTACGCACTGCATGTGCAGCGCTCTACTGCTCTTGAGCTAGATCCCAAACACTGGGTACACACTCTCTCTGCAGCACTCCGCTGTACTCGGGCTAGGTCCCAAACACTGGCTACACACTCCCTGTGCAGTGCTCCGCTGCTCTCGAGCTAGGTCCCAAACACTGGCTATGCACTCCATGTGCAGCGCTCTGCTGCTCTCGAGCTAGATAGACCCCAAACACTGGGTATGCACTTCGGGTGCAGCACTCTGCTGCTCTCGAGCTAGATACATCCCAAACACTGGCTACGCACCCCCTGTGCAGTGCTCCGCTGCACTCGAGCTAGGTCCCAAACACTGGCAACACACTCCCTGTGCAGCGCTCTGCTGCTCTCGAGCTAGATCACAAACACTGGCTACGCACTCCCTGTGCAGCGCTCCGCTTCTCTCGAGCTAGATAGACCCCAAACACTGACTATGCACTCCCTGTGCAGCACTCTGCTGCTCTAAAGCTAGATAGACCCCAAACACTGGCTAAGCACTCCCTGTGCAGCACTCTGCTGCTCTCGAGCTAGATCCCAAACACTGGCTACGCACTCCATGTGCAGCGCTCTACTGCTCTTGAGCTAGATCCAAAACACTGGGTACGCACTCTCTCTGCAGCGCTCCGCTGTACTCGAGCTAGGTCCCAAACACTTGCTACACCCTCCCTGTGCAGTGTTCCGCTGCTCTCGAGCTAGATCCCAAACACTGGCTACGCACTCCATGTGCAGCGCTCTGCTGCTCTCAAGCGAGATCCCAAACACTGGCTACACACTCCCTGTGCAGCCCACTGCTCTCGAGCTAGGTCCCAAACACTAGCTATGCACTTCCTACGCAGTGATCTGCTGCTCTCGAGCTAGGTCCCAAACACTGGCTACGCACTCCCTGTGCAGCGCTCCGCTGCTCTCGAGCTAGGTCCCAAACACTGGCTACGCACTCCCTGTGCAGCGTTCCGCTGCTCTCGAGCTAGATCCCAAACAATGGCTATGCACTCCCTGTGGAGCACTCCGCTGCTCTCGAGCTAGATCCCAAACACTGGCTATGCACTCCATGTGCAGTGCTCTACTGCTCTCAAGCTAGATCCGAAACACTGGCTATGCACTCCCTATGCAGCGCTCCGCTGTACTCGAGCTAGGTCCCAAACACTGGCTACACACTCCCTGTGCAGCAATCCGCTGCTCTCGAGCTAGGTTCCAAATACTGGCTACGCACTCCCTGTGCAGCGCTCTGCTGCTTTCGAGCTGGATCCCAAACACTGGCTTGGCACTGTCTGTGCAGCGCTCCGCTGCTCTCGAGCTACGTCCCAAACACTGGCTAGGCACTCCCTGTGCAGTGCTCCGCTGCTCTCGAGCTAGGTCCCGAACACTGGCTACGCACTCCCTGTGCAGCACTCTGCTGCTCTAAAGCTAGATAGACCCCAAACACTGGCTACGCACTCCCTGTGCAGCACTCTGCTGCTCTCGAGCTAGATCCCAAACACTGGCTACGCACTCCATGTGCAGCGCTCTACTGCTCTTGAGCTAGATCCCAAACACTGGGTACGCACTGTCTCTGCAGCGCTCCGCTGTACTCGAGCTAGGTCCCAAACACTTGCTACACCCTCCCTGTGCAGTGCTCCGCTGCTCTCGAGCTAGATCCCAAACACTGGCTATGCACTCCATGTGCAGCGCTCTGCTGCTCTCAAGCGAGATCCCAAACACTGGCTACGCACTCCCTGTGCAGCCCACTGCTCTCGAGCTAGGTCCCAAACACTAGCTATGCACTTCCTATGCAGTGATCTGCTACTCTCGAGCTAGGTCCCAAACACTGGCTATGCACTCCCTGTGCAGCGCTCCGCTGCTCTCGAGCTAGGTCCCAAACACTGGCTACGCACTCCCTGTGCAGCGTTCCGCTGCTCTCGAGCTAGATCCCAAACAATGGCTATGCACTCCCTGTGGAGCACTCCGCTGCTCTCGAGCTAGATCCCAAACACTGGCTACGCACTCCATGTGCAGCGCTCTACTGCTCTCAAGCTAGATCCGAAACACTGGCTACGCACTCCCTATGCAGCGCTCCGCTGTACTCGAGCTAGGTCCCGAACACTGGCTACACACTCCCTGTGCAGCAATCCGCTGCTCTCGAGCTAGGTTCCAAATACTGGCTACGCACTCCCTGTGCAGCACTCTGCTGCTTTCGAGCTGGATCCCAAACACTGGCTTGGCACTGTCTGTGCAGCGCTCCGCTGCTCTCGAGCTACGTCCCAAACACTGGCTAGGCACTCCCTGTGCAGCACTCCGCTGCTCTCGAGCTAGGTCCCGAACACTGGCTAGGCACTCCCTGTGCAGTGTTCCGCTGTTCTCGAGCTAGGTCCCAAACACTGGCTAGGCACTCCCTGTGCAGTGTTCCGCTGTTTTCGAGCTAGGTCCCAAACACTGGCTACGTACTCCCTGTGCAGCACTCCACTGCTCTCAAGCTAGCTCCCAAACACTGACAACACACTCCCTGTCCAGCGCTCCGCTGCTCTCGAGCTACATCCCAAACACTGGCTACGCACTCCCTGTGCAGCACTCCACTGCTCTCGAGCTAGGTCCCGAACACTGGCTACGCACTCCCTGTGCAGCGCTCTGCTGCTCTCGAGCTAGATCCCAAACACTGGCTAGACACTCCCTGTGCAGTGCTCCGCTGCTCTCGAGCAAGGTCTCGAACACTGGCTATGCACTCCCCGTGCAGCACTCCACTGCTCTCGAGCTAGGTCCCGAACACTGGCTACGCACTCCCTGTGCAGCGCTCTGCTGCTCTCGAGCTAGATCCCAAACACTGGCTAGACACTCCCTGTGCAGTGCTCCGCTGCTCTCGAGCAAGGTGTCGAACACTGGCTATGCATTCCCTGTGCAGCGCTCCGCTGCTCTCGAGCTAGGTCCCAAACACTGGCTACGCACTCCCTGTGCAGTGCTCAACTGCTCTCGAGCTAGGTCCCAACACTGGCTACGCACTCCCTGTGCAGCACTCCACTGCTCTCGAGCTAAGTCCCAAACACTGGCTACGCACTCCATGTGCAGCGCTCCGCTGCTCTCGAGCTAGGTTTCGAACACCGGCTATGCCCTCCCCGTGCAGCGCTCTGCTTCTCTCGAGCTAGGTCCCGAACACTGGCTAGGCACTCCAGTGCATCGCTCCGCTGCTCCCAAGCTAGGTCCCAAACACTGGCTACGCACTCCCTGTGCAGCGCTCCGCTGCTCTCGAGCTAGGTCCCAAACACTGGCAACACACTCCCTCACTGTGCAGCACTCTGCTGCTCTCGAGCTAGGTCCCAAACATTGGCTAGGCACTCCCTGTGCAGTGCTCCGCTGCTCTCGAGCTAGGTCCCAAACACTGGCTACGTACTCCATGTGCAGCGCTCCGCTGCTCTCGAGCTAGGTCCGAAACACTGGCTACGCCCTCCCTGTGCAGCGCTCCGCTGCTCTCGAGCTAGGTCCCGAACACCGGCTAGGCACTCGCTGTTCAGCACTCAGCTTCTCTTGAGCTAGGTCCTGAACACTGGCTACACACTCCCTGTGCAGCGCTCTGTTGCTCTTGAACTAGGTCCCAAACACTGGCTACACACTCCCAGTGCAGCACTCCGCTGCTCTCGAGCTAGATCACAAACACTGGCTACGCACTCCCTGTGCAGCGCTCCGCTGCGCTCGAGCTAGGTCCCAAACACTGGCAACACACTCCCTGTCCAGCGCTCTGCTGCTCTCGAGCTAGATCCCAAACACTGGCTAGGCACTCCCTTTGGAGCGCTCCTCTGCTCTCAAGCTAGATCCCAAACACTGGCTAGGCACTCCCTGTGCAGTGCTCCGCTGCTCTCGAGCGTGGTCCCAAACACTGGCTATGCACTCCCTGTGCAGCACTCCACTGCTCTCGAGCTAAGTCCCAAACACTGGCTACGCACTCCATGTGCAGCGCTCCGCTGCTCTCGAGCTAGGTCCCGAACACCGGCTACGCCCTCCCCGTGCAGCGCTCTGCTGCTCTCGAGCTAGGTCCCGAACACTGGCTAGGCACTCCTGTGTAGCGCTCCGCTGCTCCCGAGCTAGGTCCCAAACACTGGCTACGCACTCCCTGTGCAGCGCTCCGCTGCTCTCGAGCTAGGTCCCAAACACTGGCAACACACTCCCTCACTGTGCAGCGCTCTGCTGCTCTCGAGCTAGATCCAAAACACTGGCTAGGCACTCCCTGTGCAGTGCTCCGCTGCTCTCGAGCTAGGTCCCAAACACTGGCTACGTACTCCATGTGCAGCGCTCCGCTGCTCTCGAGCTAGGTCCGAAACACTGGCTACGCCCTCCATGTGCAGCGCTCCGCTGCTCTCGAGCTAGGTCCCGAACACCGGCTAGGCACTCGCTGTTCAGCACTCAGCTTCTCTTGAGCTAGGTCCTGAACACTGGCTACACACTCCCTGTGCAGCGCTCTGTTGCTCTTGAACTAGGTCCCAAACACTGGCTACACACTCCCAGTGCAGCACTCCGCTGCTCTCGAGCTAGATCACAAACACTGGCTACGCACTCCCTGTGCAGCACTCCGCTGCTCTCGAGCTAGGTCCCAAACACTGGCAACACACTCCCTGTCCAGCGCTCTGCTGCTCTCGAACTAGATCCCAAACACTGGCTAGGCACTCCCTTTGGAGCGCTCCTCTGCTCTCAAGCTAGATCCCAAACACTGGCTACGCACTCCCTGTGCAGCACTCCGCTGCTCTTGAGCTAGATAGACACCAAACACTGACTATGCACTCCCTGTGCAGCACTCTGCTGCTCTTGAGTTAGATCCCAAACACTGGCTACGCACTCCCTGTGCAGCGCTCCGCTGCTCTCGAGCTAGATCCCAAACACTGGCTACGCACTCCCTGTGCAGCACTCCGCTGCTCTTGAGCTAGATAGACCCCAAACACTGACTATGCACTCCCTGTGCAGCACTCTGCTGCTCTAAAGCTAGATAGAGCCCAAACACTGGCTACGCACTCCCTGTGCAGCACTCTGCTGCTCTCGAGCTAGATCCCAAACACTGGCTACGCACTCCATGTGCAGCGCTCTACTGCTCTTGAGCTAGATCCCAAACACTGGGTACACACTCTCTCTGCAGCGCTCCGCTGTACTCGAGCTAGGTCCCAAACACTGGCTACACACTCCCTGTGCAGTGCTCCGCTGCTCTCGAGCTAGGTCCCAAACACTGGCTATGCACTCCATGTGCAGCGCTCTGCTGCTCTCGAGCTAGATAGACCCCAAACACTGGGTATGCACTTCGGGTGCAGCACTCTGCTGCTCTCGAGCTAGATACATCCCAAACACTGGCTACGCACTCCCTGTGCAGTGCTCCGCTGCACTCGAGCTAGGTCCCAAACACTGGCAACACACTCCCTGTGCAGTGCTCCGCTGCTCTCGAGCTAGATCACAAACACTGGCTACGCACTCCCTGTGCAGCGCTCCGCTTCTCTCGAGCTAGATAGACCCCAAACACTGACTATACACTCCCTGTGCAGCACTCTGCTGCTCTAAAGCTAGATAGACCCCAAACACTGGCTACGCACTCCCTGTGCAGCACTCTGTTGCTCTCGAGCTAGATCCCAAACACTGGCTATGCACTCCATGTGCAGCGCTCTACTGCTCTTGAGCTAGATCCAAAACACTGGGTACGCACTCTCTCTGCAGCGCTCCGCTGTACTCGAGCTAGGTCCCAAACACTTGCTACACCCTCCCTGTGCAGTGCTCCGCTGCTCTCGAGCTAGATCCCAAACACTGGCTACGCACTCCATGTGCAGCGCTCTGCTGCTCTCAAGCGAGATCCCAAACACTGGCTACACACTCCCTGTGCAGCCCACTGCTCTCGAGCTAGGTCCCAAACACTAGCTATGCACTTCCTATGCAGTGATCTGCTGCTCTCGAGCTAGGTCCCAAACACTGGCTACGCACTCCCTGTGCAGCGCTCCGCTGCTCTTGAGCTAGGTCCCAAACACTGGCTACGCACTCCCTGTGCAGCGTTCCGCTGCTCTCGAGCTAGATCCCAAACAATGGCTATGCACTCCCTGTGGAGCACTCCGCTGCTCTCGAGCTAGATCCCAAACACTGGCTACGCACTCCATGTGCAGCGCTCTACTGCTCTCAAGCTAGATCCGAAACACTGGCTATGCACTCCCTATGCAGCGCTCCGCTGTACTCGAGCTAGGTCCCAAACACTGGCTACACACTCCCTGTGCAGCAATCCGCTGCTCTCGAGCTAGGTTCCAAATACTGGCTACGCACTCCCTGTGCAGCGCTCTGCTGCTTTCGAGCTGGATCCCAAACACTGGCTTGGCACTGTCTGTGCAGCGCTCCGCTGCTCTCGAACTACGTCCCAAACACTGGCTAGGTACTCCCTGTGCAGTGCTCCACTGCTCTCGAGCTAGGTCCCGAACACTGGCCACGCACTCCCTGTGCAGCACTCTGCTGCTCTCGAGCTAGGTCCTGAACACAGGCTAGGGACTCCCTGTGGAGTGCTCCTCTGCTCTCGAGCTAGATCCCGAACACTGGATAGGCACTCACTGTGCAGCGCTCCGCTGCTCTCGAGCTAGGTGCAGAACACTGGCTATGCACTACCTGTGCAGCGCTCCGCTTCTCTCGAGCTAGATAGACCCCAAACACTGACTATGCACTCCCTGTGCAGCACTCTGCTGCTCTAAAGCTAGATAGACCCCAAACACTGGCTACGCACTCCCTGTGCAGCACTCTGCTGCTCTCGAGCTAGATCCCAAACACTGGCTACGCACTCCATGTGCAGCGCTCTACTGCTCTTGAGCTTGATCCCAAACACTGGGTACGCACTCTCTCTGCAGCGCTCCGCTGTACTCGAGCTAGGTCCCAAACACTTGCTACGCCCTCCCTGTGCAGTGCTCCGCTGCTCTCGAGCTAGATCCCAAACACTGGCTACGCACTCCATGTGCAGCGCTCTGCTGCTCTCAAGCGAGATCCCAAACACTGGCTATGCACTCCCTGTGCAGCCCACTGCTCTCGAGCTAGGTCCCAAACACTAGCTATGCACTTCCTATGCAGTGATCTGCTGCTCTCGAGCTAGGTCCCAAACACTGGTTTACGCACTCTCTGTGCAGCGCTCCGTTGCTCTCGAGCTAGGTCCCAAACACTGGCTACGCACTCCCTGTGCAGCGTTCCGCTGCTCTCGAGCTAGATCCCAAACAATGGCTATGCAATCCCTGTGGAGCACTCCGCTGCTCTCGAGCTAGATCCCAAACACTGGCTACGCACTCCATGTGCAGCGCTCTACTGCTCTCAAGCTAGATCCGAAACACTGGCTACGCACTCCCTATGCAGCGCTCCGCTGTACTCGAGCTAGGTCCCAAACACTGGCTACACACTCCCTGTGCAGCAATCCGCTGCTCTCGAGCTAGGTTCCAAATACTGGCTATGCACTCCCTGTGCAGCGCTCTGCTGCTTTTGAGCTGGATCCCAAACACTGGCTTGGCACTGTCTGTGCAGCGCTCCGCTGCTATCGAGCTACGTCCCAAACACTGGCTAGGCACTCCCTGTGCAGCACTCCGCTGCTCTCGAGCTAGGTCCCGAACACTGGCTAGGCACTCCCTGTGCAGTGTTCCGCTGTTCTCGAGCTAGGTCCCAAACACTGGCTAGGCACTCCCTGTGCAGTGTTCCGCTGTTCTCGAGCTAGGTCCCAAGCACTGGCTACGTACTCCCTGTGCAGCACTCCACTGCTCTCAAGCTAGCTCCCAAACACTGACAACGCACTCCCTGTCCAGCGCTCCGCTGCTCTCGAGCTACATCCCAAACACTGGCTACGCACTCCCTGTGCAGCACTCCACTGCTCTCGAGCTAGGTCCCGAACACTGGCTACGCACTCCCTGTGCAGCGCTCTGCTGCTCTCGAGCTAGATCCCAAACACTGGCTAGACACTCCCTGTGCAGTGCTCCGCTGCTCTCGAGCAAGGTCTCGAACACTGGCTATGCATTCCCTGTGCAGCGCTCCGCTGCTCTCGTGCTAGGTCCTGAACACTGACAACACACTCCCTGTCCAGCGCTCCGCTGCTCTCGAGCTAGATCCCAAACACTGGCTAGACACTCCCTGTGCAGTGCTCCGCTGCTCTCGAGCAAGGTCTCGAACACTGGCTATGCATTCCCTGTGCAGCGCTCCGCTGCTCTCGAGCTAGGTCCCAAACACTGGCTACGCACTCCCTGTGCAGTGCTCAACTGCTCTCGAGCTAGGTCCCAAACACTGGCTACGCACTCCCTGTGCAGCACTCCACTGCTCTCGAGCTAAATCCCAAACACTGGCTACGTACTCCATGTGCAGCGCTCCGCTGCTCTTGAGCTAGGTCCGAAACACTGGCTACGCCCTCCCTGTGCAGCGCTCCGCTGCTCTCGAGCTAGGTCCCGAACACCGGCTAGGCACTCGCTGTTCAGCACTCAGCTTCTCTTGAGCTAGGTCCTGAACACTGGCTACACACTCCCTGTGCAGCGCTCTGTTGCTCTTGAACTAGGTCCCAAACACTGGCTACACACTCCCAGTGCAGCACTCCGCTGCTCTCGAGCTAGATCACAAACACTGGCTACGCACTCCCTGTGCAGCGCTCCGCTGCTCTCGAGCTAGGTCCCAAACACTGGCAACACACTCCCTGTCCAGCGCTCTGCTGCTCTCGAGCTAGATCCCAAACACTGGCTAGGCACTCCCTTTGGAGCGCTCCTCTGCTCTCAAGCTAGATCCCAAACACTGGCTAGGCACTCCCTGTGCAGTGCTCTGCTGCTCTCGAGCGAGGTCCCAAACACTGGCTATGCACTCCCTGTGCAGCACTCCACTGCTCTCGAGCTAAGTCCCAAACACTGGCTACGCACTCCATGTGCAGCGCTCCACTGCTCTCGGGCTAGGTCCCGAACACCGGCTACGCCCTCCCTGTGCAGCGCTCTGCTGCTCTCGAGCTAGGTCCCGAATACTGGCTAGGCACTCCCGTGCAGCGCTCCGCTGCTCCCGAGCTAGGTCCCAAACACTGGCTACGCACTCCCTGTGCAGCGCTCCGCTGCTCTCGAGCTAGGTCCCGAACACCGGCTAGGCACTCGCTGTTCAGCACTCAGCTTCTCTTGAGCTAGGTCCTGAACACTGGCTACACACTCCCTGTGCAGCGCTCTGTTGCTCTTGAACTAGGTCCCAAACACTAGCTACACACTCCCAGTGCAGCACTCCGCTGCTCTCGAGCTAGATCACAAACACTGGCTACGCACTCCCTGTGCAGCGCTCCGCTGCTCTCGAGCTAGGTCCCAAACACTGGCAACACACTCCCTGTCCAGCGCTCTGCTGCTCTCGAGCTAGATCCCAAACACTGACTAGGCACTCCCTTTGGAGCGCTCCTCTGCTCTCAAGCTAGATCCCAAACACTGGCTAGGCACTCCCTGTGCAGTGCTCCACTGCTCTCGAGCGAGGTCCCAAACACTGGCTATGCACTCCCTGTGCAGCACTCCACTGCTCTCGAGCTAAGTCCCAAACACTGGCTACGCACTCCATGTGCAGCGCTCCGCTGCTCTCGAGCTAGGTCCCGAACACCGGCTATGCCCTCCCCGTGCAGTGCTCTGCTGCTCTCGAGCTAGGTACCGAACACTGGCTAGGCATTCCCTGTGCAGCGCTCCGCTGCTCCCGAGCTAGGTCCCAAACACTGGCTACGCACTCCCTGTGCAGCGCTCCGCTGCTCTCGAGCTAGAGAGACCCCAAACACTGGCTACGCACTCCCTGTGCAGCACTCTGTTACTCTCGAGCTAGATCCCAAACACTCTGCTGCTCTCGAGCTAGATCCCAAACACTGGCTACACACTCCCTGTGCATCGCTCTTACGCACTCCCTGCTAGGTCCCAAAGACTGGCTACGCACTGCCTGTGCAGTGCTTCTCTGCTCTTGAGCTAGCTCCCAAACACTGGCTACGCACTCCCTGTGCAGCGCTCCGCTGCTCTCGAGCTACATCACAAACACGGGCTATGCACACCCTGTCCAGTGCGCCGCTGCTCTTGAGCTAGGTCCCAAACACGGGCTACGCACTCCCTGTGCAGCGCTCTGCTGCTCTCAAGCTAGGTCCCAAACACTGGCAACACACTCCCTCGCTGTGCAGCGCTCTGCTGCTCTCAAGCTAGATCCCAAACACTGGCTAGGCACTCCCTGTGCAGCGCTCCGCTGCTCTCGAGCTAGGTCCCAAACACTGGCAACACACTCCCTGTCCAGCGCTCTGCTGCTCTCGAGCTAGATCCCAAACACTGGCTAGGCACTCCCTTTGGAGCGCTCCTCTGCTCTCAAGCTAGATCCCAAACACTGGGTAGGCACTCCCTGTGCAGTGCTCCGCTGCTCTCGAGCGAGGTCCCAAACACTGGCTATGCACTCCCTGTGCAGCACTCCACTGCTCTCGAGCTAAGTCCCAAACACTGGCTACGCACTCCATGTGCAGCGCTCCGCTGCTCTCGAGCTAGGTCCCGAACACCGGCTACGCCCTCCCCGTGCAGCGCTCTGCTGCTCTCGAGCTAGGTCCCGAACACTGGCTAGGCACTCCCTGTGCAGTGCTCCACTGCTCTCGAGCGAGGTCCCAAACACTGGCTATGCACTCCCTGTGCAGCACTCCACTGCTCTCGAGCTAAGTCCCAAACACTGGCTACGCACTCCATGTGCAGCGCTCCGCTGCTCTCGAGCTAGGTCCCGAACACCGGCTATGCCCTCACCGTGCAGTGCTCTGCTGCTCTCGAGCTAGGTACCGAACACTGGCTAGGCATTCCCTGTGCAGCACTCCGCTGCTCCCGAGCTAGATCCCAAACACTGGCTACGCACTCCCTGTGCAGCGCTTCGCTGCTCTCGAGCTAGAGAGACCCCAAACACTGGCTACGCACTCCCTGTGCAGCGCTCTGCTACTCTCGAGCTAGATCCCAAACACTCTGCTGCTCTCGAGCTAGATCCCAAACACTGGCTACACACTCCCTGTGCATCGCTCTTACGCACTCCCTGCTAGGTCCCAAAGACTGGCTACGCACTGCCTGTGCAGTGCTTCTCTGCTCTTGAGCTAGCTCCCAAACACTGGCTACGCACTCCCTGTGCAGCGCTCCGCTGCTCTCGAGCTACATCACAAACACGGACTATGCACACCCTGTCCAGTGCTCCGCTGCTCTTGAGCTAGGTCCCAAACATTGGCTACGCACTCCCTGTGCAGCGCTCTGCTGCTCTCAAGCTAGGTCCCAAACACTGGCAACACACTCCCTCACTGTGCAGCGCTCTGCTGCTCTCGAGCTAGATCCCAAACACTGGCTAGGCACTCCCTGTGCAGCGCTCCGCTGCTCTCGAGCTAGGTCCCAAACACTGGCAACACACTCCCTGTCCAGCGCTCTGCTGCTCTCGAGCTAGATCCTAAACACTGGCTAGGCACTCCCTTTGGAGCGCTCCTCTGCTCTCAAGCTAGATCCCAAACACTGGCTAGGCACTCCCTGTGCAGTGCTCCGCTGCTCTCGAGCGAAGTCCCAAACACTGGCTATGCACTCCCTGTGCAGCACTCCACTGCTCTCGAGCTAAGTCCCAAACACTGGCTCCACACTCCATGTGCAGCACTCCGCTGCTCTCGAGCTAGGTCCCGAACACCGGCTACGCCCTCCCCGTGCAGCGCTCTGCTGCTCTCGAGCTAGGTCCCGAACACTGGCTAGGCACTCCCGTGCAGCGCTCCGCTGCTCCCGAGCTAGGTCCCAAACACTGGCTACGCACTCCCTGTGCAGCGCTCCACTGCTCTCGAGCTAGGTCCAAACACTGGCAACACACTGCCTCAATGTGCAGCGCTCTGCTGCTCTCGAGCTAGATCACAAACACTGGCTAGGCACTCCCTGTGCAGTGCTCCGCTGCTCTCGAGCTAGGTCCCAAACACTGGCTACGTACTCCATGTGCAGCGCTCCGCTGCTCTCGAGCTAGGTCCGAAACACTGGCTACACCCTCCCTGTGCAGCGCTCCGCTGCTCTCGAGCTAGGTCCCGAACACCGGCTAGGCACTCGCTGTTCAGCACTCAGCTTCTCTTGAGCTAGGTCCTGAACACTGGCTACACACTCCCTGTGCAGCGCTCCGCTGCTCTCGAGCTAGATCACAAACACTGGCTACGCACTCCCTGTGCAGCACTCCGCTGCTCTCGAGCTAGGTCCCAAACACTGGCAACACACTCCCTGTCCAGCGCTCTGCTGCTCTCGAACTAGATCCCAAACACTGGCTAGGCACTCCCTTTGGAGCGCTCCTCTGCTCTCAAGCTAGATCCCAAACACTGGCTACGCACTCCCTGTGCAGCACTCCGCTGCTCTTGAGCTAGATAGACACCAAACACTGACTATGCACTCCCTGTGCAGCACTCTGCTGCTCTCGAGTTAGATCCCAAACACTGGCTACGCACTCCCTGTGCAGCGCTCCGCTGCTCTCGAGCTAGATCCCAAACACTGGCTACGCACTCCCTGTGCAGCACTCCGCTGCTCTTGAGCTAGATAGACCCCAAACACTGACTATGCACTCCCTGTGCAGCACTCTGCTGCTCTAAAGCTAGATAGAGCCCAAACACTGGCTACGCACTCCCTGTGCAGCACTCTGCTGCTCTCGAGCTAGATCCCAAACACTGGCTACGCACTCCATGTGCAGCGCTCTACTGCTCTTGAGCTAGATCCCAAACACTGGGTACACACTCTCTCTGCAGCGCTCCGCTGTACTCGAGCTAGGTCCCAAACACTGGCTACACACTCCCTGTGCAGTGCTCTGCTGCTCTCGAGCTAGGTCCCAAACACTGGCTATGCACTCCATGTGCAGCGCTCTGCTGCTCTCGAGCTAGATAGACCCCAAACACTGGGTATGCACTTCGGGTGCAGCACTCTGCTGCTCTCGAGCTAGATACATCCCAAACACTGGCTACGCACTCCCTGTGCAGTGCTCCGCTGCACTCGAGCTAGGTCCCAAACACTGGCAACACACTCCCTGTGCAGTGCTCCGCTGCTCTCGAGCTAGTTCACAAACACTGGCTACGCACTCCCTGTGCAGCGCTCCGCTTCTCTCGAGCTAGATAGACCCCAAACACTGACTATACACTCCCTGTGCAGCACTCTGCTGCTCTAAAGCTAGATAGACCCCAAACACTGGCTACGCACTCCCTGTGCAGCACTCTGTTGCTCTCGAGCTAGATCCCAAACACTGGCTATGCACTCCATGTGCAGCGCTCTACTGCTCTTGAGCTAGATCCAAAACACTGGGTACGCACTCTCTCTGCAGCGCTCCGCTGTACTCGAGCTAGGTCCCAAACACTTGCTACACCCTCCCTGTGCAGTGCTCTGCTGCTCTCGAGCTAGATCCCAAACACTGGCTACGCACTCCATGTGCAGCGCTCTGCTGCTCTCAAGCGAGATCCCAAACACTGGCTACACACTCCCTGTGCAGCCCACTGCTCTCGAGCTAGGTCCCAAACACTAGCTATGCACTTCCTATGCAGTGATCTGCTGCTCTCGAGCTAGGTCCCAAACACTGGCTACGCACTCCCTGTGCAGCGCTCCGCTGCTCTCGAGCTAGGTCCCAAACACTGGCTACGCACTCCCTGTGCAGCGTTCCGCTGCTCTCGAGCTAGATCCCAAACAATGGCTATGCACTCCCTGTGGAGCACTCCGCTGCTCTCGAGCTAGATCCCAAACACTGGCTACGCACTCCATGTGCAGCGCTCTACTGCTCTCAAGCTAGATCCGAAACACTGGCTATGCACTCCCTATGCAGCGCTCCGCTGTACTCGAGCTAGGTTCCAAACACTGGCTACACACTCCCTGTGCAGCAATCCGCTGCTCTCGAGCTAGGTTCCAAATACTGGCTACGCACTCCCTGTGCAGCGCTCTGCTGCTTTCGAGCTGGATCCCAAACACTGGCTTGGCACTGTCTGTGCAGCGCTCCGCTGCTCTCGAACTACGTCCCAAACACTGGCTAGGCACTCCCTGTGCAGTGCTCCACTGCTCTCGAGCTAGGTCCCGAACACTGGCTACGCACTCCCTGTGCAGCACTCTGCTGCTCTCGAGCTAGGTCCTGAACACAGGCTAGGGACTCCCTGTGGAGTGCTCCTCTGCTCTCGAGCTAGATCCCGAACACTGGATAGGCACTCCCTGTGCAGCGCTCCGCTGCTCTCGAGCTAGGTGCAGAACACTGGCTATGCACTACCTGTGCAGCGCTCCGCTTCTCTCGAGCTAGATAGACCCCAAACACTGACTATGCACTCCCTGTGCAGCACTCTGCTGCTCTAAAGCTAGATAGACCCCAAACACTGGCTACACACTCCCTGTGCAGCACTCTGCTGCTCTCGAGCTAGATCCCAAACACTGGCTACGCACTCCATGTGCAGCGCTCTACTGCTCTTGAGCTTGATCCCAAACACTGGGTACGCACTCTCTCTGCAGCGCTCCGCTGTACTCGAGCTAGGTCCCAAACACTTGCTACGCCCTCCCTGTGCAGTGCTCCGCTGCTCTCGAGCTAGATCCCAAACACTGGCTACGCACTCCATGTGCAGCGCTCTGCTGCTCTCAAGCGAGATCCCAAACACTGGCTATGCACTCCCTGTGCAGCCCACTGCTCTCGAGCTAAGTCCCAAACACTAGCTATGCACTTCCTATGCAGTGATCTGCTGCTCTCGAGCTAGGTCCCAAACACTGGCTACGCACTCTCTGTGCAGCGCTCCGTTGCTCTCGAGCTAGGTCCCAAACACTGGCTACGCACTCCCTGTGCAGCGTTCCGCTGCTCTCGAGCTAGATCCCAAACAATGGCTATGCAATCCCTGTGGAGCACTCCGCTGCTCTCGAGCTAGATCCCAAACACTGGCTACGCACTCCATGTGCAGCGCTCTACTGCTCTCAAGCTAGATCCGAAACACTGGCTACGCACTCCCTATGCAGCGCTCCGCTGTACTCGAGCTAGGTCCCAAACACTGGCTACACACTCCCTGTGCAGCAATCCGCTGCTCTCGAGTTAGGTTCCAAATACTGGCTATGCACTCCCTGTGCAGCGCTCTGCTGCTTTTGAGCTGGATCCCAAACACTGGCTTGGCACTGTCTGTGCAGCGCTCCGCTGCTATCGAGCTACGTCCCAAACACTGGCTAGGCACTCCCTGTGCAGCACTCCGCTGCTCTCGAGCTAGGTCCCGAACACTGGCTAGGCACTCCCTGTGCAGTGTTCCGCTGTTCTCGAGCTAGGTCCCAAACACTGGCTAGGCACTCCCTGTGCAGTGTTCCGCTGTTCTCGAGCTAGGTCCCAAACACTGGCTACGTACTCCCTGTGCAGCACTCCACTGCTCTCAAGCTAGCTCCCAAACACTGACAACGCACTCCCTGTCCAGCGCTCCGCTGCTCTCGAGCTACATCCCAAACACTGGCTACGCACTCCCTGTGCAGCACTCCACTGCTCTCGAGCTAGGTCCCGAACACTGGCTACGCACTCCCTGTGCAGCGCTCTGCTGCTCTCGAGCTAGATCCCAAACACTGGCTAGACACTCCCTGTGCAGTGCTCCGCTGCTCTCGAGCAAGGTCTCGAACACTGGCTATGCATTCCCTGTGCAGCGCTCCGCTGCTCTCGTGCTAGGTCCTGAACACTGACAACACACTCCCTGTCCAGCGCTCCGCTGCTCTCGAGCTAGATCCCAAACACTGGCTAGACACTCCCTGTGCAGTGCTCCGCTGCTCTCGAGCAAGGTCTCGAACACTGGCTATGCATTCCCTGTGCAGCGCTCCGCTGCTCTCGAGCTAGGTCCCAAACACTGGCTACGCACTCCCTGTGCAGTGCTCAACTGCTCTCGAGCTAGGTCCCAAACACTGGCTACGCACTCCCTGTGCAGCACTCCACTGCTCTCGAGCTAAGTCCCAAACACTGGCTACGTACTCCATGTGCAGCGCTCCGCTGCTCTTGAGCTAGGTCCGAAACACTGGCTACGCCCTCCCTGTGCAGCGCTCCGCTGCTCTCGAGCTAGGTCCCGAACAACGGCTAGGCACTCGCTGTTCAGCACTCAGCTTCTCTTGAGCTAGGTCCTGAACACTGGCTACACACTCCCTGTGCAGCGCTCTGTTGCTCTTGAACTAGGTCCCAAACACTGGCTACACACTCCCAGTGCAGCACTCCGCTGCTCTCGAGCTAGATCACAAACACTGGCTACGCACTCCCTGTGCAGCGCTCCGCTGCTCTCGAGCTAGGTCCCAAACACTGGCAACACACTCCCTGTCCAGCGCTCTGCTGCTCTCGAGCTAGATCCCAAACACTGGCTAGGCACTCCCTTTGGAGCGCTCCTCTGCTCTCAAGCTAGATCCCAAACACTGGCTAGGCACTCCCTGTGCAGTGCTCTGCTGCTCTTGAGCGAGGTCCCAAACACTGGCTATGCACTCCCTGTGCAGCACTCCACTGCTCTCGAGCTAAGTCCCAAACACTGGCTACGCACTCCATGTGCAGCGCTCCACTGCTCTCGGGCTAGGTCCCGAACACCGGCTACGCCCTCCCTGTGCAGTGCTCTGCTGCTCTCGAGCTAGGTCCCGAATACTGGCTAGGCACTCCCGTGCAGCGCTCCGCTGCTCCCGAGCTAGGTCCCAAACACTGGCTACGCACTCCCTGTGCAGCGCTCCGCTGCTCTCGAGCTAGGTCCCGAACACCGGCTAGGCACTCGCTGTTCAGCACTCAGCTTCTCTTGAGCTAGGTCCTGAACACTGGCTACACACTCCCTGTGCAGCGCTCTGTTGCTCTTGAACTAGGTCCCAAACACTAGCTACACACTCCCAGTGCAGCACTCCGCTGCTCTCGAGCTAGATCACAAACACTGGCTACGCACTCCCTGTGCAGCGCTCCGCTGCTCTCGAGCTAGGTCCCAAACACTGGCAACACACTCCCTGTCCAGCGCTCTGCTGCTCTCGAGCTAGATCCCAAACACTGACTAGGCACTCCCTTTGGAGCGCTCCTCTGCTCTCAAGCTAGATCCCAAACACTGGCTAGGCACTCCCTGTGCAGTGCTCCACTGCTCTCGAGCGAGGTCCCAAACACTGGCTATGCACTCCCTGTGCAGCACTCCACTGCTCTCGAGCTAAGTCCCAAACACTGGCTACGCACTCCATGTGCAGCGCTCCGCTGCTCTCGAGCTAGGTCCCGAACACCGGCTATGCCCTCCCCGTGCAGTGCTCTGCTGCTCTCGAGCTAGGTACCGAACACTGGCTAGGCATTCCCTGTGCAGCGCTCCGCTGCTCCCGAGCTAGGTCCCAAACACTGGCTACGCACTCCCTGTGCAGCGCTCCGCTGCTCTCGAGCTAGAGAGACCCCAAAAACTGGCTACGCACTCCCTGTGCAGCACTCTGCTACTCTCGAGCTAGATCCCAAACACTCTGCTGCTCTCGAGCTAGATCCCAAACACTGGCTACACACTCCCTGTGCATCGCTCTTACGCACTCCCTGCTAGGTCCCAAAGACTGGCTACTCACTGCCTGTGCAGTGCTTCTCTGCTCTTGAGCTAGCTCCCAAACACTGGCTACGCACTCCCTGTGCAGCGCTCCGCTGCTCTCGAGCTACATCACAAACACGGGCTATGCACACCCTGTCCAGTGCGCCGCTGCTCTTGAGCTAGGTCCCAAACACGGGCTACGCACTCCCTGTGCAGCGCTCTGCTGCTCTCAAGCTAGGTCCCAAACACTGGCAACACACTCCCTCGCTGTGCAGCGCTCTGCTGCTCTCCAGCTAGATCCCAAACACTGGCTAGGCACTCCCTGCGCAGCGCTCCGCTGCTCTCGAGCTAGGTCCCAAACACTGGCAACACACTCCCTGTCCAGCGCTCTGCTGCTCTCGAGCTAGATCCCAAACACTGGCTAGGCACTCCCTTTGGAGCGCTCCTCTGCTCTCAAGCTAGATCCCAAACACTGGGTAGGCACTCCCTGTGCAGTGCTCCGCTGCTCTCGAGCGAGGTCCCAAACACTGGCTATGCACTCCCTGTGCAGCACTCCACTGCTCTCGAGCTAAGTCCCAAACACTGGCTACGCACTCCATGTGCAGCGCTCCGCTGCTCTCGAGCTAGGTCCCGAACACCGGCTACGCCCTCCCCGTGCAGCGCTTTGCTGCTCTCGAGCTAGGTCCCGAACACTGGCTAGGCACTCCCTGTGCAGTGCTCCACTGCTCTCGAGCGAGGTCCCAAACACTGGCTATGCACTCCCTGTGCAGCACTCCACTGCTCTCGAGCTAAGTCCCAAACACTGGCTACGCACTCCATGTGCAGCGCTCCGCTGCTCTCGAGCTAGGTCCCGAACACCGGCTATGCCCTCCCCGTGCAGTGCTCTGCTGCTCTCGAGCTAGGTACCGAACACTGGCTAGGCATTCCCTGTGCAGCACTCCGCTGCTCCCGAGCTAGATCCCAAACACTGGCTACGCACTCCCTGTGCAGCGCTTCGCTGCTCTCGAGCTAGAGAGACCCCAAACACTGGCTACGCACTCCCTGTGCAGCGCTCTGCTACTCTCGAGCTAGATCCCAAACACTCTGCTGCTCTCGAGCTAGATCCCAAACACTGGCTACACACTCCCTGTGCATCGCTCTTACGCACTCCCTGCTAGGTCCCAAAGACTGGCTACGCACTGCCTGTGCAGTGCTTCTCTGCTCTTGAGCTAGCTCCCAAACACTGGCTACGCACTCCCTGTGCAGCGCTCCGCTGCTTTCGAGCTACATCACAAACACGGGCTATGCACACCCTGTCCAGTGCTCCGCTGCTCTTGAGCTAGGTCCCAAACATTGGCTACGCACTCCCTGTGCAGCGCTCTGCTGCTCTCAAGCTAGGTCCCAAACACTGGCAACACACTCCCTCGCTGTGCAGCGCTCTGCTGCTCTCGAGCTAGATCCCAAACACTGGCTAGGCACTCCCTGTGCAGCGCTCCACTGCTCTCGAGCTAGGTCCCAAACACTGGCAACACACTCCCTGTCCAGCGCTCTGCTGCTCTCGAGCTAGATCCTAAACACTGGCTAGGCACTCCCTTTGGAGCGCTCCTCTGCTCTCAAGCTAGATCCCAAACACTGGCTAGGCACTCCCTGTGCAGTGCTCCGCTGCTCTCGAGCGAAGTCCCAAACACTGGCTATGCACTCCCTGTGCAGCACTCCACTGCTCTCGAGCTAAGTCCCAAACACTGGCTCCACACTCCATGTGCAGCGCTCCGCTGCTCTCGAGCTAGGTCCCGAACACCGGCTACGCCCTCCCCGTGCAGCGCTCTGCTGCTCTCGAGCTAGGTCCCGAACACTGGCTAGGCACTCCCGTGCAGCGCTCCGCTGCTCCCGAGCTAGGTCCCAAACACTGGCTACGCACTCCCTGTGCAGCGCTCCGCTGCTCTCGAGCTAGGTCCAAACACTGGCAACACACTGCCTCAATGTGCAGCGCTCTGCTGCTCTCGAGCTAGATCACAAACACTGGCTAGGCACTCCATGTGCAGTGCTCCGCTGCTCTCGAGCTAGGTCCCAAACACTGGCTACGTACTCCATGTGCAGCGCTCCGCTGCTCTCGAGCTAGGTCCGAAACACTGGCTACGCCCTCCCTGTGCAGCGCTCCGCTGCTCTCGAGCTAGGTCCCGAACACCGGCTAGGCACTCGCTGTTCAGCACTCAGCTTCTCTTGAGCTAGGTCCTGAACACTGGCTACACACTCCCTGTGCAGCGCTCTGTTGCTCTTGAACTAGGTCCCAAACACTGGCTACACACTCCCAGTGCAGCACTCCGCTGCTCTCGAGCTAGATCACAAACACTGGCTACGCACTCCCTGTGCAGCGCTCCGCTGCTCTCGAGCTAGGTCCCAAACACTGGCAACACACTCCCTGTCCAGCGCTCTGCTGCTCTCGAGCTAGATCCCAAACACTGGCTAGGCACTCCCTTTGGAGCGCTCCTCTGCTCTCAAGCTAGATCCCAAACACTGGCTAGGCACTCCCTGTACAGTGCTCCGCTGCTCTCGAGCGAGGTCCCAAACACTGGCTATGCACTCCCTGTGCAGCACTCCACTGCTCTCGAGCTAAGTCCCAAACACTGGCTATGCACTCCATGTGCAGCGCTCCGCTGCTCTCGAGCTAGGTCCCGAACACCGGCTATGCCCTCCCCGTGCAGTGCTCTGCTGCTCTCGAGCTAGGTACCGAACACTGGCTAGGCATTCCCTGTGCAGCGCTCCGCTGCTCCCGAGCTAGGTCCCAAACACTGGCTACGCACTCCCTGTGCAGCGCTCTGCTGCTCTCGAGCTAGAGAGACCCCAAACACTGGCTACGCACTCCCTGTGCAGCGCTCTGCTACTCTCGAGCTAGATCCCAAACACTCTGCTGCTCTCGAGCTAGATCCCAAACACTGGCTACACACTCCCTGTGCATCGCTCTTACGCACTCCCTGCTAGGTCCCAAAGACTGGCTACGCACTGCCTGTGCAGTGCTTCTCTGCTCTTGAGCTAGCTCCCAAACACTGGCTACGCACTCCCTGTGCAGCGCTCCGCTGCTCTCGAGCTACATCACAAACACGGGCTATGCACACCCTGTCCAGTGCTCCGCTGCTCTTGAGCTAGGTCCCAAACACGGGCTACGCACTCCCTGTGCAGCGCTCTGCTGCTCTCAAGCTAGGTCCCAAACACTGGCAACACACTCCCTCGCTGTGCAGCGCTCTGCTGCTCTCGAGCTAGATCCCAAACACTGGCTAGGCACTCCCTGTGCAGTGCTCCGCTGCTCTCAAGCTAGGTCCCAAACACTGGCTACACACTCCATGTGCAGCGCTCCGCTGCTCTCGAGCTAGGTCCCAAACACTGGCTAGGCACTCCCTGTGCAGTGGAACGCTGCTCTCGAGCTAGATCCCGAACACTGGCTAGGCACTCCGTGTGCAGCGCTTCGCTGCTCTCGAGTTAGGACCCGAACACTGGCTACGCACTTCCTGTGCAGCACTCCGCTGCTCTGGAGCTAGATCACAAACACTGGCTAGGCACTCCCTGTGCAGTGCTCCGCTGCTCTCGAGCTAGGTCCCAAACACTGGCTACGTACTCCATGTGCAGCGCTCCGCTGCTCTCGAGCTAGGTCCGAAACACTGGCTACGCCCTCCCTGTGCAGCGCTCCGCTGCTCTCGAGCTAGGTCCCGAACACCGGCTAGGCACTCGCTGTTCAGCACTCAGCTTCTCTTGAGCTAGGTCCTGAACACTGGCTACACACTCCCTGTGCAGCGCTCTGTTGCTCTTGAACTAGGTCCCAAACACTGGCTACACACTCCCAGTGCAGCACTCCGCTGCTCTCGAGCTAGATCACAAACACTGGCTACGCACTCCCTGTGCAGCGCTCCGCTGCTCTCGAGCTAGGTCCCAAACACTGGCAACACACTCCCTGTCCAGCGCTCTGCTGCTCTCGAGCTAGATCCCAAACACTGGCTAGGCACTCCCTTTGGAGCGCTCCTCTGCTCTCAAGCTAGATCCCAAACACTGGCTAGGCACTCCCTGTACAGTGCTCCGCTGCTCTCGAGCGAGGTCCCAAACACTGGCTATGCACTCCCTGTGCAGCACTCCACTGCTCTCTAGCTAAGTCCCAAACACTGGCTATGCACTCCATGTGCAGCGCTCCGCTGCTCTCGAGCTAGGTCCCGAACACCGGCTATGCCCTCCCCGTGCAGTGCTCTGCTGCTCTCGAGCTAGGTACCGAACACTGGCTAGGCATTCCCTGTGCAGCGCTCCGCTGCTCCCGAGCTAGGTCCCAAACACTGGCTACGCACTCCCTGTGCAGCGCTCTGCTGCTCTCGAGCTAGAGAGACCCCAAACACTGGCTACGCACTCCCTGTGCAGCGCTCTGCTACTCTCGAGCTAGATCCCAAACACTCTGCTGCTCTCGAGCTAGATCCCAAACACTGGCTACACACTCCCTGTGCATCGCTCTTACGCACTCCCTGCTAAGTCCCAAAGACTGGCTACGCACTGCCTGTGCAGTGCTTCTCTGTTCTTGAGCTAGCTCCCAAACACTGGCTACGCACTCCCTGTGCAGCGCTCCGCTGCTCTCGAGCTACATCACAAACACGGGCTATGCACACCCTGTCCAGTGCTCCGCTGCTCTTGAGCTAGGTCCCAAACACGGGCTACGCACTCCCTGTGCAGCGCTCTGCTGCTCTCAAGCTAGGTCCCAAACACTGGCAACACACTCCCTCGCTGTGCAGCGCTCTGCTGCTCTCGAGCTAGATCCCAAACACTGGCTAGGCACTCCCTGTGCAGTGCTCCGCTGCTCTCAAGCTAGGTCCCAAACACTGGCTACACACTCCATGTGCAGCGCTCCGCTGCTCTCGAGCTAGGTCCCAAACACTGGCTAGGCACTCCCTGTGCAGTGGAACGCTGCTCTCGAGCTAGATCCCGAACACTGGCTAGGCACTCCGTGTGCAGCGCTTCGCTGCTCTCGAGTTAGGACCCGAACACTGGCTACGCACTTCCTGTGCAGCACTCCGCTGCTCTGGAGCTAGGTCCCAAACACTGGCTATGCACTCCCAGTGCAGCCCTCTGTTGTTCTCGAGCTAGATCACAAACACTGGCTACGCACTCCCTGTGCAGTGCTCCGCTGCTCTCGAGCCTTGTCCCAAACACTGGCAACACACTCCCTGTCCAGCGCTCTGCTGCTCTCGAGCTAGATCCAAAACACTGGCTAGGCACTCCCTTTGGAGCGCTCCGCTGCTCTCGAGCTAGATCCCAAACACTGGCTAGGCACTCCCTGTGCAGTGCTCTGCTTCTCTCGAGCTAGTTCTCGAAACACTGGCTATGTATTCCCTGTACAGCGCTCCGCTGCTCTTGAGCTAGGTCCCAAACACTGGCTACACACTCCCAGTGCAGCGCTCCGCTGCTCTCGAGCTAGGTCACAAACAGTGGCTACGCACTTCCTGTGCAGTGCTCCGCTGCTCTCGAGCTAGGTCCCAAACACTGGCTATGCACTCCCTGTGCAGCACTCCACTGCTCTCGAGCTAAGTCCCAAACACTGGCTACGCACTCCATGTGCAGCGCTCCGCTGCTCTCGAGCTAGGTCCCGAACACCGGCTATGCCCTCCCCATGCAGCGCTCTGCTGCTCTCGAGCTAGGTCCCGAAAACTGGCTAGGCATTCCCTGTGCAGCGCTCCCCTGCTCCCGAGCTAGGTCCCAAACACTGGCTACGCACTCCCTGTGCAGCGCTCCGCTGCTCTCGAGCTACATCACAAACACGGGCTATGCACACCCTGTCCAGTGCTCCGCTGCTCTTGAGCTAGGTCCCAAACATGGGCTACGCACTCCCTGTGCAGCGCTCTGCTGCTCTCAAGCTAGGTCCCAAACACTGGCAACACACTCCCTCGCTGTGCAGCGCTCTGCTGCTCTCGAGCTAGATCCCAAACACTGGCTAGGCACTCCCTGTGCAGTGCTCCGCTGCTCTCAAGCTAGGTCCCAAACACTGGCTACACACTCCATGTGCAGCGCTCCGCTGCTCTCGAGCTAGGTCCCAAACACTGGCTAGGCACTCCCTGTGCAGTGGAACGCTGCTCTCGAGCTAGATCCCGAACACTGGCTAGGCACTCCGTGTGCAGCGCTCCGCTGCTCTCGAGTTAGGACCCGAACACTGGCTACGCACTTCCTGTGCAGCACTCCGCTGCTCTGGAGCTAGGTCCCAAACACTGGCTATGCACTCCCAGTGCAGCACTCTGCTGTTCTCGAGCTAGATCACAAACACTGGCTACGCACTCCCTGTGCAGTGCTCCGCTGCTCTCGAGCCTTGTCCCAAACACTGGCAACACACTCCCTGTCCAGCGCTCTGCTGCTCTCGAGCTAGATCCAAAACACAGGCTAGGCACTCCCTGTGCAGTGCTCTGCTTCTCTCGAGCTAGTTCTCGAAACACTGGCTATGTATTCCCTGTACAGCGCTCCGCTACTCTTGAGCTAGGTCCCAAACACTGGCTACACACTCCCAGTGGAGCGCTCCGCTGCTCTCGAGCTAGATCACAAACACTGGCTACGCACTCCCTGTGCAGCGCTCCGCTGCTCTCGAGCTAGGTCCCAAACACTGGCAACACACTCCCTGTCCAGCGCTCTGCTGCTCTCGAGCTAGATCCCAAACACTGGCTAGGCACTCCCTTTGAAGCGCTCCTCTGCTCTCAAGCTAGATCCCGAACACGGGCTAGGCACTCCCTGTGCAGTGCTCCGCTGCTCTCGAGCTAGGTCCCAAACACTGGCTATGCACTCCCTGTGTAGCACTCCACTGCTCTTGAGCTAGGTCCCAAACACTGGCTACGCACTCCATGTGCAGCGCTCCGCTGCTCTCGAGCTAGGTCCCAAACACCGGCTAAGCCCTCCCTGTGCAGCGCTCTGCTGCTTTCGAGCTAGGTCCCAAACACTGGCTACACACTCCCAGTGCAGCGCTCCGCTGCTCTCGAGCTAGATCACAAACACTGGCTACGCACTCCCTGTGCAGCGCTCCGCTGCTCTCGAGCTAGGTCCCAAACACTGGCAACACACTCCCTGTCCAGCGCTCTGCTGCTCTCGAGCTAGATCCCAAACACTGGCTAGGCACTCCCTTTGGAGCGCTCCTCTGCTCTCAAGCTAGATCCCGATCACTGGCTAGGCACTCCCTGTGCAGTGTCCCGCTGTTCTCGAGCTAGGTCCCAAACACTGGCTACGCACTCCCTGTACAGCACTCCACTGCTCTCAAGCTAGCTCCCAAACACTGGCTACGCACTCCATGTGCAGCGCTCCGCTGCTCTCGAGCTAGGTCCCGAACACCGGCTACTCCCTCCCTGTGCAGCGCTCTGCTGCTCTCGAGCTAGGTCCCGAACACTGGCTAGGCACTCCCTGTGCAGCACTCCGCTGCTCCCGAGCTAGGTCCCAAACACTTGCTACGTACTCCCTGTGCTGCGCTCCGCTGCTCTTGAGCTAGATAGACCCCAAACACGGGCTACGCACTCCCTGTGCAGCGCTCTGCTGCTCTCGAACTAGATAGAGCCGAAACACTGACAACGCACTCCCTGTCCAGTGCTCCGCTGCTCTCGAGCTACATCCCAAACCCTGGCTACGCACTCCCTGTGCAGCACTCCACTGCTCTCGAGCTAGGTCCCAAACACTGGCTACACACTCCCTGTGCAGCACTCAACTGCTCTCGAGCTAAGTCCCAAACACTGGCTACGCACTCCATGTGCAGCGCTCCGCTGCTCTCGAGCTAGGTCCCGAACACCGGCTATGCCCTCCCCGTGCAGCGCTCTGCTGCTCTCGAGCTAGGTCCCGAACACTGGCTAGGCACTCCCGTGCAGCGCTCCGCTGCTCCCGAGCTAGGTCCCAAACACTGGCTACGCACTCCCTGTGCAGCGCTCCGCTGCTCTCGAGCTAGGTCCCAAACACTGGCAACACACTCCCTCACTGTGCAGCGCTCTGCTGCTCTTGAGCTAGATCCCAAACACTGGGTAGGCACTCCCTGTGCAGTGCTCCGCTGCTCTCGAGCTAGGACCCAAACACTGGCTACGTACTCCATGTGCAGCGCTCCGCTGCTCTCGAGCTAGGTCCGAAACACTGGCTACGCCCTCCCTGTGCAGCGCTCCGCTGCTCTCGAGCTAGGTCCCGAACACCGGCTAGGCACTCGCTGTTCAGCACTCAGCTTCTCTTGAGCTAGGTCCTGAACACTGGCTACACACTCCCTGTGCAGAGCTCTGTTGCCCTTGAGCTAGGTCCCAAACACTGGCTACACACTCCCAGTGCAGCACTCCGCTGCTCTTGAGCTAGATCACAAACACTGGCTACGCACTCCCTGTGCAGCGCTCTGCTGCTCTCGAGCTAGGTCCCAAACACTGGCAACACACTCCCTGTCCAGCGCTCTGCTGCTCTCGAGCTAGATCCCAAACACTGGCTAGGCACTCCCTTTGGAGCGCTCCTCTGCTCTCAAGCTAGATCCCGAACACTGGCTGGCACTCCCTGTGCAGTGCTCCGCTGCTCTCGAGCTAGGTCCCAAACACTGGCTATGCACTCCCTGTGCAGCACTCCACTGCTCTCGAGCTAAGTCCCAAACACTGGCTACGCACTCCATGTGCAGCGCTCCGCTGCTCTCGAGCTAGGTCCCGAACACCTGCTACGCCCTCCCCGTGCAGCGCTCTGCTGCTCTCGAGCTAGGTCCCGAACACTGGCTAGGCATTCCCTGTGCAGCGGTCCGCTGCTCCCGAGCTAGGTCCCAAACACTGGCTACGCACTCCCTGTGCAGCGCTCCGCTGCCCTCGAGCTTGAGAGACCCCAAACATTGGCTACGCACTCCCTGTGCAGCGCTCTGCTACTCTCGAGCTAGATCCCAAACACTCTGCTGCTCTTAAGCTAAATCCCAAACACTGGCTACACACTCCCTGTGCATCGCTCTTACGCACTCCCTGCTAGGTCCCAAAGACTGGCTACGCACTGCCTGTGCAGGGCTTCTCTGCTCTTGAGCTAGCTCCCAAACACTGGCTACGCACTCCCTGTACAGCGCTCCGCTGCTCTCGAGCTACATCACAAACACGGGCTATGCACACCCTGTCCAGTGCTCCGCTGCTCTCGAGCTAGGTCCCAAACACGGGCTATGCACTCCCTGTGCAGCGCTCTGCTGCTCTCGAGCTAGGTCCCAAACACTGGCAACACACTCCCTCGCTGTGCAGCACTCTGCTGCTCTCGAGCTAGATCCCAAACACTGGCTAGGCACTCCCTGTGCAGTGCTCCGCTGCTCTCGAGCTAGGTCCCAAACACTGGCTACACACTCCATGTGCAGCACTCCGCTGCTCTCGAGCTAGGTCCCAAACACTGGCTAGGCACTCCCTGTGCAGCGGAACGCTGCTCTCGAGCTAGATCCCGAACACTGGTTAGGCACTCCCTGTGCAGTGTTCCGCTGCTCTCGAGTTAGGACCCGAACACTGGCTACGCACTCCCTGTGCAGTGCTCCGCTGCTCTCGAGCCTTGTCCCAAACACTGGCAACTCACTCCCTGTCCAGCGCTCTGCTGCTCTCGAGCTAGATCCAAAACACTGGCTAGGCACTCCCTTTGGAGCGCTCCGCTGCTCTCGAGCTAGATCCCAAACACTGGCTACACACTCCCTGTGCATCGCTCTTACGCACTCCCTGCTAGGTCCCAAAGACTGGCTACGCACTGCCTGTGCAGGGCTTCTCTGCTCTTGAGCTAGCTCCCAAACACTGGCTATGCACTCCCTGTACAGCGCTCCGCTGCTCTCGAGCTACATCACAAACACGGGCTATGCACACCCTGTCCAGTGCTCCGCTGCTCTCGAGCTAGGTCCCAAACACGGGCTATGCACTCCCTGTGCAGCGCTCTGCTGCTCTCGAGCTAGGTCCCAAACACTGGCAACACACTCCCTCGCTGTGCAGCACTCTGCTGCTCTCGAGCTAGATCCCAAACACTGGCTAGGCACTCCCTGTGCAGTGCTCCGCTGCTCTCGAGCTAGGTCCCAAACACTGGCTACACACTCCATGTGCAGCACTCCGCTGCTCTCGAGCTAGGTCCCAAACACTGGCTAGGCACTCCCTGTGCAGCGGAACGCTGCTCTCGAGCTAGATCCCGAACACTGGTTAGGCACTCCCTGTGCAGTGTTCCGCTGCTCTCGAGTTAGGACCCGAACACTGGCTACGCACTCCCTGTGCAGTGCTCCGCTGCTCTCGAGCCTTGTCCCAAACACTGGCAACTCACTCCCTGTCCAGCGCTCTGCTGCTCTCGAGCTAGATCCAAAACACTGGCTAGGCACTCCCTTTGGAGCGCTCCGCTGCTCTCGAGCTAGATCCCAAACACTGGCTAGGCACTCCCTGTGCAGTGCTCTGCTTCTCTCGAGCTAGTTCTCGAAACACTGGCTATGTATTCCCTGTACAGCGCTCCGCTGCTCTTGAGCTAGGTCCCAAACACTGGCTACACACTCCCAGTGCAGCGCTCTGCTGCTCTCGAGCTAGATCACAAACACTGGCTACGCACTCCCTGTGCAGCGCTCCGCTGCTCTCGAGCTAGGTCCCAAACACTGGCTATGCACTCCCTGTGCAGCACTCCACTGCTCTCGAGCTAAGTCCCAAACACTGGCTACGCACTCCATGTGCAGCGCTCCGCTGCTCTCGAGCTAGGTCCCGAACACCGGCTATGCCCTCCCCGTGCAGCGCTCTGCTGCTCTCGAGCTAGGTCCCGAACACTGGCTAGGCATTTCCTGTGCAGCGCTCCGCTGCTCCCGAGCTAGGTCCCAAACACTGGCTACGCACTCCCTGTGCAGCGCTCCGCTGCTCTCGAGCTAGAGAGACCCCAAACACTGGCTACGCACTCCCTGTGCAGCGCTCTGCTACTCTCGAGCTAGATCCCAAACACTGGCTACACACTCCCTGTGCATCGCTCTTACGCACTCCCTGCTAGGTCCCAAAGACTGGCTATGCACTGCCTGTGCAGTGCTTCTCTGCTCTTGAGCTAGCTCCCAAACACTGGCTACGCACTCCCTGTCCAGCGCTCCGCTGCTCTCGAGCTACATCACAAACACGGGCTATGCACACCCTGTCCAGTGCTCCGCTGCTCTTGAGCTAGGTCCCAAACACGGGCTACGCACTCCCTGTGCAGCGCTCTGCTGCTCTCAAGCTAGGTCCCAAACACTGGCAACACACTCCCTCGCTGTGCAGCGCTCTGCTGCTCTCGAGCTAGATCCCAAACACTGGCTAGGCACTCCCTGTGCAGTGCTCCGCTGCTCTCAAGCTAGGTCCCAAACACTGGCTACACACTCCATGTGCAGCGCTCTGCTGCTCTCGAGCTAGGTCCCAAACACTGGCTAGGCACTCCCTGTGCAGTGGAACGCTGCTCTCGAGCTAGATCCCGAACACTGGCTAGGCACTCCGTGTGCAGAGCTCCGCTGCTCTCGAGTTAGGACCCGAACACTGGCTACGCACTTCCTGTGCAGCACTCCGCTGCTCTGGAGCTAGGTCCCAAACACTGGCTATGCACTCCCAGTGCAGCACTCTGCTGTTCTCGAGCTAGATCACAAACACTGGCTACGCACTCCCTGTGCAGTGCTCCGCTGCTCTCGAGCCTTGTCCCAAACACTGGCAACACACTCCCTGTCCAGCGCTCTGCTGCTCTCGAGCTAGATCCAAAACACTGGCTAGGCACTCCCTTTGGAGTGCTCCGCTGCTCTCGAGCTAGATCCCAAACACTGGCTAGGCACTCCCTGTGTAGTGCTCTGCTTCCCTCGAGCTAGTTCTCGAAACACTGGCTATGTATTCCCTGTACAGCGCTCCGCTGCTCTTGAGCTAGGTCCCAAACACTGGCTACACACTCCCAGTGCAACGCTCCGCTGCTCTCGAGCTAGATCACAAACACTGGCTACGCACTCCCTGTGCAGCGCTCCGCTGCTCTCGAGCTAGGTCCCAAACATTGGCAACACACTCCCTGTCCAGCGCTCTGCTGCTCTCGAGCTAGATCCCAAACACTGGCTAGGCACTCCCTTTGGAGCGCTCCTCTGCTCTCAAGCTAGATCCCGAACACTGGCTAGGCACTCCCTGTGCAGTGTCCCACTGTTCTTGAGCTAGGTCCCAAACACTGGCTACGCACTCCCTGTGCAGCACTCCACTGCTCTCAAGCTAGCTCCCAAACACTGGCTACGCACTCCATGTGCAGCGCTCCGATGCTCTCGAGCTAGGTCCCGAACACCGGCTACTCCCTCCCTGTGCAGCGCTCTGCTGCTCTCGAGCTAGGCCCCGAACACTGGCTAGGCACTCCCTGTGCAGCACTCCGCTGCTCCCGAGCTAGGTCCCAAACACTGGCTACGCACTGCCTGTGCTGCGCTCCGCTGCTCTCGAGCTAGGTCCCAAACACTGGCTACGCACTCCCTGTGTTGCGCTCCGATGCTCTTGAGCTAGATAGACCCCAAACACGGGCTACGCACTCCCTGTGCAGCGCTCTGCTGCTCTCGAACTAGATAGAGCCGAAACACTGACAACGCACTCCCTGTCCAGCGCTCCGCTGCTCTCGAGCTACATCCCAAACACTGGCTACGCACTCCCTGTGCAGCACTCCACTGCTCTCGAGCTAGGTCCCGAACACTGGCTACGCACTCCCTGTGCAGCGCTCCGCTGCTCTCGAGCTAGATCCTGAACACTGGCTAGGCACTCCTGTGCAGCGCTCCGCTGCTCTCGAGTTAGGACCCAAACACTGGCTACGCACTTCCTGTGCAGCACTCCGCTGCTCTCGAGCTAGGTCCCAAACACTGGCTATGCACTCCCAGTGCAGCACTCTGCTGTTCTCGAGCTAGATCACAAACACTGGCTACGCACTCCCTGTGCAGTGCTCCGCTGCTCTCGAGCCTTGTCCCAAACACTGGCAACACACTCCCTGTCCAGCGCTCTGCTGCTCTCGAGCTAGATCCAAAACACTGGCTAGGCACTCCCTTTGGAGCGCTCCGCTGCTCTCGAGATAGATCCCAAACACTGGCTAGGCACTCCCTGTGCAGTGCTCTGCTTCTCTCGAGCTAGTTCTCGAAACACTGGCTATGTATTCCCTGTACAGCGCTCCACTGCTCTTGAGCTAGGTGCCAAACACTGGCTACACACTCCCAGTGCAGCGCTCCGCTGCTCTTGAGCTAGATCACAAACACTGGCTACGCACTCCCTGTGCAGCGCTCCGCTGCTCTCGAGCTAGGTCCCAAACACTGGCAACACACACCCTGTCCAGTGCTCTGCTGCTCTCGAGCTAGATCCCAAACACTGGCTAGGCACTCCCTTTGGAGCGCTCCTCTGCTCTCAAGCTAGATCCCGAGCACTGGCTAGGCACTCCCTGTGCAGTGCTCTGCTGTTCTCGAGCTAGGTCCCAAACACTGGCTATGCACTCCCTGTGTAGCACTCCACTGCTCTTGAGCTAGGTCCCAAACACCGGCTACGCCCTCCCTGTGCAGCGCTCTGCTGCTTTTGAGCTAGGTCCCAAACACTGGCTACACACTCCAAGTGCAGCGCTCCGCTGCTCTCGAGCTAGATCACAAACACTGGCTACGCACTCCCTGTGCAGCGCTCCGTTGCTCTCGAGCTAGGTCCCAAATACTGGCTAGGCTGTCCCTTTGGAGCGCTCCTCTGCTCTCAAGCTAGATCCCGAACACTGGCTAGGCACTCCCTGTGCAGTGTTCCGCTGTTCTCGAGCTAGGTCCCAAACACTGGCTAGGCACTCCCTGTGCAGCACTCCACTGCTCTCAAGCTAGCTCCCACACACTGGCTATGCACTCCATGTGCAGCGCTCCGCTGCTCTCGAGCTAGGTCCCGAACACCGGCTACTCCCTCCCTGTGCAGCACTCTGCTGCTCTCGAGCTAGGTCCCGAACACTGGCTAGGCACTCCCTGTGCAGCACTCCGCTGCGCCCGAGCTAGGTCCCAAACACTGGCTACGCACTCCCTGTGCAGCGCTCCGCTGCTCTCGAGCTAGGTCCCAAACACTGGCTACGCACTCCCTGTGCTGCGCTCCGCTGCTCTTGAGCTAGATAGACCCCAAACACGGGCTACGCACTCCCTGTGCAGCGCTCTGCTGCTCTCGAACTAGATAGAGCCCAAACACTGACAACGCACTCCCTGTCCAGCGCTCCGCTGCTCTCGAGCTACATCCCAAACACTGGCTATGCATTCCCTGTGCAGCGCTCCGCTGCTCTCGAGCTAGGTCCCAAACACTGGCTACGCACTCCCTGTGCTGCGCTCCGCTGCTCTTGAGCTAGATAGACCCCAAACACGGGCTACGCACTCCCTGTGCAGCGCTCTGCTGCTCTCGAACTAGATAGAGCCCAAACACTGACAACGCACTCCCTGTCCAGCGCTCCGCTGCTCTCGAGCTACATCCCAAACACTGGCTATGCATTCCCTGTGCAGCGCTCCGCTGCTCTCGAGCTAGGTCCCAAACACTGGCTACGCACTCCCTGTGCAGTGCTCAACTGCTCTCGAGCTAGGTCCCAAACACTGGCTACACACTCCCTGTGCAGCACTCCACTGCTCTCGAGCTAAGTCCCAAACACTGGCTACGCACTCCATGTGCAGCGCTCCGCTGCTCTCGAGCTAGGTCCCGAACACCGGCTACGCCCTCCCCGTGCAGCGCTCTGCTGCTCTCGAGCTAGGTCCCGAACACTGGCTAGGCACTCCCGTGCAGCGCTCCGCTGCTCCCGAGCTAGGTCCCAAACACTGGCTACGCACTCCCTGTGCAGCGCTCCGCTGCTCTCGAGCTAGGTCCCAAACACTGGCAACACACTCCCTCACTGTGCAGCGCTCTGCTGCTCTTGAGCTAGATCCCAAACACTGGCTAGGCACTCCCTGTGCAGTGCTCCGCTGCTCTCGAGCTAGGTCCCAAACACTGGCTACGTACTCCATGTGCAGCGCTCCGCTGCTCTCGAGCTAGGTCCAAAACACTGGATACGCCCTCCCTGTGCAGCGCTCCGCTGCTCTCGAGCTAGGTCCCGAACACCGGCTAGGCACTCGCTGTTCAGCACTCAGCTTCTCTTGAGCTAGGTCCTGAACACTGGCTACACACTCCCTGTGCAGAGCTCTGTTGCTCTTGAGCTAGGTCCCAAACACTGGCTACACACTCCCAGTGCAGCACTCCGCTGCTCTCGAGCTAGATCACAAACACTGGCTATGCACTCCCTGTGCAGCGCTCTGCTGCTCTCGAGCTAGGTCCCAAACACTGGCAACACACTCCCTGTCCAGCGCTCTGCTGCTCTCGAGCTAGATCCCAAACACTGGCTAGGCACTCCCTTTGGAGCGCTCCTCTGCTGCTCTCGAGCTAGGTCCCGAACACTGGCTAGGCACTCCCTGTGCAGTGCTCCGGTGCTCTCGAGCTAGGTCCCAAACACTGGCTATGCACTCCCTGTGCAGCACTCCACTGCTCTCGAGCTAAGTCCCAAACACTGGCTACGCACTCCATGTGCAGCGCTCCGCTGCTCTCGAGCTAGGTCCCGAACACCTGCTACGCCCTCCCCGTGCAGCGCTCTGCTGCTCTCGAGCTAGGTCCCGAACACTGGCTAGGCATTCCCTGTGCAGCGCTCCACTGCTCCCGAGCTAGGTCCCAAACACTGGCTATGCACTCCCTGTGCAGCGCTCCGCTGCTCTCGAGCTAGAGAGACCCCAAACACTGGCTACGCACTCCCTGTGCAGCACTCTGCTACTCTCGAGCTAGATCCCAAACACTGGCTACACACTCCCTGTGCATCGCTCTTACGCACTCCCTGCTAGGTCCCAAAGACTGGCTACGCACTGCCTGTGCAGTGCTTCTCTGCTCTTGAGCTAGCTCCCAAACACTGGCTACGCACTCCCTGTGCAGCGCTCCGCTGCTCTCGAGCTACATCACAAACACGGGCTATGCACACCCTGTCCAGTGCTCCGCTGCTCTCGAGCTAGGTCCCAAACACGGGCTACGCACTCCCTGTGCAGCGCTCTGCTGCTCTCGAGCTAGGTCCCAAACACTGGCAACACACTTCCTCGCTGTGCAGCGCTCTGCTGCTCTCGAGCTAGATCCCAAACACTGGCTAGGCACTCCCTGTGCAGTGCTCCGCTGCTCTCGAGCTAGGTCCCAAACACTGGCTACACACTCCATGTGCAGCGCTCCGCTGCTCTCGAGCTAGGTCCCAAACACTGGCTAGGCACTCCCTGTGCAGCGGAACGCTGCTCTCGAGCTAGATCCCGAACACTGGTTAGGCACTCCCTGTGCAGCGCTCCGCTGCTCTCGAGTTAGGACCCGAACACTGGCTACGCACTTCCTGTGCAGCACTCCGCTGCTCTGGAGCTAGGTCCCAAACACTGGCTATGCACTCCCAGAGCAGACCTCTGCTGTTCTCAAGCTATATCACAAACACTGGCTACGCACTCCCTGTGCAGTGCTCCGCTGCTCTCGAGCCTTTTCCCAAACACTGGCAACACACTCCCTGTCCAGCGCTCTGCTGCTCTCGAGCTAGATCCAAAACACTGGCTAGGCACTCCCTTTGGAGCGCTCCGCTGCTCTCGAGCTAGATCCCAAACACTGGCTAGGCACTCCCTGTGCAGTGCTCTGCTTCTCTCGAGCTAGTTCTCGAAACACTGGCTATGTATTCCCTGTACAGCACTCCGATGCTCTTGAGCTAGGTCCCAAACACTGGCTACACACTCCCAGTGCAGCGCTCCGCTGCTCTTGAGCTAGATCACAAACACTGGCTACGCACTCCCTGTGCAGCGCTCCGCTGCTCTCGAGCTAGGTCCCAAACACTGGCAACACACTCTCTGTCCAGCGCTCTGCTGCTCTCGAGCTAGATCCCAAACACTGGCTAGGCACTCCCTTTGGAGCGCTCCTCTGCTCTCAAGCTAGATCCCGAACACTGGCTAGGCACTCCCTGTGCAGTGCTCCGCTGCTCTCGAGCTAGGTCCCAAACACTGGCTATGCACTCCCTGTGTAGCACTCCACTGCTCTTGAGCTAGGTCCCAAACACTGGCTACGCACTTCCTGTGCAGCACTCCGCTGCTCTCGAGCTAGGTCCCAAACACTGGCTATGCACTCCCAGAGCAGACCTCTGCTGTTCTCGAGCTAGATCACAAACACTGGCTACGCACTCCCTGTGCAGTGCTCCGCTGCTCTCGAGCCTTGTCCCAAACACTGGCAACACACTCCCTGTCCAGCGCTCTGCTGCTCTCGAGCTAGATCCAAAATACTGGCTAGGCACTCCCTTTGGAGTGCTCCGCTGCTCTCGAGCTAGATCCCAAACACTAGCTAGGCACTCCCTGTGCAGTGCTCTGCTTCTCTCGAGCTAGTTCTCGAAACACTGGCTATGTATTCCCTGTACAGCGCTCCGATGCTCTTGAGCTAGGTCGCAAACACTGGCTACACACTCCCAGTGCAGCGCTCCGCTGCTCTCGAGCTAGATCACAAACACTGGCTACGCACTCCCTGTGCAGCGCTCCGCTGCTCTCAAGCTAGGTCCCAAACACTGGCAACACACTCCCTGTCCAGCGCTCTGCTGCTCTCGAGCTAGATCCCAAACACTGGCTAGGCACTCCCTTTGGAGCGCTCCTCTGCTCTCAAGCTAGATCCCGAACACTGGCTAGGCACTCCCTGTGCAGTGCTCCGCTGCTCTCGAGCTAGGTCCCAAACACTGGCTATGCACTCCCTGTGTAGCACTCCACTGCTCTTGAGCTAGGTCCCAAACACTGGCTACGCACTCCATGTGCAGCGCTCCGCTGCTCTCGAGCTAGGTCCCGAACACCGGCTACTCCCTCCCTGTGCAGCGCTCTGCTGCTCTCGAGCTAGGTCCCGAACACTGGCTAGGCACTCCATGTGCAGCACTCCGCTGCTCCCGAGCTAGGTCCCAAACACTGGCTACGCACTCCCTGTGCAGCGCTTCACTGCTCTCGAGCTAGGTCCCAAACACTGGCTACGGACTCCCTGTGCTGCGCTCCGCTGCTCTTGAGCTAGATAGACCCCAAACACGGGCTACGCACTCCCTGTGCAGCGCTCTGCTGCTCTCGAACTAGATAGAGCCCAAACACTGACAACGCACTCCCTGCCCAGCGCTCCGCTGCTCTTGAGCTACATCCCAAACACTGGCTACACACTCCCTGTGCAGCACTCCACTGCTCTCGAGCTAGGTCCCGAACACTGGCTACGCACTCACTGTGCAGCGCTCCGCTGCTCTCGAGCTAGGTCCCAAACACTGGCAACACACTCCCTGTCCAGCGCTCTGCTGCTCTCGAGCTAGATCCCAAACACTGGCTAGGCACTCCCTTTTGAGTGCTCCTCTGCTCTCAAACTAGATCCCGAACACTGGCTATGCACTCGCTGTGCAGTGCTAGGCTGCTCTCGAGCTAGGTCCCAAACACTGGCTATGCACTCCCTGTGTAGCACTCCACTGCTCTTGAGCTAGGTCCCAAACACTGGCTACGCACTCCATGTGCAGCGCTCCGCTGCTCTCGAGCTAGGTCCCGAACACCGGCTACTCCCTCCCTGTGCAGCGCTCTGCTGCTCTCGAGCTAGGTCCCGAACACTGGCTAGGCACTCCCTGTGCAGCACTCCGCTGCTCCCGAGCTAGGTCCCAAACACTGGCTACGCACTCCTTGTGCAGCGCTCCGCTGCTCTCGAGCTAGGTCCCAAACACTGGCTACGCACTCCCTGTGCTGCGCTCCGCTGCTCTTGAGCTAGATAGACCCCAAACACGGGCTACGCACTCCCTGTGCAGCGCTCTGCTGCTCTCGAACTAGATAGAGCCCAAACACTGACAACGCACTCCCTGCCCACCGCTCCGCTGCTCTTGAGCTACATCCCAAACACTGGCTACACACTCCCTGTGCAGCACTCCACTGCTCTCGAGCTAGGTCCCGAACACTGGCTACGCACTCCCTGTGCAGCGCTCCGCTGCTCTCGAGCTAGATCCCGAACACTGGCTAGACACTCCCTGTGCAGTGCTCCGCTGCTCTAGAGCAAGGTCTCGAACACTGGCTATGCATTCCCTGTGCAGCGCTCCGCTGCTCTCGAGCTAGGTCCCAAACACTGACAACACACTCCCTGTCCAGCACTCCGCTGCTCTCGAGCTAGATCCCGAACACTGGCTAGACACCCCCTGTGCAGTGCTCCGCTGCTCTCGAGCAAGGTCTCGAACACTGGCTATGCATTCCCTGTGCAGCGCTCCGCTGCTCTCGAGCTAGGTCCCAAACACTGGCTACGCACTCCTTGTTCTGCGCTCCGCTGCTCTCGAGCTAGATAGACCACAAACACTGCCTACGCACTCCCTGTGCAGCGCTCCGCTGCTCTCGAGCTAGGTCCCAAACACTGCCTACGCACGCCATGTACAGCGCTCCACTGCTCTCGAGCTAGGTCCCGAACAATGGCTATGCACTCCCTCTGCAGCGCTCCGCTGCTCTTGAGCTAGGTCTCGAACATGGCTAGGCAGTCCCTGTGCAGCGCTCCGCTGCTCTTGAGCTAGGTCCCGAACACTGGCTAGGCACTCCCTGTGCAGCGCTCCGCTGCTCTCGAGCTAGGTCCCAAACACTGGCTACGCACTCCCTGTGCTGCGCTCCGCTGCTCTTGAGCTAGATAGACCCCAAACACGGGCTACGCACTCCCTGTGCAGCGCTCTGCTGCTCTCGAACTAGATAGAGCCCAAACACTGACAACGCACTCCCTGTCCAGCGCTCCGCTGCTCTCGAGCTACATCCCAAACACTGGCTATGCATTCCCTGTGCAGCGCTCCGCTGCTCTCGAGCTAGGTCCCAAACACTGGCTACGCACTCCCTGTGCTGCGCTCCGCTGCTCTTGAGCTAGATAGACCCCAAACACGGGCTACGCACTCCCTGTGCAGCGCTCTGCTGCTCTCGAACTAGATAGAGCCCAAACACTGACAACGCACTCCCTGTCCAGCGCTCCGCTGCTCTCGAGCTACATCCCAAACACTGGCTATGCATTCCCTGTGCAGCGCTCCGCTGCTCTCGAGCTAGGTCCCAAACACTGGCTACGCACTCCCTGTGCAGTGCTCAACTGCTCTCGAGCTAGGTCCCAAACACTGGCTACACACTCCCTGTGCAGCACTCCACTGCTCTCGAGCTAAGTCCCAAACACTGGCTACGCACTCCATGTGCAGCGCTCCGCTGCTCTCGAGCTAGGTCCCGAACACCGGCTACGCCCTCCCCGTGCAGCGCTCTGCTGCTCTCGAGCTAGGTCCCGAACACTGGCTAGGCACTCCCGTGCAGCGCTCCGCTGCTCCCGAGCTAGGTCCCAAACACTGGCTACGCACTCCATGTGCAGCGCTCCGCTGCTCTCGAGCTAGGTCCAAAACACTGGATACGCCCTCCCTGTGCAGCGCTCCGCTGCTCTCGAGCTAGGTCCCGAACACCGGCTAGGCACTCGCTGTTCAGCACTCAGCTTCTCTTGAGCTAGGTCCTGAACACTGGCTACACACTCCCTGTGCAGAGCTCTGTTGCTCTTGAGCTAGGTCCCAAACACTGGCTACACACTCCCAGTGCAGCACTCCGCTGCTCTCGAGCTAGATCACAAACACTGGCTATGCACTCCCTGTGCAGCGCTCTGCTGCTCTCGAGCTAGGTCCCAAACACTGGCAACACACTCCCTGTCCAGCGCTCTGCTGCTCTCGAGCTAGATCCCAAACACTGGCTAGGCACTCCCTTTGGAGCGCTCCTCTGCTCTCAAGCTAGGTCCCAAACACTGGCTACGCACTCCCTGTGCTGCGCTCCGCTGCTCTTGAGCTAGATAGACCCCAAACACGGGCTACGCACTCCCTGTGCAGCGCTCTGCTGCTCTCGAACTAGATAGAGCCCAAACACTGACAACGCACTCCCTGTCCAGCGCTCCGCTGCTCTCGAGCTACATCCCAAACACTGGCTATGCATTCCCTGTGCAGCGCTCCGCTGCTCTCGAGCTAGGTCCCAAACACTGGCTACGCACTCCCTGTGCAGTGCTCAACTGCTCTCGAGCTAGGTCCCAAACACTGGCTACACACTCCCTGTGCAGCACTCCACTGCTCTCGAGCTAAGTCCCAAACACCGGCTACGCCCTCCCCGTGCAGCGCTCTGCTGCTCTCGAGCTAGGTCCCGAACACTGGCTAGGCACTCCCGTGCAGCGCTCCGCTGCTCCCGAGCTAGGTCCCAAACACTGGCTACGCACTCCATGTGCAGCGCTCCGCTGCTCTCGAGCTAGGTCCAAAACACTGGATACGCCCTCCCTGTGCAGCGCTCCGCTGCTCTCGAGCTAGGTCCCGAACACCGGCTAGGCACTCGCTGTTCAGCACTCAGCTTCTCTTGAGCTAGGTCCTGAACACTGGCTACACACTCCCTGTGCAGAGCTCTGTTGCTCTTGAGCTAGGTCCCAAACACTGGCTACACACTCCCAGTGCAGCACTCCGCTGCTCTCGAGCTAGATCACAAACACTGGCTATGCACTCCCTGTGCAGCGCTCTGCTGCTCTCGAGCTAGGTCCCAAACACTGGCAACACACTCCCTGTCCAGCGCTCTGCTGCTCTCGAGCTAGATCCCAAACACTGGCTAGGCACTCCCTTTGGAGCGCTCCTCTGCTCTCAAGCTAGGTCCCAAACACTGGCTACGCACTCCCTGTGCTGCGCTCCGCTGCTCTTGAGCTAGATAGACCCCAAACACGGGCTATGCACTCCCTGTGCAGCGCTCTGCTGCTCTCGAACTAGATAGAGCCCAAACACTGACAACGCACTCCCTGTCCAGCGCTCCGCTGCTCTCGAGCTACATCCCAAACACTGGCTATGCATTCCCTGTGCAGCGCTCCGCTGCTCTCGAGCTAGGTCCCAAACACTGGCTACGCACTCCCTGTGCAGTGCTCAACTGCTCTCGAGCTAGGTCCCAAACACTGGCTACACACTCCCTGTGCAGCACTCCACTGCTCTCGAGCTAAGTCCCAAACACTGGCTACGCACTCCATGTGCAGCGCTCCGCTGCTCTCGAGCTAGGTCCCGAACACCGGCTATGCCCTCCCCGTGCAGCGCTCTGCTGCTCTCGAGCTAGATCCCAAACACTGGCTAGGCACTCCCTGTGCAGTGCTCCGCTGCTCTCAAGCTAGGTCCCAAACACTGGCTACGCACTCCATGTGCAGCACTCCGCTGCTCTCGAGCTAGTTCTCGAAAACTGGCTAGGTACTCCCTCTGCAGCGCTCCGCTGCTCTCGAGCTAGGTCCCGAACACTGGCTAGGCACTCCCTGTGCAGCGCTCCGCTGCTCTCAAGCTTGGCCCCAAACACTGGCTACACACTCCCTGTGCAGCGCTCTGCTGCTCTAGCGCTAGATAGAGCCCAAACACTGACTACACACTCACTGTGCAGCGCTCTGCTGCTCTCGAGCTAGATAGACCCCACACACTGGCTACGCACTCCTTGTGCAGTGTTCCGCTGCCCTCGATCTAGATCCCAAAAACTGGCTACGCACTCCCTGTGCAGCGCTCTGCTACTCTCGAGCTAGATAGACCCCAAACACTGACTAGGCACTCCCTGTGCAGCGCTCAGCTGCTCTCGAGCTAGATGGACCCCAAACACTTGCTACGCCCTCCCTGTGCAGTGCTCCGCTGCTCTCGAGCTAGATCCCAAACACTGGCTATGCACTCCATGTGCAGCGCTCTGCTGCTCTCAAGCGAGATCCCAAACACTGGCTACGCACTCCCTGTGCAGCCCACTGCTCTCGAGCTAGGTCTCAAACACTAGCTATGCACTTCCTATGCAGTGATCTGCTGCTCTCGAGCTAGGTCCCAAACACTGGCTACGCACTCCCTGTGCAGCGCTCCGCTGCTCTCGAGCTAGGTCCCAAACACTGGCTACGCACTCCCTGTGCAGCGTTCCGCTGCTCTCGAGCTAGATCCCAAACAATGGCTATGCACTCCCTGTGGAGCACTCCGCTGCTCTCGAGCTAGATCCCAAACACTGGCTACGCACTCCATGTGCAGCGCTCTACTGCTCTCAAGCTAGATCCGAAACACTGGCTATGCACTCCCTATGCAGCGCTCCGCTGTACTCGAGCTAGGTCCCAAATACTGGCTACACACTCCCTGTGCAGCAATCCGCTGCTCTCGAGCTAGGTTCCAAACACTGGCTACGCACTCCCTGTGCAGCGCTCTGCTGCTTTCGAGCTGGATCCCAAACACTGGCTTGGCACTGTCTGTGCAGCGCTCCGCTGCTCTCGAGCTACGTCCCAAACACTGGCTAGGCACTCCCTGTGCAGCGCTCCGCTGCTCTCGAGCTAGGTCCCGAACACTGGCTACGCACTCCCTGTGCAGCAATCCAGTGCTCTCGAGCTAGATCGCGAACATTGGATAGGCACTCCCTGTGCAGCGCTCCACTGCTCTCGAGCTAGGTGCAGAACACTGGCTATGCACTACCTGTGCAGCGCTCCGCTGCTATTGAGCTAGGTCCCAAACACTGGCTACACACTCCCTGTGCAGTGCTCCGCTGCTCTCGAGCTAGGTCCCAAACACTGGCTACGCACTCCATGTGCAGCACTCCGCTGCTCTCGAGCTAGGTCCCGAACACTGGCTGTGCACTCCCTATGCAGCGCTCTGCTGCTCTCGAGCTAGGTCTCGAAAACTGGCTAGGTACTCCCTCTGCATCGCTCTGCTGCTCTCGGGCTAGATCCCGAACACTGGCTAGGCACTCCCTCTGCAGTGCTCCGCTGCTCTTGAGCTAGGTCTCGAATACTGGCTAGGCAGTCCCTGTGCAGTGCTCTGCTGCTCTCGAGCTAGTTCCCGAACACTGGCTAGGCACTCCCTGTGCAGCGCTCCGCTGCTCTCAAGCTTGGTCCCAAACACTGGCTATGCACTCCTTGTGCTGCGCTCCACTGCTCTCGAGCTAGATAGACCTCAAACACTGGCTACGCACTCCCTGTGCAAAGCTCCACTGCTCTCGAGCTAGTTCCCAAACACTGGCTACGCACTCCAGGTACAGCGCTCCACTGCTCTCGAGCTAGGTCCCAAACACTGGCTATGCACTCCCTCTGCAGTGCTCCGCTGCTCTTGAGCTAGGTCTCGAATACTGGCTAGGCAGTCCCTGTGCATCACTCTTACACACTCCCTGCTAGGTCCCAAACACTGTCTACGCACTTTCTGTGTATCGCTTCTCTGCTCTCGAGCTAGCTCCCAAACACTGGCTACGCGCTCCCTGTGCAGCGCTCCGCTGCTCTCGAGCTAGATCCCAAACACTAGCTACACACTCCCTGTGCAGCGGTCCGCTGCTCTCGAGCTAGGTCCCAAACACTGGCTACAAACTCCCTGTGCAGCGGTCCGCTGCTCTCGAGCTAGGTCCCAAACACTGGCTACGCACTCCATGTGCAGCACTCCGCTGCTCTCGAGCTAGGTCCCGAACACTGGCTATGCACTCCCTCTGCAGCGCTCCGCTGCCCTCGAGCTAGTTCTCAAAAACTGGCTAGGTACTCCGCCTGTAGCGCTCCGCTGCTCTCGAGCTAGGTCCCGAACACTGGCTAGGCACTCCCTGTGCAGCGCTCCGCTGCTCTTGAGCTAGGTCTCGAATACTGGCTAGGCAGTCCCTGTGCATCACTCTTACACACTCCCTGCTAGGTCCCAAACACTGTCGACGCACTTTCTGTGTATCGCTTCTCTGCTCTCGAGCTAGCTCCCAAACACTGGCTACGCGCTCCCTGTGCAGCGCTCCGCTGCTCTCGAGCTAGATCCCAAACACTAGCTACACACTCCCTGTGCAGCGCTCCGCTGCTCTCGAGCTAGGTCCCAAACACTGGCTACAAACTCCCTGTGCAGCGATCCGCTGCTCTCGAGCTAGGTCCCAAACACTTGCTACGCACTCCATGTGCAGCACTCCGCTGCTCTCGAGCTAGGTCCCGAACACTGGCTATGCACTCCCTCTGCAGCGCTCCGCTGCTCTCGAGCTAGTTCTCAAAAACTGGCTAGGTACTCCGCCTGTAGCGCTCCGCTGCTCTCGAGCTAGGTCCCGAACACTGGCTAGGCACTCCCTGTGCAGCGCTCCGCTGCTCTCAAGCTTGGTCCCAAACACTGGCTACGCACTCCTTGTGCTGCGCTCTGCTGCTCTCGAGTAAGATAGATCTCAAACACTGGCTACGCACTCCCTGTGCAGTGCTCCACTGCTCTCGAGCTAGGTCCCGAACACTGGCTATGCACTCCCTCTGAAGCGCTCTGCTGCTCTTGAGCTCGGCTCGAATACTGGCTAGGCAGTCCCTGTGCAGAGCTCTGCTGCTCTCGAGCTAGTTCCCGAACACTGGCTAGGCTCTCCCTGTGCAGCACTCCGCTGTTCTCGAGCTCGGTCCCAAACACTGGCTACACACTCCCTGTGCTGTGCTCCACTGCTCTCAAGCTAGATATACCCCAAACACTGGCTACACACTCCCTGTGCAGCGCTCTGCTGCTCTCGCGCTAGATAGAGCCCAAATACTGACTACACACTCACTGTGCAACGCTCTGCTGCTCTCGAGCTAGATGGACCCCACACACTGGCTACGCACTCCTTGTGCAGTGTTCCGCTGCTCTCGATCTAGATCCCAAACACTGGCTACGCACTCCCTGTGCAGCGCTCTGCTACTCTCGAGCTAGATAGACCCCAAACACTGACTACGCACTCCCTGTGCAGCGCTCAGCTGCTCTCGAGCTAGATAGACTCCAAACACTTGCTACGCCCTCCCTGTGCAGTGCTCCGCTGCTCTCGAGCTAGATCCCAAACGCTGGCTACGCACTCCATGTGCAGCGCTCTGCTGCTCTCAAGCGAGATCCCAAACACTGCCTACGCACTCCCTGTGCAGCCCACTGCTCTCGAGCTAGTTCCCAAACACTAGCTATGCACTTCCTATGCAGTGATCTGCTGCTCTCGAGCTAGGTCCCAAACACTGGCTACGCACTCCCTGTGCAGCGTTCCGCTGCTCTCGAGCTAGATCCCAAACAATGGCTATGCACTCCCTGTGGAGCACTCCGCTGCTCTCGAGCTAGATCCCAAACACTGGCTACGCACTCCATGTGCAGGGCTCTACTGCTCTCAAGCTAGATCCGAAACACTGGCTATGCACTCCCTATGCAGCGCTCTGCTGTACTCGAGCTAGGTCCCAAACACTGGCTACACACTCCCTGTGCAGCAATCCGCTGCTCTCGAGCTAGGTTCCAAACACTGGCTACGCACTCCCTGTGCAGCGCTCTGCTGCTTTCAAGCTGGATCCCAAACACTGGCTTGGCACTGTCTGTGCAGCGCTCCGCTGCTCTCGAGCTACGTCCCAAACACTGGCTAGGCACTCCCTGTGCAGCGCTCCGCTGCTCTCGAGCTAGGTCCCGAACACTGGCTACACACTCCCTGTGCAGCACTCTGCTGCTCTCGAGCTAGGTCCTGAACACAGGCTAGGGACTCCCTGTGGAGTGCTCCGCTGCTCTCGATCTAGATCCCGAACACTGGATAGGCACTCACTGTGCAGCGCTCCGCTGCTCTCGAGCTAGGTGCAGAACACTGGCTGTGCACTACCTGTGCAGCGCTCTGCTGCTCTTGAGCTAGGTCCCAAACACTGGCTACACACTCCCTGTGCAGTGCTCCGCTGCTCTCGAGCAAGGTCCCAAACACTGGCTACGCACTCCATGTGCAGCACTCCGCTGCTCTCGAGCTAGGTCCCGAACACTGGCTATGCACTCCTTATGCAGCGCGCCGCTGCTCTCGAGCTAGGTCTCGAAAACTGGCTAGGTACTCCCTCTGCAGCGCTCTGCTGCTCTCGCGCTAGATCCCGAACACTGGCTAGGCACTCCCTGTGCAGCGCTCCGCTGCTCTCAAGCTTGGTCCCAAACACTGGCTACGCACTCCTTGTGCTGCGCTCCGCTGCTCTCGAGCTAGATAGACCACAAACACTGCCTACGCACTCCCTGTGCAGCGCTCCGCTGCTCTCGAGCTAGGTCCCAAACACTGCCTACGCACTCCATGTACAGCGCTCCACTGCTCTCGAGCTAGGTCCCGAACAATGGCTATGCACTCCCTCTGCAGCGCTCCGCTGCTCTTGAGCTAGGTCTCGAACATGGCTAGGCAGTCCCTGTGCAGCGCTCCGCTGCTCTCAAGCTAGGTCCCGAACACTGGCTAGGCACTCCCTGTGCAGCGCTCCGCTGTACTCGAGCTAGGTCCCAAACACTGGCTACACACTCCCTGTGCAGCAATCCGCTGCTCTCGAGCTAGGTTCCAAACACTGGCTACGCACTCCCTGTGCAGCGCTCTGCTGCTTTCAAGCTGGATCCCAAACACTGGCTTGGCACTGTCTGTGCAGCGCTCCGCTGCTCTCGAGCTACGTCCCAAACACTGGCTAGGCACTCCCTGTGCAGTGCTCCGCTGCTCTCGAGCTAGGTCCCGAACACTGGCTACACACTCCCTGTGCAGCACTCTGCTGCTCTCGAGCTAGGTCCTGAACACAGGCTAGGGACTCCCTGTGCAGCGCTCCGCTGCTCTCGAGCTAGGTGCAGAACACTGGCTGTGCACTACCTGTGCAGCGCTCTGCTGCTCTTGAGCTAGGTCCCAAACACTGGCTACACACTCGCTGTGCAGTGCTCCGCTGCTCTCGAGCTAGGTCCCAAGCACTGGCTACGCACTCCATGTGCAGCACTCCGCTGCTCTCGAGCTAGGTCCCGAACACTGGCTATGCACTCCCTATGCAGTGCTCCGCTGCTCTCGAGCTAGGTCTCGAAAACTGGCTAGGTACTCCCTCTGCAGCGCTCTGCTACTCTCGCGCTAGATCCCGAACACTGGCTAGGCACTCCCTGTGCAGCGCTCCGCTGCTCTCAAGCTTGGTCCCAAACACTGGCTACGCACTCCTTGTGCTGCGCTCCGCTGCTCTCGAGCTAGATAGACCACAAACACTGCCTACGCACTCCCTGTGCAGCGCTCCGCTGCTCTCGAGCTAGGTCCCAAACACTGCCTACGCACTCCATGTACAGCGCTCCACTGCTCTCGAGCTAGGTCCCGAACAATGGCTATGCACTCCCTCTGCAGCTCTCCGCTGCTCTTGAGCTAGGTCTCGAACATGGCTAGGCAGTCCCTGTCCAGCGCTCCGCTGCTCTCGAGCTAGGTCCCGAACACTGGCTAGGCACTCCCTGTGCAGCGCTCCGCTGCTCTCGAGCTTGGTCCCAAACACTGGCTACGCACTCCCTGTGCTGCACTCCGCTGCTCTCGAGCTAGATAGACCCCAAACACTGGCTGCACACTCCCTGTGCAGCGCTCTGCTGCTTTCAAGCTGGATAGACCCCAAACACTGACTACACACTCACTGTGCAGTGCTCTGCTGCTCTCAAGCTAGATAGACCCCAAACACTGGCTACGCACTCCTTGTGCAGTGTTCCGCTGCTCTCGAGTTAGTCCCAAACACTGGCTATGCACTCCCTGTGCAGCGCTCTGCTGCTCTCGAGCTAGATAGACCCCAAACACTGGCTACGCACCCCTGTGCAGTGCTTCACTGCTCTCAAGCGAGATCCCAAACACTGCTACGCACTCCCTGTGCAGCGTTCCGCTGCACTCGAGCTAGGTCCCAAACACTGGCTATGCACTCCCTGTGCAGCGATCTGCTGCTCTCGAGCTTGGTCCCAAACACTCGCTACGCACTCCCTGTGCAGCGATCTGCTGCTCTCGAGCTAGATATACCCCAAACACTGGCTACGCACTCCCTGTGCAGTGCTCTGCTGCTCTCGAGCTAGATCCCAAACACTGGCTACGCACCCTATGTGCAGCGCTGTACTGCTCTCAAGTGAGATCCCAAACACTGGCTACACACTCCCTGTGCAGCGCTCCGCTGCTCTAGAGCTAGGTCCCAAACACTGGCTATGCACTCCCTGTGCAGCGATCTGCTGCTCTCGAGCTAGGTCTCAAACACTGGCTACGCACTCTCTGTGCAGCACTCCGCTGCTCTTGAGCTAGATAGACCCCAAACACTGACTATGCACTCCCTGTGCAGCACTCTGCTGCTCTAAAGCTAGATAGACCCCAAACACTGGCTACGCACTCCCGGTGCAGCACTCTGCTGCTCTCGAGCTATATCCCAAACACTGGCTACACACTCCCTGTGCAGTGCTCCGCTGCTCTCGAGCTAGGTCCCAAACACTGGCTATGCACTCCATGTGCAGCGCTCTGCTGCTCCCGAGCTAGATAGACCCCAAACACTGGGTATGCACTTCGGGTGCAGCACTCTGCTGCTCTCGAGCTAGATACATCCCAAACACGGGCTACGCTCTCCGCTGCTCTCGAGCTAGATCCCAAACACTCTGCTGCTCTCGAGCTAGATCCCAAACACTGGCTACGCACTCCATGGGCATCGCTCTTATGCACTCCCTGCTAGGTCCCAAACACTGGCTAAGCACTTTCTGGGCAGCGCTTCTCTGCTCTCGAGCTAGCTCCCAAACACTGGCTACGCGCTCCCTGTGCAGCGCTCTGATGCTCTCGAGCTAGATCCCAAACACTAGCTACACACTCCCTGTGCAGAACTCCGCTGCTCTCGAGCTAGGTCCCAAACACTGGCTACGCACTTCCTGTGCAGTGCTCCGCTGCACTCGAGCTAGGTCCCAAACACTGGCAACACACTCCCGGTGCAGCGCTCCGCTACTCTCGAGCTAGATCACAAACACTGGCTAGGCACTCCCTGTGCAGCGCTCCGCTTCTCTCGAGCTAGATAGACCCCAAACACTGACTATGCACTCCCTGTGCAGCGCTCTGCTGCTGTAAAGCTAGATAGACCCCAAACACTGGCTACGTACTCCCTGTGCAGCGCTCCGCTGCTCTCGAGCTAGATCCCAAACACTGGCTACGCACTCCATGTGCAGTGCTCTACTGCTCTCGAGCTAGGTCCCAAACACTGGCTATGCACTCCCTGTGCAGCGCTCTGCTGCTCTCGAGCTAGATAGACCCCAAACACTGGCTATGCACTTCCGGTGCAGCGCTCTGCTGCTCTCGAGCTAGATAGACCCCAAACACTGGCTACGCACTCCGCTGCTCTCGAGCTAGATCCCAAACACTCTGCTGCTCTCGCGCTAGATCCCAAACACTGGCTACGCACTCCCTGTGGATCGCTCTTACGCACTCCCTGCTAGGTCCCAAACACTGGCTACGCACTTTCTGTGTAGCGCTTCTCTGCTCTCGAGCTAGCTCCCAAACACTGGCTATGCGCTCCCTGTGCAGCGCTCCGCTGCTCTCGAGCTAGGTCCCAAACACTGGATACGCACTCCATGTGCAGCACTCCGCTGCTCTCGAGCTAGGTCCCGAACACTGGCTATGCACTCCCTCTGCAGCGCTCCGCTGCTCTTGAGCTAGTTCTCGAAAACTGGCTAGGTATTCCCTCTGCAGCGCTCCGCTGCTCTCGAGCTAGGTCCCGAACACTGGCTAGGCACTCCCTGTGCAGCGCTCCGCTGCTCTCAAGCTTGGCTCCAAACACTGGCTACACACTCCCTGTGCAGCGCTCTGCTGCTCTAGCGCTAGATAGAGCCCAAACACTGACTACACACTCACTGTGCAGCGCTCTGCTGCTCTCGAGCTAGATAGACCCCACACACTGGCTACGCACTCCTTGTGCAGTGTTCCGCTGCCCTCGATCTAGATCCCAAAAACTGGCTACGCACTCCCTGTGCAGCGCTCTGCTACTCTCGAGCTAGATAGACCCCAAACACTGACTAGGCACTCCCTGTGCAGCGCTCAGCTGCTCTCGAGCTAGATGGACCCCAAACACTTGCTACGCCCTCCCTGTGCAGTGCTCCGCTGCTCTCGAGCTAGATCCCAAACACTGGCTATGCACTCCATGTGCAGCGCTCTGCTGCTCTCAAGCGAGATCCCGAACACTGGCTACGCACTCCCTGTGCAGCCCACTCTCCTCGAGCTAGGTCTCAAACACTAGCTATGCACTTCCTATGCAGTGATCTGCTGCTCTCGAGCTAGGTCCCAAACACTGGCTACGCACTCCCTGTGCAGCGCTCCGCTGCTCTCGAGCTAGGTCCCAAACACTGGCTACGCACTCCCTGTGCAGCGTTCCGCTGCTCTCGAGCTAGATCCCAAACAATGGCTATGCACTCCCTGTGGAGCACTCCGCTGCTCTCGAGCTAGATCCCAAACACTGGCTACGCACTCCATGTGCAGCGCTCTACTGCTCTCAAGCTAGATCCGAAACACTGGCTATGCACTCCCTATGCAGCGCTCCGCTGTACTCGAGCTAGGTCCCAAATACTGGCTACACACTCCCTGTGCAGCAATCCGCTGCTCTCGAGCTAGGTTCCAAACACTGGCTACGCACTCCCTGTGCAGCGCTCTGCTGCTTTCGAGCTGGATCCCAAACACTGGCTTGGCACTGTCTGTGCAGCGCTCCGCTGCTCTCGAGCTACGTCCCAAACACTGGCTAGGCACTCCCTGTGCAGCGCTCCGCTGCTCTCGAGCTAGGTCCCGAACACTGGCTACGCACTCCCTGTGCAGCAATCCAGTGCTCTCGAGCTAGATCGCGAACATTGGATAGGCACTCCCTGTGCAGCGCTCCACTGCTCTCGAGCTAGGTGCAGAACACTGGCTATGCACTACCTGTGCAGCGCTCCGCTGCTATTGAGCTAGGTCCCAAACACTGGCTACACACTCCCTGTGCAGTGCTCCGCTGCTCTCGAGCTAGGTCCCAAACACTGGCTATGCACTCCATGTGCAGCACTCCGCTGCTCTCGAGCTAGGTCCCGAACACTGGCTGTGCACTCCCTATGCAGCGCTCCGCTGCTCTCGAGCTAGGTCTCGAAAACTGGCTAGGTACTCCCTCTGCATCGCTCTGCTGCTCTCGCGCTAGATCCCGAACACTGGCTAGGCACTCCCTCTGCAGTGCTCCGCTGCTCTTGAGCTAGGTCTCGAATACTGGCTAGGCAGTCCCTGTGCAGAGCTCTGCTGCTCTCGAGCTAGTTCCCGAACACTGGCTAGGCACTCCATGTGCAGCGCTCCGCTGCTCTCAAGCTTGGTCCCAAACACTGGCTATGCACTCCTTGTGCTGCGCTCCACTGCTCTCGAGCTAGATAGACCTCAAACACTGGCTACGCACTCCCTGTGCAAAGCTCCACTGCTCTCGAGCTAGTTCCCAAACACTGGCTACGCACTCCAGGTACAGCGCTCCACTGCTCTCGAGCTAGGTCCCAAACACTGGCTATGCACTCCCTCTGCAGTGCTCCGCTGCTCTTGAGCTAGGTCTCGAATACTGGCTAGGCAGTCCCTGTGCATCACTCTTACACACTCCCTGCTAGGTCCCAAACACTGTCTACGCACTTTCTGTGTATCGCTTCTCTGCTCTCGAGCTAGCTCCCAAACACTGGCTACGCGCTCCCTGTGCAGCGCTCTGCTGCTCTCGAGCTAGATCCCAAACACTAGCTACACACTCCCTGTGCAGCGCTCCGCTGCTCTCGAGCTAGGTCCCAAACACTGGCTACAAACTCCCTGTGCAGCGGTCCGCTGCTCTCGAGCTAGGTCCCAAACACTGGCTACGCACTCCATGTGCAGCACTCCGCTGCTCTCGAGCTAGGTCCCGAACACTGGCTATGCACTCCCTCTGCAGCGCTCCGCTGCCCTCGAGCTAGTTCTCAAAAACTGGCTAGGTACTCCGCCTGTAGCACTCCGCTGCTCTCGAGCTAGGTCCCGAACACTGGCTAGGCACTCCCTGTGCAGCGCTCCGCTGCTCTTGAGCTAGGTCTCGAATACTGGCTAGGCAGTCCCTGTGCATCACTCTTACACACTCCCTGCTAGGTCCCAAACACTGTCTACGCACTTTCTGTGTATCGCTTCTCTGCTCTCGAGCTAGCTCCCAAACACTGGCTACGCGCTCCCTGTGCAGCGCTCCGCTGCTCTCGAGCTAGATCCCAAACACTAGCTATACACTCCATTTGCAGCGCTCCGCTGCTCTCGAGCTAGGTCCCAAACACTGGCTACAAACTCCCTGTGCAGCGGTCCGCTGCTCTCGAGCTAGGTCCCAAACACTGGCTACGCACTCCATGTGCAGCACTCCGCTGCTCTCGAGCTAGGTCCCGAACACTGGCTATGCACTCCCTCTGCAGCGCTCCGCTACTCTCGAGCTAGTTCTCAAAAACTGGCTAGGTACTCCGCCTGTAGCGCTCCGCTGCTCTCGAGCTAGGTCCCGAACACTGGCTAGGCACTCCCTGTGCAGCGCTCCGCTGCTCTTGAGCTAGGTCTCGAATACTGGCTAGGCAGTCCCTGTGCATCACTCTTACACACTCCCTGCTAGGTCCCAAACACTGTCGACGCACTTTCTGTGTATCGCTTCTCTGCTCTCGAGCTAGCTCCCAAACACTGGCTACGCGCTCCCTGTGCAGCGCTCCGCTGCTCTCGAGCTAGATCCCAAACACTAGCTACACACTCCCTGTGCAGCGATCCGCTGCTCTCGAGCTAGGTCCCAAACACTGGCTACAAACTCCCTGTGCAGCGATCCGCTGCTCTCGAGCTAGGTCCCAAACACTGGCTACGCACTCCATGTGCAGCACTCCGCTGCTCTCGAGCTAGGTCCCGAACACTGGCTATGCACTCCCTCTGCAGCGCTCCGCTGCTCTCGAGCTAGTTCTCAAAAACTGGCTAGGTACTCCGCCTGTAGCGCTCCGCTGCTCTCGAGCTAGGTCCCGAACACTGGCTAGGCACTCCCTGTGCAGCGCTCCGCTGCTCTCAAGCTTGGTCCCAAACACTGGCTACGCACTCCTTGTGCTGCGCTCTGCTGCTCTCGAGTAAGATAGATCTCAAACACTGGCTACGCACTCCCTGTGCAGTGCTCCACTGCTCTCGAGCTAGGTCCCGAACACTGGCTATGCACTCCCTCTGAAGCGCTCGGCTGCTCTTGAGCTAGGTCTCGAATACTGGCTAGGCAGTCCCTGTGCAGAGCTCTGCTGCTCTCGAGCTAGTTCCCGAACACTGGCTAGGCTCTCCCTGTGCAGCACTCCGCTGTTCTCGAGCTCGGTCCCAAACACTGGCTACACACTCCCTGTGCTGTGCTCCACTGCTCTCAAGCTAGATAGACCCCAAACACTGGCTACACACTCCCTGTGCAGCGCTCTGCTGCTCTCGCGCTAGATAGAGCCCAAATACTGACTACACACTCACTGTGCAGCGCTCTGCTGCTCTCGAGCTAGATAGACCCCACACACTGGCTACGCACTCCTTGTGCAGTGTTCCGCTGCTCTCGATCTAGATCCCAAACACTGGCTACGCACTCCCTGTGCAGCGCTCTGCTACTCTCGAGCTAGATAGACCCCAAACACTGACTACGCACTCCCTGTGCAGCGCTCAGCTGCTCTCGAGCTAGATAGACTCCAAACACTTGCTACGCCCTCCCTGTGCAGTGCTCCGCTGCTCTCGAGCTAGATCCCAAACACTGGCTACGCACTCCATGTGCAGCGCTCTGCTGCTCTCAAGCGAGATCCCAAACACTGGCTACGCACTCCCTGTGCAGCCCACTGCTCTCGAGCTAGTTCCCAAACACTAGCTATGCACTTCCTATGCAGTGATCTGCTGCTCTCGAGCCAGGTCCCAAACACTGGCTACGCACTCCCTGTGCAGCGCTCCGCTGCTCTCGAGCTAGGTCCCAAACACTGGCTACGCACTCCCTGTGCAGCGTTCCGCTGCTCTCGAGCTAGATCCCAAACAATGGCTATGCACTCCCTGTGGAGCACTCCGCTGCTCTCGAGCTAGATCCCAAACACTGGCTACGCACTCCATGTGCAGCGCTCTACTGCTCTCAAGCTAGATCCGAAACACTGGCTATGCACTCCCTATGCAGCGCTCCGCTGTACTTGAGCTAGGTCCCAAACACTGGCTACACACTCCCTGTGCAACAATCCGCTGCTCTCGAGCTAGGTTCCAAACACTGGCTACGCACTCCCTGTGCAGCGCTCTGCTGCTTTCAAGCTGGATCCCAAACACTGGCTTGGCACTGTCTGTGCAGCGCTCCGCTGCTCTCGAGCTATGTCCCAAACACTGGCTAGGCACTCCCTGTGCAGCGCTCCGCTGCTCTCGAGCTAGGTCCCGAACACTGGCTACACACTCCCTGTGCAGCACTCTGCTGCTCTCGAGCTAGGTCCTGAACACAGGCTAGGGACTCCCTGTGGAGTGCTCCGCTGCTCTCGATCTAGATCCCGAACACTGGATAGGCACTCACTGTGCAGCGCTCCGCTGCTCTCGAGCTAGGTGCAGAACACTGGCTGTGCACTACCTGTGCAGCGCTCTGCTGCTCTTGAGCTAGGTCCCAAACACTGGCTACACACTCCCTGTGCAGTGCTCCGCTGCTCTCGAGCAAGGTCCCAAACACTGGCTACGCACTCCATGTGCAGCACTCCGCTGCTCTCGAGCTAGGTCCCGAACATTGGCTATGCACTCCCTATGCAGCGCTCCGCTGCTCTCGAGCTAGGTCTCAAAAACTGGCTAGGTACTCCCTCTGCAGCGCTCTGCTGCTCTCGCGCTAGATCCCGAACACTGGCTAGGCACTCCCTGTAAAGCGCTCCGCTGCTCTCAAGCTTGTTCCCAAACACTGGCTACGCACTCCTTGTGCTGCGCTCCGCTGCTCTCGAGCTAGATAGACCACAAACACTGCCTACGTACTCCCTGTGCAGCCCTCCGCTGCTCTCGAGCTAGGTCCCTAACACTGCCTACGCACTCCATGTACAGCGCTCCACTGCTCTCGAGCTAGGTCCCGAACAATGGCTATGCACTCCCTCTGCAGCGCTCCGCTGCTCTTGAGCTAGGTCTCGAACATGGCTAGGCAGTCCCTGTGCAGCGCTCCGCTGCTCTCAAGCTAGGTCCCGAACACTGGCTAGGCACACCCTGTGCAGCGCTCCGCTGTACTCGAGCTAGGTCCCAAACACTGGCTACACACTCCCTGTGCAGCAATCCGCTGCTCTCGAGCTAGGTTCCAAACACTGGCTACGCACTCCCTGTGCAGCGCTCTGCTGCTTTCAAGCTGGATCCCAAACACTGGCTTGGTACTGTCTGTGCAGCACTCCGCTGCTCTCGAGCTACGTCCCAAACATTGGGTAGGGACTCGCCGTGCAATGCTCCGCTGCTCTCGAGCTAGGTCCCGAACACTGGCTACACACTCCCTGTGCAGCACTCTGCTGCTCTCGAGCTAGATAGACCACAAACACTGCCTACGCACTCCCTGTGCAGCGCTCCGCTGCTCTCGAGCTAGATCCCGAACACTGGATAGGCACTCACTGTGCAGCGCTCCGCTGCTCTCGAGCTAGGTGCAGAACACTGGCTGTGCACTACCTGTGCAGCGCTCTGCTGCTCTTGAGCTAGGTCCCAAACACTGGCTACACACTCCCTGTGCAGTGCTCCGCTGCTCTCGAGCTAGGTCCCAAGCACTGGCTACGCACTCCATGTGCAGCACTCCGCTGCTCTCGAGCTAGGTCCCGAACACTGGCTATGCACTCCCTATGCAGCGCTCCGCTGCTCTCGAGCTAGGTCTCGAAAACTGGCTAGGTACTCCCTCTGCAGCGCTCTGCTACTCTCGCGCTAGATCCCGAACACTGGCTAGGCACTCCCTGTGCAGCGCTCCGCTGCTCTCAAGCTTGGTCCCAAACACTGGCTACGCACTCCTTGTGCTGCGCTCCGCTGCTCTCGAGCTAGATAGACCACAAACACTGCCTACGCACTCCCTGTGCAGCGCTCCGCTGCTCTCGAGCTAGGTCCCAAAGACTGCCTACGCACTCCATGTACAGCGCTCCACTGCTCTCGAGCTAGGTCCCGAACAATGGCTATGCACTCCCTCTGCAGCGCTCCGCTGCTCTTGAGCTAGGTCTCGAACATGGCTAGGCAGTCCCTGTGCAGCGCTCCGCTGCTCTCGAGCTAGGTCCCGAACACTGGCTAGGCACTCCCTGTGCAGCGCTCCGCTGCTCTCGAGCTTGGTCCCAAACACTGGCTACGCACTCCCTGTGCTGCACTCCGCTGCTCTCAAGCTAGATAGACCCCAAACACTGGCTGCACACTCCCTGTGCAGCGCTCTGCTGCTTTCAAGCTGGATAGACCCCAAACACTGACTACACACTCACTGGGCAGTGCTCTGCTGCTCTCAAGCTAGATAGACCCCAAACACTGGCTCCGCACTCCTTGTGCAGTGTTCCGCTGCTCTCGAGTTAGTCCCAAACACTGGCTATGCACTCCCTGTGCAGCGCTCTGCTGCTCTCGAGCTAGATAGACCCCAAACACTGGCTACGCACCCCTGTGCAGTGCTTCACTGCTCTCAGGCGAGATCCCAAACACTGCTACGCACTCCCTGTGCAGCGTTCCGCTGCACTCGAGCTAGGTCCCAAACACTGGCTATGCACTCCCTGTGCAGCGATCTGCTGCTCTCGAGCTTGGTCCCAAACATTCGCTACGCACTCCCTGTGCAGCGATCTGCTGCTCTCGAGCTAGATATACCCCAAACACTGGCTACGCACTCCCTGTGCAGTGCTCCGCTGCTCTCGAGCTAGATCCCAAACACTGGCTACGCACCCTATGTGCAGCGATGTACTGCTCTCAAGTGAGATCCCAAACACTGGCTACACACTCCCTGTGCAGCGCTCCGCTGCTCTCGAGCTAGGTCCCAAACACTGGCTATGCACTCCCTGTGCAGCGATCGGCTGCTCTCGAGCTAGGTCTCAAACACTGGCTACGCACTCTCTGTGCAGCACTCTGCTGCTCTTGAGCTAGATAGACCCCAAACACTGACTATGCACTCCCTGTGCAGCACTCTGCTGCTCTAAAGCTAGATAGACCCCAAACACTGGCTACGCACTCCCTGTGCAGCACTCTGCTGCTCTCGAGCTATATCCCAAACACTGGCTACACACTCCCTGTGCAGTGCTCCGCTGCTCTCGAGCTAGGTCCCAAACACTGGCTATGCACTCCATGTGCAGCGCTCTGCTGCTCCCGAGCTAGATAGACCCCAAACACTGGGCATGCACTTCGGGTGCAGCACTCTGCTGCTCTCGAGCTAGATACATCCCAAACACGGGCTATGCTCTCCGCTGCTCTCGAGCTAGATCCCAAACACTCTGCTGCTCTCGAGCTAGATCCCAAACACTGGCTACGCACTCCATGGGCATCGCTCTTACGCACTCCCTGCTAGGTCCCAAACACTGGCTAAGCACTTTCTGGGCAGCGCTTCTCTGCTCTCCAGCTAGCTCCCAAACACTGGCTACGCGCTCCCTGTGCAGCGCTCTGCTGCTCTCGAGCTAGATCCCAAACACTAGCTACACACTCCTTTTGCAGAACTCTGCTGCTCTCGAGCTAGGTCCCAAACACTGGCTACGCACTTCCTGTGCAGTGCTCCGCTGCACTCGAGCTAGGTCCCAAACACTGGCAACACACTCCCGGTGCAGCGCTCCGCTGCTCTCCAGCTAGATCACAAACACTGGCTACGCACTCCCTGTGCAGCGCTCCGCTTCTCTCGAGCTAGATAGACCCCAAACACTGACTATGCACTCCCTGTGCAGCGCTCTGCTGCTCTAAAGCTAGATAGACCCCAAACACTGGCTACGTACTCCCTGTGCAGCGCTCCGCTGCTCTCGAGCTAGATCCCAAACACTGGCTACGCACTCCATGTGCAGTGCTCTACTGCTCTCGAGCTAGTCCAAACACTGGCTATGCACTCCCTGTGCAGTGCTCTGCTGCTCTCGAGCTAGATAGACCCCAAACACTGGCTATGCACTTCCGGTGCAGCGCTCTGCTGCTCTCGAGCTAGATAGACCCCAAACACTGGCTACGCACTCCGCTGCTCTCGAGCTAGATCCCAAACACTCTGCTGCTCTCGCGCTAGATCCCAAACACTGGCTACGCACTCCCTGTGCATCGCTCTTACGCACTCCCTGCTAGGTCCCAAACACTGGCTACGCACTTTCTGTGTAGCGCTTCTCTGCTCTCGAGCTAGCTCCCAAACACTGGCTATGCGCTCCCTGTGCAGCGCTCCGCTGCTCTCGAGCTACGTCCCAAACACTGGCTACACACTCCCTGTGCAGCGGTCCGCTGCTCTCGAGCTAGGTCCCAAACACTGGCTACGCACTCCATGTGCAGCACTCCGCTGCTCTCGAGCTAGGTCCCGAACACTGGCTATGCACTCCCTCTGCAGCGCTCCGCTGCTCTCGAGCTAGTTCTCAAAAACTGGCTACACACTCCCTGTGCAGCGCTCTGCTGCTCTCGCGCTAGATAGAGCCCAAACACTGACTACACACTCACTGTGCAGCGCTCTGCTGCTCTCGAGCTAGATATACCCCACACACTGGCTACGCACTCCTTGTGCAGTGTTCCGCTGCCCTCGATCTAGATCCCAAAAATTGGCTACGCACTCCCTATGCAGCGCTCTGCTACTCTCGAGCTAGATAGACCGCAAACACTGACTAGGCACTCCCTGTGCAGCGCTCAGCTGCTCTCGAGCTAGATAGACCCCAAACACTTGCTACGCCCTCCCTGTCCAGTGCTCCGCTGCTCTCGAGCTAGATCCCAAACACTGGCTACGCACTCCATGTGCAGCGCTCTGCTGCTCTCAAGCGAGATCCCAAACACTGGCTACGCACTCCCTGTGCAGCCCACTGCTCTCGAGCTAGGTCTCAAACACTAGCTATGCACTTCCTATGCAGTGATCTGCTGCTCTCGAGCTAGGTCCCAAACACTGGCTACGCACTCCCTGTTCAGCGCTCCGCTGCTCTCGAGCTAGGTCCCAAACACTGGCTACGCACTCCCTGTGCAGCGTTCCGCTGCTCTCGAGCTAGATCCCAAACAATGGCTATGCACTCCCTGTGGAGCACTCCGCTGCTCTCGAGCTAGATCCCAAACACTGGATACGCACTCCATGTGCAGCGCTCTACTGCTCTCAAGCTAGATCCGAAACACTGGCTATGCACTCCCTATGCAGCGCTCCTCTGTACTCGAGCTAGGTCCCAAACACTGGCTACACACTCCCTGTGCAGCAATCCGCTGCTCTCGAGCTAGGTTCCAAACACTGGCTACGCACTCCCTGTGCAGCGCTCTGCTGCTTTTGAGCTGGATCCCAAACACTGGCTTGGCACTGTCTGTGCAGCGCTCCGCTGCTCTTGAGCTACGTCCCAAACACTGGCTAGGCACTCCCTGTGCAGCGCTCCGCTGCTCTCGAGCTAGGTCCCGAACACTGGCTACGCACTCCCTGTGCAGCAATCCGCTGCTCTCGAGCTAGATCCCGAACACTGGATAGGCACTCACTGTGCAGCGCTCCACTGCTCTCGAGCTAGGTGCAGAACACTGGCTATGCACTACCTGTGCAGCGCTCCGCTGCTATTGAGCTAGGTCCCAAACACTGGCTACACACTCCCTGTGCAGTGCTCCGCTTGTCTCGAGCTAGGTCCCAAACACTGGCTACGCACTCCATGTGCAGCACTCCGCTGCTCTCGAGCTAGGTCCCGAACACTGGCTGTGCACTCCCTATGCAGCGCTCCGCTGCTCTTGAGCTAGGTCTCTAAAACTGGCTAGGTACTCCCTCTGCAGCGCTCTGCTGCTCTCGCGCTAGATCCCGAACACTGGCTAGGCACTCCCTGTGCAGCGCTCCGCTGCTCTCAAGCTTGGTCCCAAACACTGGCTATGCACTCCTTGTGCTGCGCTCCGCTGCTCTCGAGCTAGATAGACCACAAACAATGCCTACGCACTCCCTCTGCAGCGCTCCGCTGCTCTCGAGCTAGGTCCCAAACACTGCCTACGCACTCCATGTACAGCGCTCCACTGCTCTCGAGCTAGGTCCCGAACAATGGCTATGCACTCCCTCTGCAGCGCTCCGCTGCTCTTGAGCTAGGTCTCGAACATGGCTAGGCAGTCCCTGTGCAGCGCTCCGCTGCTCTCGAGCTAGGTCCCGAACACTGGCTAGGCACTCCCTGTGCAGCGCTCCGCTGCTCTCGAGCTTGGTCCCAAACACTGGCTACGCACTCCCTGTGCTGCACTCCGCTGCTCTCGAGCTAGATAGACCCCAAACACTGGCTATACACTCCCTGTGCAGCGCTCTGCTGCTTTCAAGCTGGATAGACCCCAAACACTGACTACACACTCACTGTGCAGTGCTCTGCTGCTCTCAAGCTAGATAGACCCCAAACACTGGCTACGCACTCCTTGTGCAGTGTTCCGCTGCTCTCGAGTTAGTCCCAAACACTGGCTATGCACTCCCTGTGCAGCGCTCTGCTGCTCTCGAGTTAGATAGACCCCAAACACTGGCTACGCACCCCTGTGCAGTGCTCCACTGCTCTCAAGCGAGATCCCAAACACTGGCTACGCACTCCCTGTGCAGCGTTCCGCTGCACTCGAGCTAGGTCCCAAACACTGGCTATGCACTCCCTGTGCAGCGTTCCGCTGCACTCGAGCTAGGTCCCAAACACTGGCTATGCACTCCCTGTGCAGCGCTATACTGCTCTCAAGTGAGATCCCAAACACTGGCTACACACTCCCTGTGCAGCGCTCCGCTGCTCTCGAGCTAGGTCCCAAACACTGGCTATGCACTCCCTGTGCAGCGATCTGCTGCTCTCGAGCTAGGTCTCAAACACTGGCTACGCACTACCTGTGCAGCGCGCCACTGCTCTCGAGTTACATCCCAAACACTGGCTACGCACTCCCTGTGCAGCGCTCCGCTGCTCTCGAGCTAGATCACAAACACTGGCTATGCACTCCCTGTGCAGCGCTCAGCTGCTCTCGCGCTAGATAGACCCCAAACACTGACTATGCACTCCCTGTGCAGCGCTCTGCTGCTCTAAAGCTACGTAGACCCCAAACACTGGCTACGTACTCCCTATGCAGCGCTCCGCTGCTCTCGAGCTAGATCCCAAACACTGGCTACGCACTCCATGTGCAGCGCTCTACTGCTCTCGAGCTAGTTCCCAAACACTGGCTACGCACTCCCTGTGCAGCGCTCTGCTGTACTTGAGCTAGGTCCCAAACACTGGCTACACACTCACTGTGCAGCGCTCTGCTGCTCTCGAACTAGGTCCCAAACACTGGCTACACACACCCTGTGCAGCGCTCCGCTGCTCTCGAGCTAGATCCCAAACACTGGCTATGCACTACCTGTGCAGCGGCTACACACTCCCTGTGCAGCGCTCCGCTGCTCTCAAGCTAGGTCCCAAACACTGGCTATGCACTCCCTGTGCAGCGATCTGCTGCTCTCGAGCTAGGTCCCAAACACTGGCTATGCACTACCTGTGCAGCGCTCTGCTGCTCTCGAGTTACATCCCAAACACTGGCTACGCACTCCCTGTGCAGCGCTCTGCTGCTCTCGAACTAGATCACAAACACTGGCTATGCACTACCTGTGCAGTGCTCCGCTGCTCCCGAGCTAGGTCCCAAGCACTGGCTACACACTCCCTGTGCAGCACTCCGCTGCTCTCGAGCTAGGTCTCGAACACTGGCTATGCACTCCCTCTGCAGCGCTCCGCTTTTCTCGAGCTAGGTCTCGAAAACTGGCTAGATACTCCCTCTGCAGTGCTCCGCTGCTCTCGAGCTAGGTCCCGAACACTGGCTAGGCACTCCCTGTGCAGCGCTCCGCTGCTCTCAAGCTTGGTCCCAAACCTGGTTACGCACTCCTTGTGCTGCGCTCTGCTGCTCTCGAGCTAGATAGACCACAAACACTGGCTACGCACTCCCTGTGCAGCGCTCCGCTGCTCTCGAGCTAGGTCCCAAACACTGACTACGCACTCCATGTACAGCGCTCCACTACTCTCGAGCTAGGTCCCGAACACTGGCTATGCACTCCCTGTGCAGCGCTCCGCTGCTCTCGAGCTTGGTCCCAAACACTAGCTACTCCCTGTGGTGCGCTCTGCTGTTCTCGAGCTAGATAGACCCCAAACACGGGCTACACACTCCCTGTGCAGCGCTCTGCTGCTCTCAAGCTGGATAGACCCCAAACACAGACTACACACTCACTGTGCAGCGCTCTGCTGCTCTCGAGCTAGATATACCCCAAACACTGCCTATGCACTCCTTGTGCAGTGTTCCGCTGCTCTCGAGTTAGATCCCAAACACTGGCTACGCACTCCCTGTGCAGCGCGCCGCTGCACTCGATCTAGATCCCAAACACTGGCTACGCACTCCCTGTGCAGCGCTCCGCTGCTCTCGAGCAAGATCCCAAACACTGGCTACGCACTCCCTGTGCAGCACTCCGCTGCTCTTGAGCTAGATAGACCCCAAACACTGACTATGCACTCCCTGTACAGCACTCTGCTGCTCTAAAGCTAGATATACCCCAAACACTGGCTACGCACTCCCTGTGCAGCACTCTGCTGCTCTCGAGCTAGATCCCAAACACTGGCTACGCACTCCATGTGCAGCGCTCTACTGCTCTTGAGCTAGATCCCAAACACTGGGTACGCACTCTCTCTGCAGCGCTCCGCTGTACTCGAGCTAGGTCCCAAACACTGGCTACACACTCCCTGTGCAGTGCTCCGCTGCTCTCGAGCTAGGTCCCAAACACTGGCTATGCACTCCATGTGCAGCGCTCTGCTGCTCTCGAGCTAGATAGACCCCAAACACTGGGTAAGCACTTTGGGTGCAGCACTCTGCTGCTCTCGAGCTAGATACATCCCAAACACTGGCTACGCACTCCGCTGCTCTCGAGCTAGATCCCAAACACTCTGCTGCTCTCGAGCTAGATCCCAAACACTGGCTACGCACTCCCTGGGCATCGCTCTTACGCACTCCCTGCTAGGTCCCAAACACTGGCTAAGCACTTTCTGTGCAGCGCTTCTCTGCTCTCGAGCTAGCTCCCAAACACTGGCTACGCGCTCCCTGTGCAGCACTCCGCTGCTCTCGAGCTAGGTCCCAAACACTGGCTACGCACTCCCTGTGCAGTGCTCCGCTGCACTCGAGCTAGGTCCCAAACACTGGCAACACACTCCCTGTGCAGCGCTCCGCTGCTCTCGAGCTAGATCACAAACACTGGCTTCGCACTCCCTGTGCAGCGCTCTGCTACTCTCGAGCTAGATAGACCCCAAACACTGACTACGCACTCCCTGTGCAGTGCTCAGCTGCTCTCGAGCTAGATAGACCTGTCTTGATATGGGCAAAATCTTCCTCGGGGCCAGCCCTTTGAGAGCAAAAATACCCAATTCAGCCCAAAATACAGGTTCTATTGTGCTGAGCAGTGATCTCATGCTAGTGACAAATGACACCCTCAAAGTTTTAGCATATTTATTCTAAGCAGTGAATTTCATATACATTTGGGATTCAAGTTAGAGAATATTACAAAGCATAAAACAAAGAGCAATGCAAAATATAGTGAAACATGGAACTTAGATAAACATAGAGAAACATAGAGAAATATAGAGAAACATAGAGAAACACAGTCTTACGTCCCTTTAATCAGCACTGGGAGACCATGGTTTTTCATAGAAAAACAATGCTGGAGGACACCGTGAGAGCCAATTCCGGGCACCTGACTGTACACGAATCAAGTCCACAGGACGATCTCCCCCTTCCTCATGTGTGCATGGATATTTTATAATCTCTTGCTGTCAGTCACCATGACGCATAGTTCCAGAACTTTCCCTGTGAGGCTGGTTCATGGAAAAAACCCAGCTCTCTCTGAGATGCTCTCCGCTCGCTCCTACCCCCTCCCTTGGTTCCCATCTGCGCTGGCTGAGGAATGTCTTATCAGTACCTTCCCAGAGAAAAGGAAGATTAGCTTGGAGCCAGGGCTACCGTTAGTGAGGCTGAATATTCTAAGGGAAGCAGGGATGTATTAACCCCATCTGCAAGCTCTAAAAGGCATGCACTCATAGCTTAGTGTTTATAGCGCTTAAGACTGGCTATCTAAGCGCTATATAGGTGCCATGATGTTCCAAACACTCCAAAAATACCTATTAGGTACAGAGCTAGGGGTCCTCCCTGCCTGTCTATCAACAATGCTTAATGTGACCTATTTCATACTAGGCCTGCATATTCCTTGTAGCTCACTACTGCATAATGGAAGTGCTACAACAGACTACTGTCAGCATTTTTAGCACATACTTTGAATACACTATTGGCTTTCAGCGGCTAATGCTGTCATCTAAAGCCCTGATTGGCAAGGTTGCAATTTCGTGTATCACTACAAGACCCCAAACACTTGCTACGCCCTCCCTGTGCAGTGCTCCGCTGCTCTCGAGCTAGATCCCAAACACTGGCTATGCACTCCATGTGCAGAGCTCTGCTGCTCTCAAGCGAGATCCCAAACACTGGCTACGCACTCCCTGTGCAGCCCACTGCTCTCGAGCTAGGTCTCAAACACTAGCTATGCACTTCATATGCAGTGATCTGCTGCTCTCGAGCTAGGTCCCAAACACTGGCTACGCACTCCCTGTGCAGCGCTCCGCTGCTCTCGAGCTAGGTCCCAAACACTGGCTACGCACTCCCTGTGCAGCGTTCCGCTGCTCTCGAGCTAGATCCCAAACAATGGCTATGCACTCCCTGTGGAGCACTCCGCTGCTCTCGAGCTAGATCCCAAACACTGGCTACGCACTCCATGTGCAGCGCTCTATTGCTCTCAAGCTAGATCCGAAACACTGGCTATGCACTCCCTCTGCAGCAATCCGCTGCTCTCGAGCTAGGTCCCGAACACTGGCTACGCACTCCCTGTGCAGAAATCCGCTGCTCTCGAGCTAGATCCCGAACACTGGATAGGCACTCACTGTGCAGCGCTCCGCTGCTCTCGAGCTAGGTGCAGAACACTGGCTATGCACTACCTGTGCAGCGCTCCGCTGCTCTTGAGCTAGGTCCCAAACACTGGCTAGGCACTCCCTGTGCAGTGCTCCGCTGCTCTCGAGCTAGATCCCAAACACTGGCTACGCACTCTATGTGCAGCACTCTGCTGCTCTCGAGCTAGGTCCCGAACACTGGCTATGCACTCCCTATGCAGCGCTCTGCTGCTCTCGAGCTAGGTCTCGAAAACTGGCTAGGTACTCCCTCTGCAGCGCTCTGCTGCTCTCGCGCTAGATCCCGAACACTGGCTAGGCACTCCCTGTGCAGCGCTCCGCTGCTCTCAAGCTTGGTCCCAAACACTGGCTACGCACTCCTTGTGCTGCGCTCCGCTGCTCTCGAGCTAGATAGACCACAAACAATGCCACGCACTTCCTGTGCAGCGCTCCGCTGCTCTCGAGCTAGGTCCCAAACACTGCCTACGCACTCCATGTACAGCGCTCCACTGCTCTCGAGCTAGGTCCCGAACAATGGCTATGCACTCCCTCTGCAGCGCTCCGCTGCTCTTGAGCTAGGTCTCAAACATGGCTAGGCAGTCCCTGTGCAGCGCTCCGCTGCTCTCGAGCTAGGTCCCGAACACTGGCCAGGCACTCCCTGTGCAGCGCTCCGCTGCTCTCGAGCTTGGTCCCAAACACTTGCTACACACTCCCTGTGCTGCACTCCGCTGCTCTCGAGCTAGATAGCCCCCAAACACTGGCTACACACTCCCTGTGCAGCGCTCTGCTGCTTTCAAGCTGGATAGACCCCAAACACTGACTACACACTCACTGTGCAGTGCTCTGCTGCTCTCAAGCTAGATAGACCCCAAACACTGGCTATGCACTCCTTGTGCAGTGTTCCGCTGCTCTCGAGTTAGTCCCAAACACTGGCTATGCACTCCCTGTGCAGCGCTCTGCTGCTCTCGAGCTAGATAGACCCCAAACACTGGCTACGCACCCCTGTGCAGTGCTCCACTGCTCTCAAGCTAGATCCAAGACACTGGCTACGCACTCCATGTGCAGTGCTCTACTGCTCTCAAGCGAGATCCCAAACACTGGCTATGCACTCCCTGTGCAGCGTTCCGCTGCACTCGAGCTAGGTCCCAAACACTGGCTATGCACTCCCTGTGCAGCGATCTGCTGCTCTCGAGCTTGGTCCCAAACACTGGCTACGCACTCCCTGTGCAGCGATCTGCTGCTCTCGAGCTAGATATACTCCAAACACTGGCTACGCACTCCCTGTGCAGTGCTCCGCTGCTCTCGAGCTAGATCCCAAACACTGGCTACGCACTCTATGTGCAGCGCTATACTGCTCTCAAGTGAGATCCCAAACACTGGCTACACACTCCCTGTGCAGCGATCTGCTGCTCTCGAGCTAGGTCTCAAACACTGGCTACGCACTACCTGTGCAGCGCGCCGCTGCTCTCGAGTTACATCCCAAACACTGGCTACGCACTCCCTGTGCAGCGCTCCGCTGCTCTCGAGCTAGATCACAAACACTGGCTATGCACTCCCTGTGCAGCGCTCAGCTGCTCTCGCGCTAGATAGACCCCAAACACTGACTATGCACTCCCTGTGCAGCGCTCTGCTGCTCTAAAGCTAGATAGACCCCAAACACTGGATACGTACTCCCTGTGCAGCGCTCCGCTGCTCTCGAGCTAGATCCCAAACACTGGCTACGCACTCCATGTGCAGCGCTCTACTGCTCTCGAGCTAGTTCCCAAACACTGGCTACGCACTCCCTGTGCAGCGCTCTGCTGTACTTGAGCTAGGTCCCAAACACTGGCTACACACTCACTGTGCAGCGCTCTGCTGCTCTCGAACTAGGTCCCAAACACTGGCTACACACACCCTGTGCAGCGCTCCGCTGCTCTCGAGCTATATCCCAAACACTGGCTACGCACTCTATGTGCAGCGCTATACTGCTCTCAAGTGAGATCCCAAACACTGGCTACACACTCCCTGTGCAGCGCTCCGCTGCTCTCGAGCTAGGTCCCAAACACTGGCTATGCACTCCCTGTGCAGCGATCTGCTGCTCTCGAGCTAGGTCCCAAACACTGGCTATGCACTACCTGTGCAGCGCTCCGCTGCTCTCGAGTTACATCCCAAACACTGGCTACGCACTCCCTGTGCAGCGCTCCGCTGCTCTCGAGCTAGATCACAAACACTGGCTATGCACTACCTGTGCAGCGCTCCGCTGCTCTCGAGCTAGGTCCCAAGCACTGGCTACACACTCCCTGTGCAGCACTCCGCTGCTCTCGAGCTAGATCCCAAACACTGGCTACGCACTCCCTGGGCATCGCTCTTACGCACTCCCTGCTAGGTCTCAAACACTGGCTAAGCACTTTCTGTGCAGCGCTTCTCTGCTCTCGAGCTAGCTCCCAAACACTGGCTACGCGCTCCCTGTGCAGCACTCCGCTGCTCTCGAGCTAGGTCCCAAACACTGGCTACGCACTCCCTGTGCAGTGCTCCGCTGCACTCGAGCTAGGTCCCAAACACTGGCAACACACTCCCTGTGCAGCGCTCCGCTGCTCTCGAGCTAGATCACAAACACTGGCTTCGCACTCCCTGTGCAGCGCTCTGCTACTCTCGAGCTAGATAGACCCCAAACACTGACTACGCACTCCCTGTGCAGCGCTCAGCTGCTCTCGAGCTAGATAGACCCCAAACACTTGCTACGCCCTCCCTGTGCAGTGCTCCGCTGCTCTCGAGCTAGATCCCAAACACTGGCTACGCACTCCATGTGCAGAGCTCTGCTGCTCTCAAGCGAGATCCCAAACACTGGCTACGCACTCCCTGTGCAGCCCACTGCTCTCGAGCTAGGTCTCAAACACTAGCTATGCACTTCATATGCAGTGATCTGCTGCTCTCGAGCTAGGTCCCAAACACTGGCTACGCACTCCCTGTGCAGCGCTCCGCTGCTCTCGAGCTAGGTCCCAAACACTGGCTACGCACTCCCTGTGCAGCGTTCCGCTGCTCTCGAGCTAGATCCCAAACAATGGCTATGCACTCCCTGTGCAGCAATCCGCTGCTCTCGAGCTAGGTCCCGAACACTGGCTACGCACTCCCTGTGCAGAAATCCGCTGCTCTCGAGCTAGATCCCGAACACTGGATAGGCACTCACTGTGCAGTGCTCCGCTGCTCTCAAGCTAGGTGCAGAACACTGGCTATGCACTACCTGTGCAGCGCTCCGCTGCTCTTGAGCTAGGTCCCAAACACTGGCTACACACTCCCTGTGCAGTGCTCTGCTGCTCTCGAGCTAGATCCCAAACACTGGCTACGCACTCCATGTGCAGCACTCCGCTGCTCTCGAGCTAGGTCCCGAACACTGGCTATGCACTCCCTATGCAGCGCTCTGCTGCTCTCGAGCTAGGTCTCGAAAACTGGCTAGGCACTCCCTGTGCAGCGCTCCGCTGCTCTCAAGCTTGGTCCCAAACACTGGCTACGCACTCCTTGTGCTGCGCTCCGCTGCTCTCGAGCTAGATAGACCACAAACAATGCCACGCACTCCCTGTGCAGCGCTCCGCTGCTCTCGAGCTAGGTCCCAAACACTGCCTACGCACTCCATGTACAGCGCTCCACTGCTCTCGAGCTAGGTCCCGAACAATGGCTATGCACTCCCTCTGCAGCGCTCCGCTGCTCTTGAGCTAGGTCTCGAACATGGCTAGGCAGTCCCTGTGCAGCGCTCCGCTGCTCTCGAGCTAGGTCCCGAACACTGGCCAGGCACTCCCTGTGCAGCGCTCCGCTGCTCTCGAGCTTGGTCCCAAACACTTGCTACACACTCCCTGTGCTGCACTCCGCTGCTCTCGAGCTAGATAGACCCCAAACACTGGCTACACACTCCCTGTGCAGCGCTCTGCTGCTTTCAAGCTGGATAGACCCCAAACACTGACTACACACTCACTGTGCAGTGCTCTGCTGCTCTCAAGCTAGATAGACCCCAAACACTGGCTATGCACTCCTTGTGCAGTGTTCCGCTGCTCTCGAGTTAGTCCCAAACACTGGCTATGCACTCCCTGTGCAGCGCTCTGCTGCTCTCGAGCTAGATAGACCCCAAACACTGGCTACGCACCCCTGTGCAGTGCTCCACTGCTCTCAAGCTAGATCCAAGACACTGGCTACGCACTCCATGTGCAGTGCTCTACTGCTCTCAAGCGAGATCCCAAACACTGGCTATGCACTCCCTGTGCAGCGTTCCGCTGCACTCGAGCTAGGTCCCAAACACTGGCTATGCACTCCCTGTGCAGCGATCTGCTGCTCTCGAGCTTGGTCCCAAACACTGGCTACGCACTCCCTGTGCAGCGATCTGCTGCTCTCGAGCTAGATATACCCCAAACACTGGCTACGCACTCCCTGTGCAGTGCTCCGCTGCTCTCGAGCTAGATCCCAAACACTGGCTACGCACTCTATGTGCAGCGCTATACTGCTCTCAAGTGAGATCCCAAACACTGGCTACACACTCCCTGTGCAGCGATCTGCTGCTCTCGAGCTAGGTCTCAAACACTGGCTACGCACTACCTGTGCAGCGCGCCGCTGCTCTCGAGTTACATCCCAAACACTGGCTACGCACTCCCTGTGCAGCGCTCTGCTGCTCTCGAGCTAGATCACAAACACTGGCTATGCACTCCCTGTGCAGCGCTCAGCTGCTCTCGCGCTAGATAGACCCCAAACACTGACTATGCACTCCCTGTGCAGCGCTCTGCTGCTCTAAAGCTAGATAGACCCCAAACACTGGATACGTACTCCCTGTGCAGCGCTCCGCTGCTCTCGAGCTAGATCCCAAACACTGGCTACGCACTCCATGTGCAGCGCTCTACTGCTCTCGAGCTAGTTCCCAAACACTGGCTACGCACTCCCTGTGCAGCGCTCTGCTGTACTTGAGCTAGGTCCCAAACACTGGCTACACACTCACTGTGCAGCGCTCTGCTGCTCTCGAACTAGGTCCCAAACACTGGCTACACACACCCTGTGCAGCGCTCCGCTGCTCTCGAGCTATATCCCAAACACTGGCTACGCACTCTATGTGCAGCGCTATACTGCTCTCAAGTGAGATCCCAAACACTGGCTACACACTCCCTGTGCAGCGCTCCGCTGCTCTCGAGCTAGGTCCCAAACACTGGCTATGCACTCCCTGTGCAGCGATCTGCTGCTCTCGAGCTAGGTCCCAAACACTGGCTATGCACTACCTGTGCAGCGCTCCGCTGCTCTCGAGTTACATCCCAAACACTGGCTACGCACTCCCTGTGCAGCGCTCCGCTGCTCTCGAGCTAGATCACAAACACTGGCTATGCACTACCTGTGCAGCGCTCCGCTGCTCTCGAGCTAGGTCCCAAGCACTGGCTACACACTCCCTGTGCAGCACTCCGCTGCTCTCGAGCTAGGTCTCGAACACTGGCTATGCACTCCCTCTGCAGCGCTCCGCTTTTCTCGAGCTAGGTCTCGAAAACTGGCTAGGTACTCCCTCTGCAGTGCTCCGCTGCTCTCGAGCTAGGTCCCGAACACTGGCTAGGCACTCCCTGTGCAGCGCTCCGCTGCTCTCAAGCTTGGTCCCAAACACTGGTTACGCACTCCTTGTGCTGCGCTCTGCTGCTCTCGAGCTAGATAGACCACAAACACTGACAACGCACTCCCTGTGCAGCTCTCCGCTGCTCTCGAGCTAGGTCCCAAACACTGCCTACGCACTCCATGTACAGCGCTCCACTACTCTCGAGCTAGGTCCCGAACACTGGCTATGCACTCCCTGTGCAGCGCTCCGCTGCTCTCGAGCTTGGTCCCAAACACTAGCTACTCCCTCCCTGTGCTGCGCTCTGCTGTTCTCGAGCTAGATAGACCCCAAACACGGGCTACACACTCCCTGTGCAGCGCTCTGCTGCTCTCAAGCTGGATAGACCCCAAACACAGAATACACACTCACTGTGCAGCGCTCTGCTGCTCTCGAGCTAGATATACCCCAAACACTGCCTATGCACTCCTTGTGCAGTGTTCCGCTGCTCTCGAGTTAGATCCCAAACACTGGCTATGCACTCCCTGTGCAGCGCTCCGCTGCACTCGAGTTAGATCCCAAACACTGGCTACGCACTCCCTTTGCAGCGCTCCGCTGCTCTCGAGCTAGATCGCAAATATTGGCTATGCACTCCCTGTGCAGCACTCCGCTGCTCTAAAGCTAGATAGACCCCAAACACTGACTATGCACTCCCTGTGCAGCACTCTGCTGCTCTAAAGCTAGATAGACCCCAAGCACTGGCTACGCACTCCGCGTGTTTGGGATCTAGATCGAGGGCAGCGGAACACTGCACAAGGAGTGCGTAGCCAGTGTGTGGGGTCTATCTAGCTCGAGAGCAGCAGAGCGCTGCACAGTGAGTGTGTAGTCAGTGTTTGGGCTCTATCTAGCGCGAGAGCAGCAGAGCGCTGCACAGGGAGTGTGTAGCCAGTGTTTGGGGCCAAGCTTGAGAGCAGCGGAGCGCTGCACAGGGAGTGCCTAGCCAGTGTTTGGGACCGAGCTCGAGTACAGCGGAGCGCTGCAGAGAGAGTGCATACCCAGTGTTTGGGATGTAGCTCGAGAGCAGTAGAGCGCTTCACATGGAGTGCGTAGCCAGTGTTTGGGATCTAGCTCGAGAGCAGCGGAGTGCTGCACAGGGAGTGCGTAGCCAGTGTTTGGGACCTAGCTCGAGTACAGCGGAGCGACCCCAAACACTGACTATGCACTCCCTGTGCAGCACTCTGCTGCTATAAGGCTAGATAGACCCCAAACACTGGCTACGCACTCCCTGTGCAGCACTCCGCTACTCTCGAGCTAGATCCCAAACACTGGCTATGCACTCCATGTGCAGCACTCTGCTGCTCTCGAGCTAGATAGACCCCAAACACTGGCTATGCACTTCAGGTGCAGCACTCTGCTGCTCTCGAGCTAGATACATCTCAAACAATGGCTACGCACTCCGCTGCTCTCGAACTAGATCCCAAACACTCTGCTGCTCTCGATCTAGATCCCAAACACTGGCTACGCACTCCCTGGGCATCGCTCTTACGCACTCCCTGCTAGGTCCCAAACACTGGCTGCACACTTTCTGTGCAGCGCTTCTCTGCTCTCGAGCTAGCTCCCAAACACTGGCTATGCGCTCCCTGTGCAGCGCTCCGCTGCTCTCGAGCTAGATCTCAAACACGAGCTACACACTCCCTGTGCAGCACTCCGCTGCTCTCGAGCTAGGTCCCAAACACTGGCTATGCACTCCCTGTCCAGTGCTCCGCTGCTCTTGAGCTAGGTCCCAAACACGGGCTACGCACTCCCTGTGCAGCGCTCTGTTGCTCTCGAGCTAGGTCCCAAACTCTGGCAACACACTCCCTGTGCAGCGCTCCGCTGCTCTCGAGCTAGGTCCCAAACACTGGCTAGGCACTCCCTGTGCAGTTCTCCGCTGCACTCGAGCTAGGTCCCGAACACTGGCTACGCACTCCCTGTGCAGCGCTCCGCTGCTCTCGAGCTAGATCCCAAACACTGGCTACACACTCCCTGTGCAGTGCTCCGCTTCTCTCGAGCTAGATAGACCCCAAACACTGACTATGCACTCCCTGTGCAGCGCTCTGCTGCTCTAAAGCTAGATAGACCCCAAACACTGGCTACGTACTCCCTGTGCAGCGCTCCGCTGCTCTCGAGCTAGATCCCAAACACTGGCTACGCACTCCATGTGCAGCGCTCTACTGCTCTCGAGCTAGATCCCAAACACTAGCTACGCACTCCATGTGCAGCACTCCGCTGTTCTCGAGCTAGGTCCCGAACACTGGCTATGCACTCCCTCTGCAGCGCTCGGCTGCTCTCGAGCTAGGTCCCGAACACTGGCTAGGCACTCCCTGTGCAGCGCTCCGCTGCTCTCAAGCTTGGTCCCAAACACTGGCTACGCACTCCTTGTGCTGCGCTCCGCTGCTCTCGAGCTATATAGATCTCAAACACTGGCTACGCACTCTCTGTGCAGCGCTCCGCTGCTCTCGAGCTAGGTCCCAAACACTGGCTACGCACTCCATGTACAGCGCTCCACTGCTCTCGAGCTAGGTCCCGAACACTGGCTATGCACTCCCTCTGCAGTGCTCCGCTGCTCTTGAGCAAGGTCTCGAATACTGGCTAGGCAGTCCCTGTGCAGAGCTCATGCTGCTCTCGAGCTAGTTCCCGAACACTGGCTAGGCACTCCCTGTGCAGCGCTCCGCTGCTCTCAAGCTTGGTCCCAAACACTGGCTATGCACTCCTTGTGCTGCGCTCCACTGCTCTCGAGCTAGATAGACCTCAAACACTGGCTACGCACTCCCTGTGCAAAGCTCCACTGCTCTCGAGCTAGTTCCCAAACACTGGCTACGCACTCCATGTACAGCGCTCCACTGCTCTCGAGCTAGGTCCCGAACACTGGCTATGCACTCCCTCTGCAGTGCTCCGCTGCTCTTGAGCTAGGTCTCGAATGCTGGCTAGGCAGTCCCTGTGCATCACTCTTACACACTCCCTGCTAGGTCCCAAACACTGTCTACGCACTTTCTGTGTAGCGCGTTTCTGCTCTCGAGCTAGCTCCCAAACACTGGCTACGCGCTCCCTGTGCAGCGCTCCGCTGCTCTCGAGCTAGATCCCAAACACTAGCTACACACTCCCTGTGCAGCGCTCCGCTGCTCTCGAGCTAGGTCCCAAACACTGGCTACAAACTCCCTGTGCAGCGGTCCGCTGCTCTCGAGCTAGGTCCCAAACACTGGCTACGCACTCCATGTGCAGCACTCCGCTGCTCTCGAGCTAGGTCCCGAACACTAGCTATGCACTCCCTCTGCAGCGCTCCGCTGCTCTCGAGCTAGTTCTCAAAAACTGGCTAGGTACTCCTTGTGCTGCACTCCGCTGCTCTCGAGCTCGGTCCCAAACACTGGCTACACACTCCCTGTGCTGTGCTCCACTGCTCTCAAGCTAGATAGACCCCAAACACTGGCTACACACTCCCTGTGCATCGCTCTGCTGCTCTCGCGCTAGATAGAGCCCAAATACTGACTACACACTCACTGTGCAGCGTTCTGCTGCTCTCGAGCTAGATAGACCCCACACACTGGCTACGCACTCCTTGTGCAGTGTTCCGCTGCTCTCGATCTAGATCCCAAACACTGGCTATGCACTCCCTGTGCAGCTCTCTGCTACTCTCGAGCTAGATAGACCCCAAACACTGACTACGCACTCCCTGTGCAGCGCTCTGCTGCTCTCGAGCTAGATATACCCCAAACACTGGCTATGCACTTCCGGTGCAGCGCTCTGCTGCTCTCGAGCTAGATAGACCCCAAACACTGGCTACGCACTCCGCTGCTCTCGAGCTAGATCCCAAACACTCTGCTGCTCTCGAGCTAGATCCCAAACACTGGCTACGCACTCCCTGTGCATCGCTCTTACGCACTCCCTGCTAGGTCCCAAACACTGGATACGCACTTTCTGTGTAGCGCTTCTCTGCTCTCGAGCTAGCTCCCAAACACTGGCTAGGCGCTCCCTGTGCAGCGCTCCGCTGCTCTCGAGCTAGGTCCCAAACACTGGCTACACACTCCCTGTGCAGCGGTCCGCTGCTCTCGAGCTAGGTCCCAAACACTGGCTACGCACTCCATGTGCAGCACTCCGCTGCTCTCGAGCTAGGTCCCGAACACTGGCTAGGCACTCCCTGTGCAGCGCTCCGCTGCTCTCAAGCTTGGCCCCAAACACTGGCTACACACTCCCTGTGCAGCGCTCTGCTGCTCTCGCGCTAGATAGAGCCCAAACACTGACTACACACTCACTGTGCAGCGCTCTCCTGCTCTCATGCTAGATAGACCCCACACACTGGCTACGCACTCCTTGTGCAGTGTTCCGCTGCCCTCGATCTAGACCCCAAACACTGACTACGCACTCCCTGTGCAGCGCTCTGCTGCTCTCGAGCTAGATATACCCCAAACACTGGCTATGCACTTCCGGTGCAGCGCTCTGCTGCTCTCGAGCTAGATAGACCCCAAACACTGGCTACGCACTCCGCTGCTCTCGAGCTAGATCCCAAACACTCTGCTGCTCTCGAGCTAGATCCCAAACACTGGCTACGCACTCCCTGTGCATCGCTCTTACGCACTCCCTGCTAGGTCCCAAACACTGGCTACGCACTTTCTGTGTAGCGCTTCTCTGCTCTCGAGCTAGCTCCCAAACACTGGCTAGGCGCTCCCTGTGCAGCGCTCCGCTGCTCTCGAGCTAGGTCCCAAACACTGGCTACACACTCTCTGTGCAGCGGTCCGCTGCTCTCGAGCTAGGTCCCAAACACTGGCTACGCACTCCATGTGCAGCACTCCGCTGCTCTCGAGTTAGGTCCCGAACACTGGCTATGCACTCCCTCTGCAGCGCTCCACTGCTCTCGAGCTAGTTCTCGAAAACTGGCTAGGTACTCCCTCTGCAGCGCTCCGCTGCTCTCGAGCTAGGTCCCGAACACTGGCTAGGCACTCCCTGTGCAGCGCTCCGCTGCTCTCAAGCTTGGCCCCAAACACTGGCTACACACTCCCTGTGCAGCGCTCTGCTGCTCTCCCGCTAGATAGAGCCCAAACACTGACTACACACTCACTGTGCAGCGCTCTCCTGCTCTCGAGCTAGATAGACCCCACACACTGGCTACGCACTCCTTGTGCAGTGTTCCGCTGCCCTCGATCTAGATCCCAAACACTGGCTACGCACTCCCTGTGCAGCGCTCTGCTACTCTCGAGTTAGATCCCAAACACTGGCTACGCACTCCCTGTGCAGCGCTCCACTGCTCTCGAGCTAGATCCCAAACACTGGCTACGCACTCCCTGTGCAGCACTCCGCTGCTCTTGAGCTAGATAGACCCCAAACACTGACTATGCACTCCCTGTGCAGCACTCTGCTGCTCTAAAGCTAGATAGAGCAGAAAAACACTGGCTACGCACTCCCTGTGCAGCACTCTGCTGCTCTCGAGCTAGATCCCAAACACTGGCTACGCACTCCATGTGCAGCGCTCTACTGCTCTTGAGCTAGATCCCAAACACTGGGTACACACTCTCTCTGCAGCGCTCCACTGTACTCGAGCTAGGTCCCAAACACTGGCTACACACTCCCTGTGCAGTGCTCCGCTGCTCTCGAGCTAGGTCCCAAACACTGGCTATGCACTCCATGTGCAGCGCTCTGCTGCTCTCGAGCTAGATAGACCCCAAACACTGGGTATGCACTTCGAGTGCAGCACTCTGCTGCTCTCGAGCTAGATACATCCCAAACACTGGCTACGCACTCCCTGTGCAGTGCTCCGCTGCACTCGAGCTAGGTCCCAAACACTGGCAACACACTCCCTGTGCAGCGCTCCGCTGCTCTCGAGCTAGATCACAAACACTGGCTACGCACTCCCTGTGCAGCGCTCCGCTTCTCTCGAGCTAGATAGGCCCCCAAACACTGACTATGCACTCCCTGTGCAGCACTCTGCTGCTCTAAAGCTAGATAGACCCCAAACACTGGCTACGCACTCCCTGTGCAGCACTCTGCTGCTCTCGAGCTAGATCCCAAACACTGGCTACGCACTCCATGTGCAGCGCTCTACTGCTCTTGTGCTAGATCCAAAACACTGGGTACGCACTCTCTCTGCAGCGCTCCGCTGTACTCGAGCTAGGTCCCAAACACTTGCTACACCCTCCCTGTGCAGTGTTCCGCTGCTCTCGAGCTAGATCCCAAATACTGGCTACGCACTCCATGTGCAGCGCTCTGCTGCTCTCAAGCGAGATCCCAAACACTGGCTACACACTCCCTGTTCAGCCCACTGCTCTCGAGCTAGGTCCCAAACACTAGCTATGCACTTCCTATGCAGTGATCTGCTGCTCTCGAGCTAGGTCCCAAACACTGGCTACGCACTCCCTGTGCAGCGCTCCGCTGCTCTCGAGCTAGGTCGCAAACACTGGCTACGCACTCCCTGTGCAGCATTCCGCTGCTCTCGAGCTAGATCCCAAACAATGGCTATGCACTCCCTGTGGAGCACTCCGCTGCTCTCGAGCTAGATCCCAAACACTGGCTACGCACTCCATGTGCAGCGCTCTACTGCTCTCAAGCTAGATCCGAAACACTGGCTATGCACTCCCTATGCAGCACTCCGCTGTACTCGAGCTAGGTCCCAAACACTGGCTACACACTCCCTGTGCAGCAATCCGCTGCTCTCGAGCTAGGTTCCAAATACTGGCTACGCACTCCCTGTGCAGCGCTCTGCTGCTTTCGAGCTGGATCCCAAACACTGGCTTGGCACTACCTGTGCAGCGCGCCACTGCTCTCGAGTTACATCCCAAACACTGGCTACGCACTCCCTGTGCAGCGCTCCGCTGCTCTCGAGCTAGGTCCCAAACACTGGCTATGCACTCCCTGTGCAGCGATCTGCTGCTCTCGAGCTAGGTCTCAAACACTGGCTACGCACTACCTGTGCAGCGCGCCACTGCTCTCGAGTTACATCCCAAACACTGGCTACGCACTCCCTGTGCAGCGCTCCGCTGCTCTCGAGCTAGATCACAAACACTGGCTATGCACTCCCTGTGCAGCGCTCAGCTGCTCTCGTGCTAGATAGACCCCAAACACTGACTATGCACTCCCTGTGCAGCGCTCTGCTGCTCTAAAGCTACGTAGACCCCAAACACTGGCTACGTACTCCCTATGCAGCGCTCCGCTGCTCTCGAGCTAGATCCCAAACACTGGCTACGCACTCCATGTGCAGCGCTCTACTGCTCTCGAGCTAGTTCCCAAACACTGGCTACGCACTCCCTGTGCAGCGCTCTGCTGTACTTGAGCTAGGTCCCAAACACTGGCTACACACTCACTGTGCAGCGCTCTGCTGCTCTCGAACTAGGTCCCAAACACTGGCTACACACACCCTGTGCAGCGCTCCGCTGCTCTCGAGCTAGATCCCAAACACTGGCTATGCACTACCTGTGCAGCGGCTACACACTCCCTGTGCAGCGCTCCGCTGCTCTCAAGCTAGGTCCCAAACACTGGCTATGCACTCCCTGTGCAGCGATCTGCTGCTCTCGAGCTAGGTCCCAAACACTGGCTATGCACTACCTGTGCAGCGCTCTGCTGCTCTCGAGTTACATCCCAAACACTGGCTACGCACTCCCTGTGCAGCGCTCTGCTGCTCTCGAACTAGATCACAAACACTGGCTATGCACTACCTGTGCAGTGCTCCGCTGCTCCCGAGCTAGGTCCCAAGCACTGGCTACACACTCCCTGTGCAGCACTCCGCTGCTCTCGAGCTAGGTCTCGAACACTGGCTATGCACTCCCTCTGCAGCGCTCCGCTTTTCTCGAGCTAGGTCTCGAAAACTGGCTAGATACTCCCTCTGCAGTGCTCCGCTGCTCTCGAGCTAGGTCCCGAACACTGGCTAGGCACTCCCTGTGCAGCGCTCCGCTGCTCTCAAGCTTGGTCCCAAACCTGGTTACGCACTCCTTGTGCTGCGCTCTGCTGCTCTCGAGCTAGATAGACCACAAACACTGGCTACGCACTCCCTGTGCAGCGCTCCGCTGCTCTCGAGCTAGGTCCCAAACACTGACTACGCACTCCATGTACAGCGCTCCACTACTCTCGAGCTAGGTCCCGAACACTGGCTATGCACTCCCTGTGCAGCGCTCCGCTGCTCTCGAGCTTGGTCCCAAACACTAGCTACTCCCTCCCTGTGGTGCGCTCTGCTGTTCTCGAGCTAGATAGACCCCAAACACGGGCTACACACTCCCTGTGCAGCGCTCTGCTGCTCTCAAGCTGGATAGACCCCAAACACAGACTACACACTCACTGTGCAGCGCTCTGCTGCTCTCGAGCTAGATATACCCCAAACACTGCCTATGCACTCCTTGTGCAGTGTTCCGCTGCTCTCGAGTTAGATCCCAAACACTGGCTACGCACTCCCTGTGCAGCGCGCCGCTGCACTCGATCTAGATCCCAAACACTGGCTACGCACTCCCTGTGCAGCGCTCCGCTGCTCTCGAGCAAGATCCCAAACACTGGCTACGCACTCCCTGTGCAGCACTCCGCTGCTCTTGAGCTAGATAGACCCCAAACACTGACTATGCACTCCCTGTGCAGCACTCTGCTGCTCTAAAGCTAGATATACCCCAAACACTGGCTACGCACTCCCTGTGCAGCACTCTGCTGCTCTCGAGCTAGATCCCAAACACTGGCTACGCACTCCATGTGCAGCGCTCTACTGCTCTTGAGCTAGATCCCAAACACTGGGTACGCACTCTCTCTGCAGCGCTCCGCTGTACTCGAGCTAGGTCCCAAACACTGGCTACACACTCCCTGTGCAGTGCTCCGCTGCTCTCGAGCTAGGTCCCAAACACTGGCTATGCACTCCATGTGCAGCGCTCTGCTGCTCTCGAGCTAGATAGACCCCAAACACTGGGTAAGCACTTTGGGTGCAGCACTCTGCTGCTCTCGAGCTAGATACATCCCAAACACTGGCTACGCACTCCGCTGCTCTCGAGCTAGATCCCAAACACTCTGCTGCTCTCGAGCTAGATCCCAAACACTGGCTACGCACTCCCTGGGCATCGCTCTTACGCACTCCCTGCTAGGTCCCAAACACTGGCTAAGCACTTTCTGTGCAGCGCTTCTCTGCTCTCGAGCTAGCTCCCAAACACTGGCTACGCGCTCCCTGTGCAGCACTCCGCTGCTCTCGAGCTAGGTCCCAAACACTGGCTACGCACTCCCTGTGCAGTGCTCCGCTGCACTCGAGCTAGGTCCCAAACACTGGCAACACACTCCCTGTGCAGCGCTCCGCTGCTCTCGAGCTAGATCACAAACACTGGCTTCGCACTCCCTGTGCAGCGCTCTGCTACTCTCGAGCTAGATAGACCCCAAACACTGACTACGCACTCCCTGTGCAGTGCTCAGCTGCTCTCGAGCTAGATAGACCTGTCTTGATATGGGCAAAATCTTCCTCGGGGCCAGCCCTTTGAGAGCAAAAATACCCAATTCAGCCCAAAATACAGGTTCTATTGTGCTGAGCAGTGATCTCATGCTAGTGACAAATGACACCCTCAAAGTTTTAGCATATTTATTCTAAGCAGTAAATTTCATATACATTTGGGATTCAAGTTAGAGAATATTACAAAGCATAAAACAAAGAGCAATGCAAAATATAGTGAAACATGGAACTTAGATAAACATAGAGAAACATAGAGAAATATAGAGAAACATAGAGAAACACAGTCTTACGTCCCTTTAATCAGCACTGGGAGACCATGGTTTTTCATAGAAAAACAATGCTGGAGGACACCGTGAGAGCCAATTCCGGGCACCTGACTGTACACGAATCAAGTCCACAGGACGATCTCCCCCTTCCTCATGTGTGCATGGATATTTTATAATCTCTTGCTGTCAGTCACCATGACGCATAGTTCCAGAACTTTCCCTGTGAGGCTGGTTCATGGAAAAAACCCAGCTCTCTCTGAGATGCTCCCCGCTCGCTCCTACCCCCTCCCTTGGTTCCCATCTGCGCTGGCTGAGGAATGTCTTATCAGTACCTTCCCAGAGAAAAGGAAGATTAGCTTGGAGCCAGGGCTACCGTTAGTGAGGCTGAATATTCTAAGGGAAGCAGGGATGTATTAACCCCATCTGCAAGCTCTAAAAGGCATGCACTCATAGCTTAGTGTTTATAGCGCTTAAGACTGGCTATCTAAGCGCTATATAGGTGCCATGATGTTCCAAACACTCCAAAAATACCTATTAGGTACAGAGCTAGGGGTCCTCCCTGCCTGTCTATCAACAATGCTTAATGTGACCTATTTCATACTAGGCCTGCATATTCCTTGTAGCTCACTACTGCATAATGGAAGTGCTACAACAGACTACTGTCAGCATTTTTAGCACATACTTTGAATACACTATTGGCTTTCAGCGGCTAATGCTGTCATCTAAAGCCCTGATTGGCCAGGTTGCAATTTCGTGTATCACTACAAGACCCCAAACACTTGCTACGCCCTCCCTGTGCAGTGCTCCGCTGCTCTCGAGCTAGATCCCAAACACTGGCTATGCACTCCATGTGCAGAGCTCTGCTGCTCTCAAGCGAGATCCCAAAACACTGGCTACGCACTCCCTGTGCAGCCCACTGCTCTCGAGCTAGGTCTCAAACACTAGCTATGCACTTCATATGCAGTGATCTGCTGCTCTCGAGCTAGGTCCCAAACACTGGCTACGCACTCCCTGTGCAGCGCTCCGCTGCTCTCGAGCTAGGTCCCAAACACTGGCTACGCACTCCCTGTGCAGCGTTCCGCTGCTCTCGAGCTAGATCCCAAACAATGGCTATGCACTCCCTGTGGAGCACTCCGCTGCTCTCGAGCTAGATCCCAAACACTGGCTACGCACTCCATGTGCAGCGCTCTATTGCTCTCAAGCTAGATCCGAAACACTGGCTATGCACTCCCTATGCAGCGCTCCGCTGTACTCGAGCTAGGTCCCGAACACTGGCTACGCACTCCCTGTGCAGAAATCCGCTGCTCTCGAGCTAGATCCCGAACACTGGATAGGCACTCACTGTGCAGCGCTCCGCTGCTCTCGAGCTAGGTGCAGAACACTGGCTATGCACTACCTGTGCAGCGCTCCGCTGCTCTTGAGCTAGGTCCCAAACACTGGCTAGGCACTCCCTGTGCAGTGCTCCGCTGCTCTCGAGCTAGATCCCAAACACTGGCTACGCACTCCATGTGCAGCACTCTGCTGCTCTCGAGCTAGGTCCCGAACACTGGCTATGCACTCCCTATGCAGCGCTCTGCTGCTCTCGAGCTAGGTCTCGAAAACTGGCTAGGTACTCCCTCTGCAGCGCTCTGCTGCTCTCGCGCTAGATCCCGAACACTGGCTAGGCACTCCCTGTGCAGCGCTCCGCTGCTCTCAAGCTTGGTCCCAAACACTGGCTACGCACTCCTTGTGCTGCGCTCCGCTGCTCTCGAGCTAGATAGACCACAAACAATGCCACGCACTTCCTGTGCAGCGCTCCGCTGCTCTCGAGCTAGGTCCCAAACACTGCCTACGCACTCCATGTACAGCGCTCCACTGCTCTCGAGCTAGGTCCCGAACAATGGCTATGCACTCCCTCTGCAGCGCTCCGCTGCTCTTGAGCTAGGTCTCAAACATGGCTAGGCAGTCCCTGTGCAGCGCTCCGCTGCTCTCGAGCTAGGTCCCGAACACTGGCCAGGCACTCCCTGTGCAGCGCTCCGCTGCTCTCGAGCTTGGTCCCAAACACTTGCTACACACTCCCTGTGCTGCACTCCGCTGCTCTCGAGCTAGATAGACCCCAAACACTGGCTACACACTCCCTGTGCAGCGCTCTGCTGCTTTCAAGCTGGATAGACCCCAAACACTGACTACACACTCACTGTGTAGTGCTCTGCTGCTCTCAAGCTAGATAGACCCCAAACACTGGCTATGCACTCCTTGTGCAGTGTTCCGCTGCTCTCGAGTTAGTCCCAAACACTGGCTATGCACTCCCTGTGCAGAGCTCTGCTGCTCTCGAGCTAGATAGACCCCAAACACTGGCTACGCACCCCTGTGCAGTGCTCCACTGCTCTCAAGCTAGATCCAAGACACTGGCTACGCACTCCATGTGCAGTGCTCTACTGCTCTCAAGCGAGATCCCAAACACGGGCTATGCACTCCCTGTGCAGCGTTCCGCTGCACTCGAGCTAGGTCCCAAACACTGGCTATGCACTCCCTGTGCAGCGATCTGCTGCTCTCGAGCTTGGTCCCAAACACTGGCTACGCACTCCCTGTGCAGCGATCTGCTGCTCTCGAGCTAGATATACCCCAAACACTGGCTACGCACTCCCTGTGCAGTGCTCCGCTGCTCTCGAGCTAGATCCCAAACACTGGCTACGCACTCTATGTGCAGCGCTATACTGCTCTCAAGTGAGATCCCAAACACTGGCTACACACTCCCTGTGCAGCGATCTGCTGCTCTCGAGCTAGGTCTCAAACACTGGCTACGCACTACCTGTGCAGCGCGCCGCTGCTCTCGAGTTACATCCCAAACACTGGCTACGCACTCCCTGTGCAGCGCTCCGCTGCTCTCGAGCTAGATCACAAACACTGGCTATGCACTCCCTGTGCAGCGCTCAGCTGCTCTCGCGCTAGATAGACCCCAAACACTGACTATGCACTCCCTGTGCAGCGCTCTGCTGCTCTAAAGCTAGATAGACCCCAAACACTGGATACGTACTCCCTGTGCAGCGCTCCGCTGCTCTCGAGCTAGATCCCAAACACTGGCTACGCACTCCATGTGCAGCGCTCTACTGCTCTCGAGCTAGTTCCCAAACACTGGCTACGCACTCCCTGTGCAGCGCTCTGCTGTACTTGAGCTAGGTCCCAAACACTGGCTACACACTCACTGTGCAGCGCTCTGCTGCTCTCGAACTAGGTCCCAAACACTGGCTACACACACCCTGTGCAGCGCTCCGCTGCTCTCGAGCTATATCCCAAACACTGGCTACGCACTCTATGTGCAGCGCTATACTGCTCTCAAGTGAGATCCCAAACACTGGCTACACACTCCCTGTGCAGCGCTCCGCTGCTCTCGAGCTAGGTCCCAAACACTGGCTATGCACTCCCTGTGCAGCGATCTGCTGCTCTCGAGCTAGGTCCCAAACACTGGCTATGCACTACCTGTGCAGCGCTCCGCTGCTCTCGAGTTACATCCCAAACACTGGCTACGCACTCCCTGTGCAGCGCTCCGCTGCTCTCGAGCTAGATCACAAACACTGGCTATGCACTACCTGTGCAGCGCTCCGCTGCTCTCGAGCTAGGTCCCAAGCACTGGCTACACACTCCCTGTGCAGCACTCCGCTGCTCTCGAGCTAGATCCCAAACACTGGCTACGCACTCCCTGGGCATCGCTCTTACGCACTCCCTGCTAGGTCTCAAACACTGGCTAAGCACTTTCTGTGCAGCGCTTCTCTGCTCTCGAGCTAGCTCCCAAACACTGGCTACGCGCTCCCTGTGCAGCACTCCGCTGCTCTCGAGCTAGGTCCCAAACACTGGCTACGCACTCCCTGTGCAGTGCTCCGCTGCACTCGAGCTAGGTCCCAAACACTGGCAACACACTCCCTGTGCAGCGCTCCGCTGCTCTCGAGCTAGATCACAAACACTGGCTTCGCACTCCCTGTGCAGCGCTCTGCTACTCTCGAGCTAGATAGACCCCAAACACTGACTACGCACTCCCTGTGCAGTGCTCAGCTGCTCTTGAGCTAGATAGACCCCAAACACTTGCTACGCCCTCCCTGTGCAGTGCTCCGCTGCTCTCGAGCTAGATCCCAAACACTGGCTACGCACTCCATGTGCAGCCCACTGCTCTCGAGCTAGGTCTCAAACACTAGCTATGCACTTCATATGCAGTGATCTGCTGCTCTCGAGCTAGGTCCCAAACACTGGCTACGCACTCCCTGTGCAGCGCTCCGCTGCTCTCGAGCTAGGTCCCAAACACTGGCTACGCACTCCCTGTGCAGCGTTCCGCTGCTCTCGAGCTAGATCCCAAACAATGGCTATGCACTCCCTGTGCAGCAATCCGCTGCTCTCGAGCTAGGTCCCGAACACTGGCTACGCACTCCCTGTGCAGAAATCCGCTGCTCTCGAGCTAGATCCGGAACACTGGATAGGCACTCACTGTGCAGCGCTCCGCTGCTCTCAAGCTAGGTGCAGAACACTGGCTATGCACTACCTGTGCAGCGCTCCGCTGCTCTTGAGCTAGGTCCCAAACACTGGCTACACACTCCCTGTGCAGTGCTCTGCTGCTCTCGAGCTAGATCCCAAACACTGGCTACGCACTCCATGTGCAGCACTCCGCTGCTCTCGAGCTAGGTCCCGAACACTGGCTATGCACTCCCTATGCAGCGCTCTGCTGCTCTCGAGCTAGGTCTCGAAAACTGGCTAGGCACTCCCTGTGCAGCGCTCCGCTGCTCTCAAGCTTGGTCCCAAACACTGGCTACGCACTCCTTGTGCTGCGCTCCGCTGCTCTCGAGCTAGATAGACCACAAACAATGCCACGCACTCCCTGTGCAGCGCTCCGCTGCTCTCGAGCTAGGTCCCAAACACTGCCTACACACTCCATGTACAGCGCTCCACTGCTCTCGAGCTAGGTCCCGAACAATGGCTATGCACTCCCTCTGCAGCGCTCCGCTGCTCTTGAGCTAGGTCTCGAACATGGCTAGGCAGTCCCTGTGCAGCGCTCCGCTGCTCTCGAGCTAGGTCCCGAACACTGGCCAGGCACTCCCTGTGCAGCGCTCCGCTGCTCTCGAGCTTGGTCCCAAACACTTGCTACACACTCCCTGTGCTGCACTCCGCTGCTCTCGAGCTAGATAGACCCCAAACACTGGCTACACACTCCCTGTGCAGCGCTCTGCTGCTTTCAAGCTGGATAGACCCCAAACACTGACTACACACTCACTGTGCAGTGCTCTGCTGCTCTCAAGCTAGATAGACCCCAAACACTGGCTATGCACTCCTTGTGCAGTGTTCCGCTGCTCTCGAGTTAGTCCCAAACACTGGCTATGCACTCCCTGTGCAGCGCTCTGCTGCTCTCGAGCTAGATAGACCCCAAACACTGGCTACGCACCCCTGTGCAGTGCTCCACTGCTCTCAAGCTAGATCCAAGACACTGGCTACGCACTCCATGTGCAGTGCTCTACTGCTCTCAAGCGAGATCCCAAACACTGGCTATGCACTCCCTGTGCAGCGTTCCGCTGCACTCGAGCTAGGTCCCAAACACTGGCTATGCACTCCCTGTGCAGCGATCTGCTGCTCTCGAGCTTGGTCCCAAACACTGGCTACGCACTCCCTGTGCAGCGATCTGCTGCTCTCGAGCTAGATATACCCCAAACACTGGCTACGCACTCCCTGTGCAGTGCTCCGCTGCTCTCGAGCTAGATCCCAAACACTGGCTACGCACTCTATGTGCAGCGCTATACTGCTCTCAAGTGAGATCCCAAACACTGGCTACACACTCCCTGTGCAGCGATCTGCTGCTCTCGAGCTAGGTCTCAAACACTGGCTACGCACTACCTGTGCAGCGCGCCGCTGCTCTCGAGTTACATCCCAAACACTGGCTACGCACTCCCTGTGCAGCGCTCCGCTGCTCTCGAGCTAGATCACAAACACTGGCTATGCACTCCCTGTGCAGCGCTCAGCTGCTCTCGCGCTAGATAGACCCCAAACACTGACTATGCACTCCCTGTGCAGCGCTCTGCTGCTCTAAAGCTAGATAGACCCCAAACACTGGATACGTACTCCCTGTGCAGCGCTCCGCTGCTCTCGAGCTAGATCCCAAACACTGGCTACGCACTCCATGTGCAGCGCTCTACTGCTCTCGAGCTAGTTCCCAAACACTGGCTACGCACTCCCTGTGCAGCGCTCTGCTGTACTTGAGCTAGGTCCCAAACACTGGCTACACACTCACTGTGCAGCGCTCTGCTGCTCTCGAACTAGGTCCCAAACACTGGCTACACACACCCTGTGCAGCGCTCCGCTGCTCTCGAGCTATATCCCAAACACTGGCTACGCACTCTATGTGCAGCGCTATACTGCTCTCAAGTGAGATCCCAAACACTGGCTACACACTCCCTGTGCAGCGCTCCGCTGCTCTCGAGCTAGGTCCCAAACACTGGCTATGCACTCCCTGTGCAGCGATCTGCTGCTCTCGAGCTAGGTCCCAAACACTGGCTATGCACTACCTGTGCAGCGCTCCGCTGCTCTCGAGTTACATCCCAAACACTGGCTACGCACTCCCTGTGCAGCGCTCCGCTGCTCTCGAGCTAGATCACAAACACTGGCTATGCACTACCTGTGCAGCGCTCCGCTGCTCTCGAGCTAGGTCCCAAGCACTGGCTACACACTCCCTGTGCAGCACTCCGCTGCTCTCGAGCTAGGTCTCGAACACTGGCTATGCACTCCCTCTGCAGCGCTCCGCTTTTCTCGAGCTAGGTCTCGAAAACTGGCTAGGTACTCCCTCTGCAGTGCTCCGCTGCTCTCGAGCTAGGTCCCGAACACTGGCTAGGCACTCCCTGTGCAGCGCTCCGCTGCTCTCAAGCTTGGTCCCAAACACTGGTTACGCACTCCTTGTGCTGCGCTCTGCTGCTCTCGAGCTAGATAGACCACAAACACTGACAACGCACTCCCTGTGCAGCTCTCCGCTGCTCTCGAGCTAGGTCCCAAACACTGCCTACGCACTCCATGTACAGCGCTCCACTACTCTCGAGCTAGGTCCCGAACACTGGCTATGCACTCCCTGTGCAGCGCTCCGCTGCTCTCGAGCTTGGTCCCAAACACTAGCTACTCCCTCCCTGTGCTGCGCTCTGCTGTTCTCGAGCTAGATAGACCCCAAACACGGGCTACACACTCCCTGTGCAGCGCTCTGCTGCTCTCAAGCTGGATAGACCCCAAACACAGAATACACACTCACTGTGCAGCGCTCTGCTGCTCTCGAGCTAGATATACCCCAAACACTGCCTATGCACTCCTTGTGCAGTGTTCCGCTGCTCTCGAGTTAGATCCCAAACACTGGCTATGCACTCCCTGTGCAGCGCTCCGCTGCACTCGAGTTAGATCCCAAACACTGGCTACGCACTCCCTGTGCAGCGCTCCGCTGCTCTCGAGCTAGATCGCAAATATTGGCTATGCACTCCCTGTGCAGCACTCCGCTGCTCTAAAGCTAGATAGACCCCAAACACTGACTATGCACTCCCTGTGCAGCACTCTGCTGCTCTAAAGCTAGATAGACCCCAAGCACTGGCTACGCACTCCGCGTGTTTGGGATCTAGATCGAGGGCAGCGGAACACTGCACAAGGAGTGCGTAGCCAGTGTGTGGGGTCTATCTAGCTCGAGAGCAGCAGAGCGCTGCACAGTGAGTGTGTAGTCAGTGTTTGGGCTCTATCTAGCGCGAGAGCAGCAGAGCGCTGCACAGGGAGTGTGTAGCCAGTGTTTGGGGCCAAGCTTGAGAGCAGCGGAGCGCTGCACAGGGAGTGCCTAGCCAGTGTTTGGGACCGAGCTCGAGTACAGCGGAGCGCTGCAGAGAGAGTGCATACCCAGTGTTTGGGATGTAGCTCGAGAGCAGTAGAGCGCTTCACATGGAGTGCGTAGCCAGTGTTTGGGATCTAGCTCGAGAGCAGCGGAGTGCTGCACAGGGAGTGCGTAGCCAGTGTTTGGGACCTAGCTCGAGTACAGCGGAGCGACCCCAAACACTGACTATGCACTCCCTGTGCAGCACTCTGCTGCTATAAGGCTAGATAGACCCCAAACACTGGCTACGCACTCCCTGTGCAGCACTCCGCTACTCTCGAGCTAGATCCCAAACACTGGCTATGCACTCCATGTGCAGCACTCTGCTGCTCTCGAGCTAGATAGACCCCAAACACTGGCTATGCACTTCAGGTGCAGCACTCTGCTGCTCTCGAGCTAGATACATCTCAAACAATGGCTACGCACTCCGCTGCTCTCGAACTAGATCCCAAACACTCTGCTGCTCTCGATCTAGATCCCAAACACTGGCTACGCACTCCCTGGGCATCGCTCTTACGCACTCCCTGCTAGGTCCCAAACACTGGCTGCACACTTTCTGTGCAGCGCTTCTCTGCTCTCGAGCTAGCTCCCAAACACTGGCTATGCGCTCCCTGTGCAGCGCTCCGCTGCTCTCGAGCTAGATCTCAAACACGAGCTACACACTCCCTGTGCAGCACTCCGCTGCTCTCGAGCTAGGTCCCAAACACTGGCTATGCACTCCCTGTCCAGTGCTCCGCTGCTCTTGAGCTAGGTCCCAAACACGGGCTACGCACTCCCTGTGCAGCGCTCTGTTGCTCTCGAGCTAGGTCCCAAACTCTGGCAACACACTCCCTGTGCAGCGCTCCGCTGCTCTCGAGCTAGGTCCCAAACACTGGCTAGGCACTCCCTGTGCAGTTCTCCGCTGCACTCGAGCTAGGTCCCGAACACTGGCTACGCACTCCCTGTGCAGCGCTCCGCTGCTCTCGAGCTAGATCCCAAACACTGGCTACATACTCCCTGTGCAGTGCTCCGCTTCTCTCGAGCTAGATAGACCCCAAACACTGACTATGCACTCCCTGTGCAGCGCTCTGCTGCTCTAAAGCTAGATAGACCCCAAACACTGGCTACGTACTCCCTGTGCAGCGCTCCGCTGCTCTCGAGCTAGATCCCAAACACTGGCTACGCACTCCATGTGCAGCGCTCTACTGCTCTCGAGCTAGATCCCAAACACTAGCTACGCACTCCATGTGCAGCACTCCGCTGTTCTCGAGCTAGGTCCCGAACACTGGCTATGCACTCCCTCTGCAGCGCTCGGCTGCTCTCGAGCTAGGTCCCGAACACTGGCTAGGCACTCCCTGTGCAGCGCTCCGCTGCTCTCAAGCTTGGTCCCAAACACTGGCTACGCACTCCTTGTGCTGCGCTCCGCTGCTCTCGAGCTATATAGATCTCAAACACTGGCTACGCACTCTCTGTGCAGCGCTCCGCTGCTCTCGAGCTAGGTCCCGAACACTGGCTATGCACTCCCTCTGCCGTGCTCCGCTGCTCTTGAGCAAGGTCTCGAATACTGGCTAGGCAGTCCCTGTGCAGAGCTCATGCTGCTCTCGAGCTAGTTCCCGAACACTGGCTATGCACTCCCTCTGCAGCGCTCGGCTGCTCTCGAGCTAGGTCCCGAACACTGGCTAGGCACTCCCTGTGCAGCGCTCCGCTGCTCTCAAGCTTGGTCCCAAACACTGGCTATGCACTCCTTGTGCTGCGCTCCACTGCTCTCGAGCTAGATAGACCTCAAACACTGGCTACGCACTCCCTGTGCAAAGCTCCACTGCTCTCGAGCTAGTTCCCAAACACTGGCTACGCACTCCATGTACAGCGCTCCACTGCTCTCGAGCTAGGTCCCGAACACTGGCTATGCACTCCCTCTGCAGTGCTCCGCTGCTCTTGAGCTAGGTCTCGAATGCTGGCTAGGCAGTCCCTGTGCATCACTCTTACACACTCCCTGCTAGGTCCCAAACACTGTCTACGCACTTTCTGTGTAGCGCGTTTCTGCTCTCGAGCTAGCTCCCAAACACTGGCTACGCGCTCCCTGTGCAGCGCTCCGCTGCTCTCGAGCTAGATCCCAAACACTAGCTACACACTCCCTGTGCAGCGCTCCGCTGCTCTCGAGCTAGGTCCCAAACACTGGCTACAAACTCCCTGTGCAGCGGTCCGCTGCTCTCGAGCTAGGTCCCAAACACTGGCTACGCACTCCATGTGCAGCACTCCGCTGCTCTCGAGCTAGGTCCCGAACACTAGCTATGCACTCCCTCTGCAGCGCTCCGCTGCTCTCGAGCTAGTTCTCAAAAACTGGCTAGGTACTCCTTGTGCTGCACTCCGCTGCTCTCGAGCTCGGTCCCAAACACTGGCTACACACTCCCTGTGCTGTGCTCCACTGCTCTCAAGCTAGATAGACCCCAAACACTGGCTACACACTCCCTGTGCATCGCTCTGCTGCTCTCGCGCTAGATAGAGCCCAAATACTGACTACACACTCACTGTGCAGCGTTCTGCTGCTCTCGAGCTAGATAGACCCCACACACTGGCTACGCACTCCTTGTGCAGTGTTCCGCTGCTCTCGATCTAGATCCCAAACACTGGCTATGCACTCCCTGTGCAGCTCTCTGCTACTCTCGAGCTAGATAGACCCCAAACACTGACTACGCACTCCCTGTGCAGCGCTCTGCTGCTCTCGAGCTAGATATACCCCAAACACTGGCTATGCACTTCCGGTGCAGCGCTCTGCTGCTCTCGAGCTAGATAGACCCCAAACACTGGCTACGCACTCCGCTGCTCTCGAGCTAGATCCCAAACACTCTGCTGCTCTCGAGCTAGATCCCAAACACTGGCTACGCACTCCCTGTGCATCGCTCTTACGCACTCCCTGCTAGGTCCCAAACACTGGATACGCACTTTCTGTGTAGCGCTTCTCTGCTCTCGAGCTAGCTCACAAACACTGGCTAGGCGCTCCCTGTGCAGCGCTCCGCTGCTCTCGAGCTAGGTCCCAAACACTGGCTACACACTCCCTGTGCAGCGGTCCGCTGCTCTCGAGCTAGGTCCCAAACACTGGCTACGCACTCCATGTGCAGCACTCCGCTGCTCTCGAGCTAGGTCCCGAACACTGGCTATGCACTCCCTCTGCAGCGCTCCGCTGCTCTCGAGCTAGTTCTCGAAAACTGGCTAGGTACTCCCTCTGCAGTGCTCCGCTGCTCTCGAGCTAGGTCCCGAACACTGGCTAGGCACTCCCTGTGCAGCGCTCCGCTGCTCTCAAGCTTGGCCCCAAACACTGGCTACACACTCCCTGTGCAGCGCTCTGCTGCTCTTGCGCTAGATAGAGCCCAAACACTGACTACACACTCACTGTGCAGCGCTCTCCTGCTCTCATGCTAGATAGACCCCACACACTGGCTACGCACTCCTTGTGCAGTGTTCCGCTGCCCTCGATCTAGACCCCAAACACTGACTACGCACTCCCTGTGCAGCGCTCTGCTGCTCTCGAGCTAGATATACCCCAAACACTGGCTATGCACTTCCGGTGCAGCGCTCTGCTGCTCTCGAGCTAGATAGACCCCAAACACTGGCTACGCACTCCGCTGCTCTCGAGCTAGATCCCAAACACTCTGCTGCTCTCGAGCTAGATCCCAAACACTGGCTACGCACTCCCTGTGCATCGCTCTTACGCACTCCCTGCTAGGTCCCAAACACTGGCTACGCACTTTCTGTGTAGCGCTTCTCTGCTCTCGAGCTAGCTCCCAAACACTGGCTAGGCGCTCCCTGTGCAGCGCTCCGCTGCTCTCGAGCTAGGTCCCAAACACTGGCTACACACTCTCTGTGCAGCGGTCCGCTGCTCTCGAGCTAGGTCCCAAACACTGGCTACGCACTCCATGTGCAGCACTCCGCTGCTCTCGAGTTAGGTCCCGAACACTGGCTATGCACTCCCTCTGCAGCGCTCCACTGCTCTCGAGCTAGTTCTCGAAAACTGGCTAGGTACTCCCTCTGCAGCGCTCCGCTGCTCTCGAGCTAGGTCCCGAACACTGGCTAGGCACTCCCTGTGCAGCGCTCCGCTGCTCTCAAGCTTGGCCCCAAACACTGGCTACACACTCCCTGTGCAGCGCTCTGCTGCTCTCCCGCTAGATAGAGCCCAAACACTGACTACACACTCACTGTGCAGCGCTCTCCTGCTCTCGAGCTAGATAGACCCCACACACTGGCTACGCACTCCTTGTGCAGTGTTCCGCTGCCCTCGATCTAGATCCCAAACACTGGCTACGCACTCCCTGTGCAGCGCTCTGCTACTCTCGAGTTAGATCCCAAACACTGGCTACGCACTCCCTGTGCAGCGCTCCGCTGCTCTCGAGCTAGATCCCAAACACTGGCTACGCACTCCCTGTGCAGCACTCCGCTGCTCTTGAGCTAGATAGACCCCAAACACTGACTATGCACTCCCTGTGCAGCACTCTGCTGCTCTAAAGCTAGATAGAGCAGAAAAACACTGGCTACGCACTCCCTGTGCAGCACTCTGCTGCTCTCGAGCTAGATCCCAAACACTGGCTACGCACTCCATGTGCAGCGCTCTACTGCTCTTGAGCTAGATCCCAAACACTGGGTACACACTCTCTCTGCAGCGCTCCACTGTACTCGAGCTAGGTCCCAAACACTGGCTACACACTCCCTGTGCAGTGCTCCGCTGCTCTCGAGCTAGGTCCCAAACACTGGCTATGCACTCCATGTGCAGCCCTCTGCTGCTCTCGAGCTAGATAGACCCCAAACACTGGGTATGCACTTCGAGTGCAGCACTCTGCTGCTCTCGAGCTAGATACATCCCAAACACTGGCTACGCACTCCCTGTGCAGTGCTCCGCTGCACTCGAGCTAGGTCCCAAACACTGGCAACACACTCCCTGTGCAGCGCTCCGCTGCTCTCGAGCTAGATCACAAACACTGGCTACGCACTCCCTGTGCAGCGCTCCGCTTCTCTCGAGCTAGATAGGCCCCCAAACACTGACTATGCACTCCCTGTGCAGCACTCTGCTGCTCTAAAGCTAGATAGACCCCAAACACTGGCTACGCACTCCCTGTGCAGCACTCTGCTGCTCTCGAGCTAGATCCCAAACACTGGCTACGCACTCCATGTGCAGCGCTCTACTGCTCTTGTGCTAGATCCAAAACACTGGGTACGCACTCTCTCTGCAGCGCTCCGCTGTACTCGAGCTAGGTCCCAAACACTTGCTACACCCTCCCTGTGCAGTGTTCCGCTGCTCTCGAGCTAGATCCCAAATACTGGCTACGCACTCCATGTGCAGCGCTCTGCTGCTCTCAAGCGAGATCCCAAACACTGGCTACACACTCCCTGTTCAGCCCACTGCTCTCGAGCTAGGTCCCAAACACTAGCTATGCACTTCCTATGCAGTGATCTGCTGCTCTCGAGCTAGGTCCCAAACACTGGCTACGCACTCCCTGTGCAGCGCTCCGCTGCTCTCGAGCTAGGTCCCAAACACTGGCTACGCACTCCCTGTGCAGCATTCCGCTGCTCTCGAGCTAGATCCCAAACAATGGCTATGCACTCCCTGTGGAGCACTCCGCTGCTCTCGAGCTAGATCCCAAACACTGGCTACGCACTCCATGTGCAGCGCTCTACTGCTCTCAAGCTAGATCCGAAACACTGGCTATGCACTCCCTATGCAGCACTCCGCTGTACTCGAGCTAGGTCCCAAACACTGGCTACACACTCCCTGTGCACCAATCCGCTGCTCTCGAGCTAGGTTCCAAATACTGGCTACGCACTCCCTGTGCAGCGCTCTGCTGCTTTCGAGCTGGATCCCAAACACTGGCTTGGCACTGTCTGTGCAGCGCTCCGCTGCTCTCGAGCTACGTCCCAAACACTGGCTAGGCACTCCCTGTGCAGTGCTCCACTGCTCTCGAGCTAGGTCCCGAACACTGGCTACGCACTCCCTGTGCAGCACTCTGCTGCTCTCGAGCTAGGTCCTGAACACAGGCTAGGGACTCCCTGTGGAGTGCTCCTCTGCTCTCGAGCTAGATCCCGAACACTGGATAGGCACTCACTGTGCAGCGCTCCGCTGCTCTCGAGCTAGGTGCAGAACACTGGCTATGCACTACCTGTGCAGCGCTCCACTTCTCTCGAGCTAGATAGACCCCAAACACTGACTATGCACTCCCTGTCCACCACTCTGCTGCTCTAAAGCTAGATAGACCCCAAACACTGGCTACGCACTCACTGTGCAGCACTCTGCTGCTCTCGAGCTAGATCCCAAACACTGGCTACGCAGTCCATGTGCAGCGCTCTACTGCTCTTGAGCTAGATCCCAAACACTGGGTACGCACTCCCTGTGCAGCCCACTGCTCTCGAGCTAGGTCCCAAACACTGACTATGCACTCCCTGTCCACCACTCTGCTGCTCTAAAGCTAGATAGACCCCAAACACTGGCTACGCACTCACTGTGCAGCACTCTGCTGCTCTCGAGCTAGATCCCAAACACTGGCTACGCAGTCCATGTGCAGCGCTCTACTGCTCTTGTGCTAGATCCAAAACACTGGGTACGCACTCTCTCTGCAGCGCTCCACTGTACTCGAGCTACGTCCCAAACACTTGCTACGCCCTCCCTGTGCAGTGCTCCGCTGCTCTTGAGCTAGATCCCAAACACTGGATACGCACTCCATGTGCAGCGCTCTGCTGCTCTCAAGCGAGATCCCAAACACTGGCTACGCACTCCCTGTGCAGCCCACTGCTCTCGAGCTAGGTCCCAAACACTAGCTATGCACTTCCTATGCAGTGATCTGCTACTCTCGAGCTAGGTCCCAAACACTGGCTATGCACTCCCTGTGCAGCGCTCCGCTGCTCTCGAGCTAGGTCCCAAACACTGGCTACGCACTCCCTGTGCAGCGTTCCGCTGCTCTCGAGCTAGATCCCAAACAATGGCTATGCACTCCCTGTGGAGCACTCCGCTGCTCTCGAGCTAGATCCCAAACACTGGCTACGCACTCCATGTGCAGCGCTCTACTGCTCTCAAGCTAGATCCGAAACACTGGCTACGCACTCCCTATGCAGCGCTCCGCTGTACTCGAGCTAGGTCCCGAACACTGGCTACACACTCCCTGTGCAGCAATCCGCTGCTCTCGAGCTAGGTTCCAAATACTGGCTACGCACTCCCTGTGCAGCACTCTGCTGCTTTCGAGCTGGATCCCAAACACTGGCTTGGCACTGTCTGTGCAGTGCTCCGCTGCTCTCGAGCTACGTCCCAAACACTGGCTAGGCACTCCCTGTGCAGTGTTCCGCTGTTCTCGAGCTAGGTCCCAAACACTGGCTAGGCACTCCCTGTGCAGTGTTCCGCTGTTTTCGAGCTAGGTCCCAAACACTGGCTACGTACTCCCTGTGCAGCACTCCACTGCTCTCAAGCTAGCTCCCAAACACTGACAACGCACTCCCTGTCCAGCGCTCCGCTGCTCTCGAGCTACATCCCAAACACTGGCTACGCATCCCCTGTGCAGCACTCCACTGCTCTCGAGCTAGGTCCCGAACACTGGCTACGCACTCCCTGTGCAGCGCTCTGCTGCTCTCGAGCTAGATCCCAAACACTGGCTAGACACTCCCTGTGCAGTGCTCCACTGCTCTCGAGCAAGGTCTCGAACACTGGCTATGCATTCCCTGTGCAGCGCTCCGCTGCTCTCGAGCTAGGTCCCAAACACTGGCTACGCACTCCCTGTGCAGTGCTCAACTGCTCTCGAGCTAGGTCCCAAACACTGGCTACGCACTCCCTGTGCAGCACTCCACTGCTCTCGAGCTAAGTCCCAAACACTGGCTACGCACTCCATGTGCAGCGCTCCGCTGCTCTCGAGCTAGGTTTCGAACACCGGCTATGCCCTCCCCGTGCAGCGCTCTGCTGCTCTCGAGCTAGGTCCCGAACACTGGCTAGGCACTCCCATGCAGCGCTCCGCTGCTCCCGAGCTAGGTCCCAAACACTGGCTACGCACTCCCTGTGCAGCGCTCCGCTGCTCTCGAGCTAGGTCCCAAACACTGGCAACACACTCCCTCACTGTGCAGCACTCTGCTGCTCTCGAGCTACATCCCAAACACTGGCTAGGCACTCTCTGTGCAGTGCTCCGCTGCTCTCGAGCTAGGTCCCAAACACTGGCTACGTACTCCATGTGCAGCGCTCCGCTGCTCTCGAGCTAGGTCCGAAACACTGGCTACGCCCTCCATGTGCAGCGCTCCGCTGCTCTCGAGCTAGGTCCCGAACACCGGCTAGGCACTCACTGTTCAGCACTCAGCTTCTCTTGAGCTAGGTCCTGAACACTGGCTACACACTCCCTGTGCAGCGCTCTGTTGCTCTTGAACTAGGTCCCAAACACTGGCTACACACTCCCAGTGCAGCACTCCGCTGCTCTCGAGCTAGATCACAAACACTGGCTACGCACTCCCTGTGCAGCGCTCCGCTGCTCTCGAGCTAGGTCCCAAACACTGGCAACACACTCCCTGTCCAGCGCTCTGCTGCTCTCGAGCTAGATCCCAAACACTGGCTAGGCACTCCCTTTGTAGCGCTCCTCTGCTCTCAAGCTAGATCCCAAACACTGGCTAGGCACTCCCTGTGCAGTGCTCCGCTGCTCTCGAGCGAGGTCCCAAACACTGGCTATGCACTCCCTGTGCAGCACTCCACTGCTCTCGAGCTAAGTCCCAAACACTGGCTACGCACTCCATGTGCAGCGCTCCGCTGCTCTCGAGCTAGGTCCCGAACACCGGCTACGCCCTCCCCGTGCAGCGCTCTGCTGCTCTCGAGCTAGGTCCCGAACACTGGCTAGGCACTCCCGTGTAGCGCTCCGCTGCTCCCGAGCTAGGTCCCAAACACTGGCTACGCACTCCCTGTGCAGCGCTCCGCTGCTCTCGAGCTAGGTCCCAAACACTGGCAACACACTCCCTCACTGTGCAGCGCTCTGCTGCTCTCGAGCTAGATCCCAAACACTGGCTAGGCACTCCCTGTGCAGTGCTCCGCTGGTCTCGAGCTAGGTCCCAAACACTGGGTACATACTCCATGTGCAGCACTCCGCTGCTCTCGAGCTAGGTCCGAAACACTGGCTACGCCCTCCCTGTGCAGCGCTCCGCTGCTCTTGAGCTAGGTCCCGAACACCGGCTAGGCACTCGCTGTTCAGCACTCAGCTTCTCTTGAGCTAGGTCCTGAACACTGGCTACACACTCCCTGTGCAGCGCTCTGTTGCTCTTGAACTAGGTCCCAAACACTGGCTACACACTCCCAGTGCAGCACTCCGCTGCTCTCGAGCTAGATCACAAACACTGGCTACGCACTCCCTGTGCAGCGCTCCGCTGCTCTCGAGCTAGGTCCCAAACACTGGCAACACACTCCCTGTCCAGCGCTCTGCTGCTCTCGAGCTAGATCCCAAACACTGGCTAGGCACTCCCTTTGGAGCGATCCTCTGCTCTCAAGCTAGATCCCAAACACTGGCTACGCACTCCCTGTGCAGCACTCCGCTGCTCTTGAGCTAGATAGACCCCAAACACTGACTATGCACTCCCTGTGCAGCACTCTGCTGCTCTCGAGTTAGATCCCAAACACTGGCTACGCACTCCCTGTGCAGCGCTCCACTGCTCTCGAGCTAGATCCCAAACACTGGCTACGCACTCCCTGTGCAGCACTCCGCTGCTCTTGAGCTAGATAGACCCCAAACACTGACTATGCACTCCCTGTGCAGCACTCTGCTGCTCTAAAGCTAGATAGAGCCCAAACACCGGCTACGCACTCCCTGTGCAGCACTCTGCTGCTCTCGAGCTAGATCCCAAACACTGGCTACGCACTCCATGTGCAGCGCTCTACTGCTCTTGAGCTAGATCCCAAACATTGGGTACACACTCTCTCTGCAGCGCTCCGCTGTACTCGAGCTAGGTCCCAAACACTGGCTACACACTCCCTGTGCAGTGCTCCGCTGCTCTCGAGCTAGGTCCCAAACACTGGCTATGCACTCCATGTGCAGCGCTCTGCTGCTCTCGAGCTAGATAGACCCCAAACACTGGGTATGCACTTCGGGTGCAGCACTCTGCTGCTCTCGAGCTAGATACATCCCAAACACTGGCTACGCACTCCCTGTGCAGTGCTCCGCTGCACTCGAGCTAGGTCCCAAACACTGGCAACACACTCCCTGTGCAGTGCTCCGCTGCTCTCGAGCTAGATCACAAACACTGGCTACGCGCTCCCTGTGCAGCGCTCTGTTTCTCTCGAGCTAGATAGACCCCAAACACTGACTATGCACTCCCTGTGCAGCACTCTGCTGCTCTAAAGCTAGATAGACCCCAAACACTGGCTACGCACTCCCTGTGCAGCACTCTGCTGCTCTCGAGCTAGATCCCAAACACTGGCTACGCACTCCATGTGCAGCGCTCTACTGCTCTTGAGCTAGATCCAAAACACTGGGTACGCACTCTCTCTGCAGCGCTCCGCTGTACTCGAGCTAGGTCCCAAACACTTGCTACACCCTCCCTGTGCAGTGCTCCGCTGCTCTCGAGCTAGATCCCAAACACTGGCTACGCACTCCATGTGCAGCGCTCTGCTGCTCTCAAGCGAGATCCCAAACACTGGCTACACACTCCCTGTGCAGCCCACTGCTCTCGAGCTAGGTCCCAAACACTAGCTATGCACTTCCTATGCAGTGATCTGCTGCTCTCGAGCTAGGTCCCAAACACTGGCTATGCACTCCCTGTGCAGCGCTCCGCTGCTCTCGAGCTAGATCCCAAACAATGGCTATGCACTCCCTGTGGAGCACTCCGCTGCTCTCGAGCTAGATCCCAAACACTGGCTACGCACTCCATGTGCAGCGCTCTACTGCTCTCAAGCTAGATCCGAAACACTGGCTATGCACTCCCTATGCAGCGCTCCGCTGTACTCGAGCTAGGTCCCAAACACTGGCTACACACTCCCTGTGCAGCAATCCACTGCTCTCGAGCTAGGTTCCAAATACTGGCTACGCACTCCCTGTGCAGCGCTCTGCTGCTTTCGAGCTGGATCCCAAACACTGGCTTGGCACTGTCTGTGCAGCGCTCCGCTGCTCTCGAGCTATGTCCGAAACACTGGCTAGGCACTCCCTGTGCAGTGCTCCACTGCTCTCGAGCTAGGTCCCGAACACTGGCTATGCACTCCCTGTGCAGCACTCTGCTGCTCTCGAGCTAGGTCCTGAACACAGGCTAGGGACTCCCTGTGGAGTGCTCCTCTGCTCTCGAGCTAGATCCCGAACACTGGATAGGCACTCACTGTGCAGCGCTCCGCTGCTCTCGAGCTAGGTGCAGAACACTGGCTAAGCACTACCTGTGCAGCGCTCCGCTTCTCTCGAGCTAGATAGACCCCAAACACTGACTATGCACTCCCTGTGCAGCACTCTGCTGCTCTAAAGCTAGATAGACCCCAAACACTGGCTACGCACTCCCTGTGCAGCACTCTGCTGCTCTCGAGCTAGATCCCAAACACTGGCTACGCACTCCATGTGCAGTGCTCTACTGCTCTTGAGCGAGATCCCAAACACTGGGTACGCACTCCCTGTGCAGCACTCCACTGCTCTCAAGCTAGCTCCCAAACACTGACAACGCACTCCCTGTCCAGCGCTCCGCTGCTCTCGAGCTACATCCCAAACACTGGCTACGCATCCCCTGTGCAGCACTCCACTGCTCTCGAGCTAGGTCCCGAACACTGGCTACGCACTCCCTGTGCAGCGCTCTGCTGCTCTCGAGCTAGATCCCAAACACTGGCTAGACACTCCCTGTGCAGTGCTCCGCTGCTCTCGAGCAAGGTCTCGAACACTGGCTATGCATTCCCTGTGCAGCGCTCCGCTGCTCTCGAGCTAGGTCCCAAACACTGGCTACGCACTCCCTGTGCAGTGCTCAACTGCTCTCGAGCTAGGTCCCAAACACTGGCTACGCACTCCCTGTGCAGCACTCCACTGCTCTCGAGCTAAGTCCCAAACACTGGCTACGCACTCCATGTGCAGCGCTCCGCTGCTCTCGAGCTAGGTTTCGAACACCGGCTATGCCCTCCCCGTGCAGCGCTCTGCTGCTCTCGAGCTAGGTCCCGAACACTGGCTAGGCACTCCCATGCAGCGCTCCGCTGCTCCCGAGCTAGGTCCCAAACACTGGCTACGCACTCCCTGTGCAGCGCTCCGCTGCTCTCGAGCTAGGTCCCAAACACTGGCAACACACTCCCTCACTGTGCAGCACTCTGCTGCTCTCGAGCTACATCCCAAACACTGGCTAGGCACTCTCTGTGCAGTGCTCCGCTGCTCTCGAGCTAGGTCCCAAACACTGGTTACGTACTCCATGTGCAGCGCTCCGCTGCTCTCGAGCTAGGTCCGAAACACTGGCAACGCCCTCCATGTGCAGCGCTCTGCTGCTCTCGAGCTAGGTCCCGAACACCGGCTAGGCACTCACTGTTCAGCACTCAGCTTCTCTTGAGCTAGGTCCTGAACACTGGCTACACACTCCCTGTGCAGCGCTCTGTTGCTCTTGAACTAGGTCCCAAACACTGGCTACACACTCCCAGTGCAGCACTCCGCTGCTCTCGAGCTAGATCACAAACACTGGCTACGCACTCCCTGTGCAGCGCTCCGCTGCTCTCGAGCTAGGTCCCAAACACTGGCAACACACTCCCTGTCCAGCGCTCTGCTGCTCTCGAGCTAGATCCCAAACACTGGCTAGGCACTCCCTTTGTAGCGCTCCTCTGCTCTCAAGCTAGATCCCAAACACTGGCTAGGCACTCCATGTGCAGCGCTCCGCTGCTCTCGAGCGAGGTCCCAAACACTGGCTACGCCCTCCCCGTGCAGCGCTCTGCTGCTCTCGAGCTAGGTCCCGAACACTGGCTAGGCACTCCCGTGTAGCGCTCCGCTGCTCCCGAGCTAGGTCCCAAACACTGGCTACGCACTCCCTGTGCAGCGCTCCGCTGCTCTCGAGCTAGGTCCCAAACACTGGCAACACACTCCCTCACTGTGCAGCGCTCTGCTGCTCTCGAGCTAGATCCCAAACACTGGCTAGGCACTCCCTGTGCAGTGCTCCGCTGCTCTCGAGCTAGGTCCCAAACACTGGCTACATACTCCATGTGCAGCACTCCGCTGCTCTCGAGCTAGGTCCGAAACACTGGCTACGCCCTCCCTGTGCAGCGCTCCGCTGCTCTCGAGCTAGGTCCCGAACACCGGCTAGGCACTCGCTGTTCAGCACTCAGCTTCTCTTGAGCTAGGTCCTGAACACTGGCTACACACTCCCTGTGCAGCGCTCTGTTGCTCTTGAACTAGGTCCCAAACACTGGCTACACACTCCCAGTGCAGCACTCCGCTGCTCTCGAGCTAGATCACAAACACTGGCTACGCACTCCCTGTGCAGCGCTCCGCTGCTCTCGAGCTAGGTCCCAAACACTGGCAACACACTCCCTGTCCAGCGCTCTGCTGCTCTCGAGCTAGATCCCAAACACTGGCTAGGCACTCCCTTTGGACCGATCCTCTGCTCTCAAGCTAGATCCCAAACACTGGCTACGCACTCCCTGTGCAGCACTCCGCTGCTCTTGAGCTAGATAGACCCCAAACACTGACTATGCACTCCCTGTGCAGCACTCTGCTGCTCTCGAGTTAGATCCCAAACACTGGCTACGCACTCCCTGTGCAGCGCTCCACTGCTCTCGAGCTAGATCCCAAACACTGGCTACGCACTCCCTGTGCAGCACTCCGCTGCTCTTGAGCTAGATAGACCCCAAACACTGACTATGCACTCCCTGTGCAGCACTCTGCTGCTCTAAAGCTAGATAGAGCCCAAACACCGGCTACGCACTCCCTGTGCAGCACTCTGCTGCTCTCGAGCTAGATCCCAAACACTGGCTACGCACTCCATGTGCAGCGCTGTACTGCTCTTGAGCTAGATCCCAAACACTGGGTACACACTCTCTCTGCAGCGCTCCGCTGTACTCGAGCTAGGTCCCAAACACTGGCTACACCCTCCCTGTGCAGTGCTCCGCTGCTCTCGAGCTAGATCCCAAACACTGGCTACGCACTCCATGTGCAGCGCTCTGCTGCTCTCAAGCGAGATCCCAAACACTGGCTACACACTCCCTGTGCAGCCCACTGCTCTCGAGCTAGGTCCCAAACACTAGCTATGCACTTCCTATGCAGTGATCTGCTGCTCTCGAGCTAGGTCCCAAACACTGGCTATGCACTCCCTGTGCAGCGCTCCGCTGCTCTCGAGCTAGATCCCAAACAATGGCTATGCACTCCCTGTGGAGCACTCCGCTGCTCTCGAGCTAGATCCCAAACACTGGCTACGCACTCCATGTGCAGCGCTCTACTGCTCTCAAGCTAGATCCGAAACACTGGCTATGCACTCCCTATGCAGCGCTCCGCTGTACTCGAGCTAGGTCCCAAACACTGGCTACACACTCCCTGTGCAGCAATCCACTGCTCTCGAGCTAGGTTCCAAATACTGGCTACGTACTCCCTGTGCAGCGCTCTGCTGCTTTCGAGCTGGATCCCAAACACTGGCTTGGCACTGTCTGTGCAGCGCTCCGCTGCTCTCGAGCTATGTCCGAAACACTGGCTAGGCACTCCCTGTGCAGTGCTCCACTGCTCTCGAGCTAGGTCCCGAACACTGGCTACGCACTCCCTGTGCAGCACTCTGCTGCTCTCGAGCTAGGTCCTGAACACAGGCTAGGGACTCCCTGTGGAGTGCTCCTCTGCTCTCGAGCTAGATCCCGAACACTGGATAGGCACTCACTGTGCAGCGCTCCGCTGCTTTCGAGCTAGGTGCAGAACACTGGCTAAGCACTACCTGTGCAGCGCTCCGCTTCTCTCGAGCTAGATAGACCCCAAACACTGACTATGCACTCCCTGTGCAGCACTCTGCTGCTCTAAAGCTAGATAGACCCCAAACACTGGCTACGCACTCCCTGTGCAGCACTCTGCTGCTCTCGAGCTAGATCCCAAACACTGGCTACGCACTCCATGTGCAGCGCTCTACTGCTCTTGAGCGAGATCCCAAACACTGAGTACGCACTCTCTCTGCAGCGCTCCGCTGTACTCGAGCTAGGTCCCAAACACTTGCTACGCCCTCCCTGTGCAGTGCTCCGCTGCTCTCGAGCTAGATCCCAAACACTGGCTACGCACTCCATGTGCAGCGCTCTGCTGCTCTCAAGCGAGATCCCAAACACTGGCTACGCACTCCCTGTGCAGCCCACTGCTCTCGAGCTAGGTCCCAAACACTAGCTATGCAGTTCCTATGCAGTGATCTGCTGCTCTCGAGCTAGGTCCCAAACACTGGCTACGCACTCCCTGTGCAGCGCTCCGCTGCTCTCGAGCTAGGTCCCAAACACTGGCTACACACTCCCTGTGCAGCGTTCCGCTGCTCTCGAGCTAGATCCCAAACAATGGCTATGCACTCCCTGTGGAGCACTCCGCTGCTCTCGAGCTAGATCCCAAACACTGGCTACGCACTCCATGTACAGCGCTCTACTGCTCTCAAGCTAGATCCGAAACACTGGCTACGCACTCCCTATGCAGCGTTCCGCTGTACTCGAGCTAGGTCCCAAACACTGGCTACACACTCCCTGTGCAGCAATCCGCTGCTCTCGAGCTAGGTTCCAAATACTGGCTATGCACTCCCTGTGCAGCGCTCTGCTGCTTTCGAGCTGGATCCCAAACACTGGCTACGTACTCCCTGTGCAGCACTCCACTGCTCTCAAGCTAGCTCCCAAACACTGACAACGCACTCCCTGTCCAGTGCTCCGCTGCTCTCGAGCTACATCCCAAACACTGGCTACGCATTCCCTGTGCAGCACTCCACTGCTCTCGAGCTAGGTCCCGAACACTGGCTACGCACTCCCTGTGCAGCGCTCTGCTGCTCTCGAGCTAGATCCCAAACACTGGCTAGACACTCCCTGTGCAGTGCTCCGCTGCTCTCGAGCAAGGTCTCGAACACTGGCTATGCATTCCCTGTGCAGCGCTCCGCTGCTCTCGTGCTAGGTCCTGAACACTGACAACACACTCCCTGTCCAGCGCTCCGCTGCTCTCGAGCTAGATCCCGAACACTGGCTAGACACTCCCTGTGCAGTGCTCCGCTGCTCTCGAGCAAGGTCTCGAACACTGGCTATGCATTCCCTGTGCAGCGCTCCGCTGCTCTCGAGCTAGGTCCCAAACACTGGCTACGCACTCCCTGTGCAGTGCTCAACTGCTCTCGAGCTAGGTCCCAAACACTGGCTACGCACTCCCTGTGCAGCACTCCACTGCTCTCGAGCTAAGTCCCAAACACTGGCTACGCACTCCATGTGCAGCGCTCCGCTGCTCTCGAGCTAGGTCCCGAACACCGGCTACGCCCTCCCCGTGCAGCGCTCTGCTGCTCTCGAGCAAGGTCCCGAACACTGGCTAGGCACTCCCTTGCAGCGCTCCGCTGCTCCCGAGCTAGGTCCCAAACACTGGCTACGCACTCCCTGTGCAGCGCTCCGCTGCTCTCGAGCTAGGTCCCAAACACTGGCAACACACTCCCTCACTGTGCAGCACTCTGCTGCTCTCGAGCTAGATCCCAAACACTGGATAGGCACTCCCTGTGCAGTGCTCCGCTGCTCTCGAGCTAGATCCCAAACACTGGCCACGTACTCCATGTGCAGTGCTCCGCTGCTCTCGAGCTAGGTCCGAAACACTGGCTACGCCCTCCCTGTGCAGCGCTCCGCTGCTCTCGAGCTAGGTCCCGAACACCGGCTAGGCACTCGCTGTTCAGCACTCAGCTTCACTTGAGCTAGGTCCTGAACACTGGCTACACACTCCCTGTGCAGCGCTCTGTTGCTCTTGAACTAGGTCCCAAACACTGGCTATACACTCCCAGTGCAGCACTCCGCTGCTCTCGAGCTAGATCACAAACACTGGCTACGCACTCCCTGTGCAGCGCTCTGCTGCTCTCGAGCTAGGTCCCAAACACTGGCAACACACTCCCTGTCCAGCGCTCTGCTGCTCTCGAGCTAGATCCCAAACACTGGCTAGGCACTCCCTTTGGAGCGCTCCTCTGCTCTCAAGCTAGATCCCAAACACTGGCTAGGCACTCCCTGTGCAGTGCTCCGCTGCTCTCGAGCGAGGTCCCAAACACTGGCTATGCACTCCCTGTGCAGCACTCCACTGCTCTCGAGCTAAGTCCCAAACACTGGCTACGCACTCCATGTGCAGCGCTCCACTGCTCTCGAGCTAGGTCCCGAACACCGGCTACGCCCTCCCCGTGCAGCGCTCTGCTGCTCTCGAGCTAGGTCCCGAACACTGGCTAGGCACTCCCGTGCAGCGCTCCGCTGCTCCCGAGCTAGGTCCCAAACACTGGCTACGCACTCCCTGTGCAGCGCTCCGCTGCTCTCGAGCTAGGTCCCAAATACTGGCAACACACTCCCTCACTGTGCAGCGCTCTGCTGCTCTCGAGCTAGATCCCAAACACTGGCTAGGCACTCCCTGTGCAGTGCTCCGCTGCTCTCGAGCTAGGTCCCAAACACTGGCTACGTACTCCATGTGCAGTGCTCCGCTGCTCTCGAGCTAGGTCCGAAACACTGGCTACACACTCCCTGTGCAGCGCTCTGTTGCTCTTGAACTAGGTCCCAAACACTGGCTACACACTCCCAGTGCAGCACTCCGCTGCTCTCGAGCTAGATCACAAACACTGGCTACGCACTCCCTGTGCAGCGCTCCGCTGCTCTCGAGCTAGGTCCTAAACACTGGCAACACACTCCCTGTCCAGCGCTCTGCTGCTCTCGAGCTAGATCCCAAACACTGGCTAGGCACTCCCTTTGGAGCGCTCCTCTGCTCTCAAGCTAGATCCCAAACACTGGCTAGGCACTCCCTGTGCAGTGCTCCACTGCTCTCGAGCGAGGTCCCAAACACTGGCTATGCACTCCCTGTGCAGCACTCCACTGCTCTCGAGCTAAGTCCCAAACACTGGCTACGCACTCCATGTGCAGCGCTCCGCTGCTCTCGAACTAGGTCCCGAACACCGGCTATGCCCTCCCCGTGCAGTGCTCTGCTGCTCTCGAGCTAGGTACCGAACACTGGCTAGGCATTCCCTGTGCAGCGCTCCGCTGCTCCCGAGCTAGGTCCCAAACACTGGCTACGCACTCCCTGTGCAGCGCTCCGCTGCTCTCGAGCTAGAGAGACCCCAAACACTGGCTACGCACTCCCTGTGCAGCGCTCTGCTACTCTCGAGCTAGATCCCAAACACTCTGCTGCTCTCGAGCTAGATCCCAAACACTGGCTACACACGCCCTGTGCATCGCTCTTACGCACTCCCTGCTAGGTCCCAAAGACTGGCTACGCACTGCCTGTGCAGTGCTTCTCTGCTCTTGAGCTAGCTCCCAAACACTGGCTACGCACTCCCTGTGCAGTGCTCCGCTGCTCTCGAGCTACATCACAAACACGGGCTATGCACACCCTGTCCAGTGCTCCGCTGCTCTTGAGCTAGGTCCCAAACACGGGCTACGCACTCCCTGTGCAGCGCTCTGCTGCTCTCAAGCTAGGTCCCAAACACTGGCAACACACTCCCTCGCTGTGCAGCGCTCTGCTGCTCTCGAGCTAGATCCCAAACACTGGCTAGGCACTCCCTGTGCAGCGCTCCGCTGCTCTCGAGCTAGGTCCCAAACACTGGCAACACACTCCCTGTCCAGCGCTCTACTGCTCTCGAGCTAGATCCCAAACACTGGCTAGGCACTCCCTGTGCAGTGCTCCGCTGCTCTCGAGCGAGGTCCAAAACACTGGCTATGCACTCCCTGTGCAGCACTCCACTGCTCTCGAGCTACATCACAAACACGGGCTATGCACACCCTGTCCAGTGCTCCGCTGCTCTTGAGCTAGGTCCCAAACACTGGCTACGCACTCCCTGTGCAGCGCTCCGCTGCTCTCGAGCTAGGTCCCAAACACTGGCAACACACTCCCTCACTGTGCAGCGCTCTGCTGCTCTCGAGCTAGATCCCAAACACTGGCTAGGCACTCCCTGTGCAGTGCTCCGCTGCTCTCGAGCTAGGTCCCAAACACTGGCTACGTACTCCATGTGCAGTGCTCCGCTGCTCTCGAGCTAGGTCCGAAACACTGGCTACACACTCCCTGTGCAGCGCTCTGTTGCTCTTGAACTAGGTCCCAAACACTGGCTACACACTCCCAGTGCAGCACTCCGCTGCTCTCGAGCTAGATCACAAACACTGGCTACGCACTCCCTGTGCAGCGCTCCGCTGCTCTCGAGCTAGGTCCTAAACACTGGCAACACACTCCCTGTCCAGCGCTCTGCTGCTCTCGAGCTAGATCCCAAACACTGGCTAGGCACTCCCTTTGGAGCGCTCCTCTGCTCTCAAGCTAGATCCCAAACACTGGCTAGGCACTCCCTGTGCAGTGCTCCACTGCTCTCGAGCGAGGTCCCAAACACTGGCTATGCACTCCCTGTGCAGCACTCCACTGCTCTCGAGCTAAGTCCCAAACACTGGCTACGCACTCCATGTGCAGCGCTCCGCTGCTCTCGAACTAGGTCCCGAACACCGGCTATGCCCTCCCCGTGCAGTGCTCTGCTGCTCTCGAGCTAGGTACCGAACACTGGCTAGGCATTCCCTGTGCAGCGCTCCGCTGCTCCCGAGCTAGGTCCCAAACACTGGCTACGCACTCCCTGTGCAGCGCTCCGCTGCTCTCGAGCTAGAGAGACCCCAAACACTGGCTACGCACTCCCTGTGCAGCGCTCTGCTACTCTCGAGCTAGATCCCAAACACTCTGCTGCTCTCGAGCTAGATCCCAAACACTGGCTACACACGCCCTGTGCATCGCTCTTACGCACTCCCTGCTAGGTCCCAAAGACTGGCTACGCACTGCCTGTGCAGTGCTTCTCTGCTCTTGAGCTAGCTCCCAAACACTGGCTACGCACTCCCTGTGCAGTGCTCCGCTGCTCTCGAGCTACATCACAAACACGGGCTATGCACACCCTGTCCAGTGCTCCGCTGCTCTTGAGCTAGGTCCCAAACACGGGCTACGCACTCCCTGTGCAGCGCTCTGCTGCTCTCAAGCTAGGTCCCAAACACTGGCAACACACTCCCTCGCTGTGCAGCGCTCTGCTGCTCTCGAGCTAGATCCCAAACACTGGCTAGGCACTCCCTGTGCAGCGCTCCGCTGCTCTCGAGCTAGGTCCCAAACACTGGCAACACACTCCCTGTCCAGCGCTCTACTGCTCTCGAGCTAGATCCCAAACACTGGCTAGGCACTCCCTGTGCAGTGCTCCGCTGCTCTCGAGCGAGGTCCAAAACACTGGCTATGCACTCCCTGTGCAGCACTCCACTGCTCTCGAGCTACATCACAAACACGGGCTATGCACACCCTGTCCAGTGCTCCGCTGCTCTTGAGCTAGGTCCCAAACACGGGCTACGCACGCCCTGTGCAGCGCTCTGCTGCTCTCAAGCTAGGTCCCAAACACTGGCAACACACTCCCTCCCTGTGCAGCGCTCCGCTGCTCTCGAGCTAGGTCCCAAACACTGGCAACACACTCCCTGTCCAGCGCTCTGCTGCTCTCGAGCTAGATCCCAAACACTGGCTAGTCACTCCCTTTGGAGCGCTCCTCTGCTCTCAAGCTAGATCCCAAACACTGGCTAGGCACTCCCTGTGCAGTGCTCCGCTGCTCTCGAGCGAGGTCCCAAACACTGGCTATGCACTCCCTGTGCAGCACTCCACTGCTCTCGAGCTAAGTCCCAAACACTGGCTACGCACTCCATGTGCAGCGCTCCGCTGCTCTCGAGCTAGGTCCCGAACACCGGCTACGCCCTCCCCGTGCAGCGCTCTGCTGCTCTCGAGCTAGGTCCCGAACACTGGCTAGGCACTCCCTGTGCAGTGCTCCACTGCTCTCGAGCGAGGTCCCAAACACTGGCTATGCACTCCCTGTGCAGCACTCCACTGCTCTCGAGCTAAGTCCCAAACACTGGCTACGCACTCCATGTGCAGCGCTCCGCTGCTCTCAAGCTAGGTCCCGAACACCGGCTATGCCCTCCCCGTGCAGTGCTCTGCTGCTCTCGAGCTAGGTACCGAACACTGGCTAGGCATTCCCTGTGCAGCGCTCCGCTGCTCCCGAGCTAGGTCCCAAACACTGGCTACGCACTCCCTGTGCAGCGCTCTGCTACTCTCGAGCTAGATCCCAAACACTCTGCTGCTCTTGAGCTAGATCCCAAACACTGGCTACACACTCCCTGTGCATCGCTCTTACGCACTCCCTGCTAGGTCCCAAAGACTGGCTACGCACTGCCTGTGCAGTGCTTCTCTGCTCTTGAGCTAGCTCCCAAACACTGGCTACGCACTCCCTGTGCAGCGCTCCGCTGCTCTCAAGCTACATCACAAACACGGGCTATGCACACCCTGTCCAGTGCTCCGCTGCTCTTGAGCTAGGTCCCAAACACGGGCTACGCACTCCCTGTGCAGCGCTCTGCTGCTCTCAAGCTAGGTCCCAAACACTGGCAACACACTCCCTCGCTGTGCAGCGCTCTGCTGCTCTCGAGCTAGATCCCAAACACTGGCTAGGCACTCCCTGTGCAGCGCTCCGCTGCTCTCGAGCTAGGTCCCACACACTGGCAACACACTCCCTGTCCAGCGCTCTGCTGCTCTCGAGCTAGATCCCAAACACTGGCTAGGCACTCCCTTTGGAGCGCTCCTCTGCTCTCAAGCTAGATCCCAAACACTGGCTAGGCACTCCCTGTGCAGTGCTCCGCTGCTCTAGAGCGAGGTCCCAAGCACTGGCTATGCACTCCCTGTGCAGCACTCCACTGCTCTTGAGCTAAGTCCCAAACACTGGCTACGCACTCCATGTGCAGCGCTCTGCTGCTCTCGAGCTAGGTCCCGAACACCGGCTAGGCCCTCCCCGTGCAGCGCTTTGCTGCTCTCGAGCTAGGTCCCGAACACTGGCTAGGCACTCCCGTGCAGCGCTCCGCTGCTCCCGAGCTAGGTCCCAAACACTGGCTACGCACTCCATGTGCAGCGCTCCGCTGCTCTCGAGCTAGGTCCCAAACACTGGCAACACACTCCCTCACTGTGCAGAGCTCTGCTGCTCTCGAGCTAGATCCCAAACACTGGCTAGGCACTCCCTGTGCAGTGTTCCTCTGCTCTCGAGCTAGGTCCCAAACACTGGCTACGTACTCCATGTGCAGCGCTCCGCTGCTCTCGAGCTAGGTCCGAAACACTGGCTACGCCCTCCCTGTACAGCGCTCCGCTGCTCTCGAGCTAGGTCCCGAACACCGGCTAGGCACTCGCTGTTCAGCACTCAGCTTCTCTTGAGCTAGGTCCTGAACACTGGCTACACACTCCCTGTGCAGCGCTCTGTTGCTCTTGAACTAGGTCCCAAACACTGGCTACACACTCCCAGTGCAGCACTCCGCTGCTCTCGAGCTAGATCACAAACACTGGCTACGCACTACCTGTGCAGCGCTCCGCTGCTCTCGAGCTAGGTCCCAAACACTGGCAACACACTCCCTGTCCAGCGCTCTGCTGCTCTCGAGCTAGATCCCAAACACTGGCTAGGCACTCCCTTTGGAGCGCTCCTCTGCTCTCAAGCTAGATCCCAAACACTGGCTAGGCACTCCCTGTGCAGTGCTCCGCTGCTCTCGAGCGAGGTCCCAAACACTGGCTATGCACTCCCTGTGCAGCACTCCACTGCTCTCGAGCTAAGTCCCAAACACTGGCTACGCACTCCATGTGCAGCGCTCCGCTGCTCTCGAGCTAGGTCCCAAACACCGGCTATGCCCTCCCCGTGCAGTGCTCTGCTGCTCTCGAGCTAGGTACCGAACACTGGCTAGGCATTCCCTGTGCAGCGCTCCGCTGCTCCCGAGCTAGGTCCCAAACACTGGCTACGCACTCCCAGTGCAGCGCTCCGCTGCTCTCGAGCTAGAGAGACCCCAAACACTGGCTACGCACTCCCTGTGCAGCGCTCTGCTACTCTCGAGCTAGATCCCAAACACTGGCTACACACTCCCTGTGCATCGCTCTTACGCACTCCCTGCTAGGTCCCAAAGACTGGCTACGCACTGCCTGTGCAGTGCTTCTCTGCTCTTGAGCTAGCTCCCAAACACTGGCTACGCACTCCCTGTGCAGCGCTCCGCTGCTCTCGAGCTACATCACAAACACGGGCTATGCACACCCTGTCCAGTGCTCCGCTGCTCTTGAGCTAGGTCCCAAACACGGGCTACGCACTCCCTGTGCAGCGCTCTGCTGCTCTCAAGCTAGGTCCTAAACACTAGCAACACACTCCCTCGCTGTGCAGCGCTCTGCTGCTCTCGAGCTAGATCCCAAACACTGGCTAGGCACTCCCTGTGCAGTGCTCCACTGCTCTCGAGCTAGGTCCCAAACACTGGCTACACACTCCATGTGCAGCGCTCCGCTGCTCTCGAGCTAGGTCCCAAACACTGGCTAGGCACTCCCTGTGCAGTGGAACGCTGCTCTCGAGCTAGATCCCGAACACTGGCTAGGCACTCCGTGTGCAGCGCTCCGCTGCTCTCGAGTTAGGACCCGAACACTGGCTACGCACTTCCTGTGCAGCACTCCGCTGCTCTGGAGCTAGGTCCCAAACACTGGCTATGCACTCCCAGTGCAGCACTCTGTTGTTCTCGAGCTAGATCACAAACACTGGCTACGCACTCCCTGTGCAGTGCTCCGCTGCTCTCGAGCCTTGTCCCAAACACTGGCAACACACTCCCTGTCCAGCGCTCTGCTGCTCTCGAGCTAGATCCAAAACACTGGCTAGGCACTCCCTTTGGAGCGCTCCGCTGCTCTCGAGCTAGATCCCAAACACTGGCTAGGCACTCCCTGTGCAGTGCTCTGCTTCTCTCGAGCTAGTTCTCGAAACACTGGCTATGTATTCCCTGTACAGCGCTCCGCTGCTCTTGAGCTAGGTCCCAAACACTGGCTACACACTCCCAGTGCAGCGCTCCGCTGCTCTCGAGCTAGATCACAAACACTGGCTGCGCACTTCCTGTGCAGCGCTCCGCTGCTCTCGAGCTAGGTCCCAAACACTGGCTATGCACTCCCTGTGCAGCACTCCACTGCTCTCGAGCTAAGTCCCAAACACTGGCTACGCACTCCATGTGCAGCGCTCCGCTGCTCTCGAGCTAGGTCCCGAACACCGGCTATGCCCTCCCCGTGCAGCGTTCTGCTGCTCTCGAGCTAGGTCCCGAAAACTGGCTAGGCATTCCCTGTGCAGCGCTCCGCTGCTCCCGAGCTAGGTCCCAAACACTGGCTACGCACTCCCTGTGCAGCGCTCCGCTGCTCTCGAGCTAGAGAGACCCCAAACACTGGCTACGCACTCCCTGTGCAGCACTCTGCTACTCTCGAGCTAGATCCCAAACACTCTGCTGCTCTCGAGCTAGATCCCAAACACTGGCTACACACTCCCTGTGCATCGCTCTTACGCACTCCCTGCTAGGTCCCAAAGACTGGCTACGCACTGCCTGTGCAGTGCTTCTCTGCTCTTGAGCTAGCTCCCAAACACTGGCTACGCACTCCCTGTGCAGCGCTCCGCTGCTCTCGAGCTACATCACAAACACGGGCTAGGCACACCCTGTCCAGTGCTCCGCTGCTCTTGAGCTAGGTCCCAAACACGGGCTACGCACTCCCTGTGCAGCGCTCTGCTGCTCTCAAGCTAGGTCCCAAACACTGGCAACACACTCCCTCGCTGTGCAGCGCTCTGCTGCTCTCGAGCTAGATCCCAAACACTGGCTAGGCACTCCCTGTGCAGTGCTCCGCTGCTCTCAAGCTAGGTCCCAAACACTGGCTACACACTCCATGTGCAGCGCTCCGCTGCTCTCGAGCTAGGTCCCAAACACTGGCTAGGCACTCCCTGTGCAGTGGAACGCTGCTCTCGAGCTAGATCCCGAACACTGGCTAGGCACTCCGTGTGCAGCGCTCCGCTGCTCTCGAGTTAGGACCCGAACACTGGCTACGCACTTCCTGTGCAGCACTCCGCTGCTCTGGAGCTAGGTCCCAAACACTGGCTATGCACTCCCAGTGCCGCACTCTGCTGTTCTCGAGCTAGATCACAAACACTGGCTACGCACTCCCTGTGCAGTGCTCCGCTGCTCTTGAGCCTTGTCCCAAACACTGGCAACACACTCCCTGTCCAGCGCTCTGCTGCTCTCGAGCTAGATCCAAAACACAGGCTAGGCACTCCCTGTGCAGTGCTCTGCTTCTCTCGAGCTAGTTCTCGAAACACTGGCTATGTATTCCTTGTACAGCGCTCCGCTGCTCTTGAGCTAGGTCCCAAACACTGGCTACACACTCCCAGTGGAGCGCTCCGCTGCTCTCGAGCTAGATCACAAACACTGGCTACGCACTCCATGTGCAGCGCTCCGCTGCTCTCGAGCTAGGTCCCGAACACCGGCTAAGCCCTCCCTGTGCAGCGCTCTGCTGCTTTCGAGCTAGGTCCCAAACACTGGCTACACACTCCCAGTGCAGCGCTCCGCTGCTCTCGAGCTAGATCACAAACACTGGCTACGCACTCCCTGTGCAGCCCTCCGCTGCTCTCGAGCTATGTCCCAAACACTGGCAACACACTCCCTGTCCAGCGCTCTGCTGCTCTCGAGCTAGATCCCAAACACTGGCTAGGCACTCCCTTTGGAGCGCTCCTCTGCTCTCAAGCTAGATCCTGAACACTGGCTAGGCACTCCCTGTGCAGTGTCCCGCTGTTCTCGAGCTAGGTCCCAAACACTGGCTACGCACTCCCTGTGCAGCACTCCACTGCTCTCAAGCTAGCTCCCAAACACTGGCTACGCACTCCATGTGCAGCGCTCCGCTGCTCTCGAGCTATGTCCCGAACACCGGCTACTCCCTCCCTGTGCAGCGCTCTGCTGCTCTCGAGCTAGGTCCCGAACACTGGCTAGGCACTCCCTGTGCAGCACTCCGCTACTCCCGAGCTAGGGCCCAAACACTGGCTACGCACTCCCTGTGCAGCGCTCCGCTGCTCTCGAGCTAGGTCCCAAACACTGGCTACGTACTCCCTGTGCTGCGCTCCGCTGCTCTTGAGCTAGATAGACCCCAAACACGGGCTACGCACTCCCTGTGCAGCGCTCTGCTGCTCTCGAACTAGATAGAGCCGAAACACTGACAACGCACTCCCTGTCCAGCGCTCCGCTGCTCTCGAGCTACATCCCAAACACTGGCTACGCACTCCCTGTGCAGCACTCCACTGCTCTCGAGCTAGGTCCCGAACACTGGCTACGCACTCCCTGTGCAGTGCTCAACTGCTCTCGAGCTAGGTCCCAAACACTGGCTACACACTCCCTGTGCAGCACTCCACTGCTCTCGAGCTAAGTCCCAAACACTGGCTACGCACTCCATGTGCAGCGCTCCGCTGCTCTCGAGCAAGGTCCCGAACACCGGCTACGCCCTCCCCGTGCAGCGCTCTGCTGCTCTCGAGCTAGGTCCCGAACACTGGCTAGGCACTCCCGTGCAGCGCTCCGCTGCTCCCGAGCTAGGTCCCAAACACTGGCTACGCACTCCCTGTGCAGCGCTCCGCTGCTCTCGAGCTAGGTCCCAAACACTGGCAACAGACTCCCTCACTGTGCAGCGCTCTGCTGCTCTTGAGCTAGATCCCAAACACTGGCTAGGCACTCCCTGTGCAGTGCTCCGCTGCTCTCGAGCTAGGTCCCAAACACTGGCTACGTACTCCATGTGCAGCACTCCGCTGCTCTCGAGCTAAGTCCGAAACACTGACTACGCCCTCCCTGTGCAGCGCTCCGCTGCTCTCGAGCTAGGTCCCGAACACCGGCTAGGCACTCGCTGTTCAGCACTCAGCTTCTCTTGAGCTAGGTCCTGAACACTGGCTACACACTCCCTGTGCAGAGCTCTGTTGCCCTTGAGCTAGGTCCCAAACACTGGCTACACACTCCCAGTGCAGCGCTCCGCTGCTCTCGAGCTAGATCACAAACACTGGCTGCGCACTTCCTGTGCAGCGCTCCGCTGCTCTCGAGCTAGGTCCCAAACACTGGCTATGCACTCCCTGTGCAGCACTCCACTGCTCTCGAGCTAAGTCCCAAACACTGGCTACGCACTCCATGTGCAGCGCTCCGCTGCTCTCGAGCTAGGTCCCGAACACCGGCTATGCCCTCCCCGTGCAGCGTTCTGCTGCTCTCGAGCTAGGTCCCGAAAACTGGCTAGGCATTCCCTGTGCAGCGCTCCGCTGCTCCCGAGCTAGGTCCCAAACACTGGCTACGCACTCCCTGTGCAGCGCTCCGCTGCTCTCGAGCTAGAGAGACCCCAAACACTGGCTACGCACTCCCTGTGCAGCACTCTGCTACTCTCGAGCTAGATCCCAAACACTCTGCTGCTCTCGAGCTAGATCCCAAACACTGGCTACACACTCCCTGTGCATCGCTCTTACGCACTCCCTGCTAGGTCCCAAAGACTGGCTACGCACTGCCTGTGCAGTGCTTCTCTGCTCTTGATCTAGCTCCCAAACACTGGCTACGCACTCCCTGTGCAGCGCTCCGCTGCTCTCGAGCTACATCACAAACACGGGCTAGGCACACCCTGTCCAGTGCTCCGCTGCTCTTGAGCTAGGTCCCAAACACGGGCTACGCACTCCCTGTGCAGCGCTCTGCTGCTCTCAAGCTAGGTCCCAAACACTGGCAACACACTCCCTCGCTGTGCAGCGCTCTGCTGCTCTCGAGCTAGATCCCAAACACTGGCTAGGCACTCCCTGTGCAGTGCTCCGCTGCTCTCAAGCTAGGTCCCAAACACTGGCTACACACTCCATGTGCAGCGCTCCGCTGCTCTCGAGCTAGGTCCCAAACACTGGCTAGGCACTCCCTGTGCAGTGGAACGCTGCTCTCGAGCTAGATCCCGAACACTGGCTAGGCACTCCGTGTGCAGCGCTCCGCTGCTCTCGAGTTAGGACCCGAACACTGGCTACGCACTTCCTGTGCAGCACTCCGCTGCTCTGGAGCTAGGTCCCAAACACTGGCTATGCACTCCCAGTGCCGCACTCTGCTGTTCTCGAGCTAGATCACAAACACTGGCTACGCACTCCCTGTGCAGTGCTCCGCTGCTCTTGAGCCTTGTCCCAAACACTGGCAACACACTCCCTGTCCAGCGCTCTGCTGCTCTCGAGCTAGATCCAAAACACAGGCTAGGCACTCCCTGTGCAGTGCTCTGCTTCTCTCGAGCTAGTTCTCGAAACACTGGCTATGTATTCCTTGTACAGCGCTCCGCTGCTCTTGAGCTAGGTCCCAAACACTGGCTACACACTCCCAGTGGAGCGCTCCGCTGCTCTCGAGCTAGATCACAAACACTGGCTACGCACTCCATGTGCAGCGCTCCGCTGCTCTCGAGCTAGGTCCCGAACACCGGCTAAGCCCTCCCTGTGCAGCGCTCTGCTGCTTTCGAGCTAGGTCCCAAACACTGGCTACACACTCCCAGTGCAGCGCTCCGCTGCTCTCGAGCTAGATCACAAACACTGGCTACGCACTCCCTGTGCAGCGCTCCGCTGCTCTCGAGCTATGTCCCAAACACTGGCAACACACTCCCTGTCCAGCGCTCTGCTGCTCTCGAGCTAGATCCCAAACACTGGCTAGGCACTCCCTTTGGAGCGCTCCTCTGCTCTCAAGCTAGATCCCGAACACTGGCTAGGCACTCCCTGTGCAGTGTCCCGCTGTTCTCGAGCTAGGTCCCAAACACTGGCTACGCACTCCCTGTGCAGCACTCCACTGCTCTCAAGCTAGCTCCCAAACACTGGCTACGCACTCCATGTGCAGCGCTCCGCTGCTCTCGAGCTATGTCCCGAATACCGGCTACTCCCTCCCTGTGCAGCGCTCTGCTGCTCTCGAGCTCGGTCCCGAACACTGGCTAGGCACTCCCTGTGCAGCACTCCGCTACTCCCGAGCTAGGTCCCAAACACTGGCTACGCACTCCCTGTGCAGCGCTCCGCTGCTCTCGAGCTAGGTCCCAAACACTGGCTACGTACTCCCTGTGCTGCGCTCCGCTGCTCTTGAGCTAGATAGACCCCAAACACGGGCTACGCACTCCCTGTGCAGCGCTCTGCTGCTCTCGAACTAGATAGAGCCGAAACACTGACAACGCACTCCCTGTCCAGCGCTCCGCTGCTCTCGAGCTACATCCCAAACACTGGCTACGCACTCCCTGTGCAGCACTCCACTGCTCTCGAGCTAGGTCCCGAACACTGGCTACGCACTCCCTGTGCAGTGCTCAACTGCTCTCGAGCTAGGTCCCAAACACTGGCTACACACTCCCTGTGCAGCACTCCACTGCTCTCGAGCTAAGTCCCAAACACTGGCTACGCACTCCATGTGCAGCGCTCCGCTGCTCTCGAGCAAGGTCCCGAACACCGGCTACGCCCTCCCCGTGCAGCGCTCTGCTGCTCTCGAGCTAGGTCCCGAACACTGGCTAGGCACTCCCGTGCAGCGCTCCGCTGCTCCCGAGCTAGGTCCCAAACACTGGCTACGCACTCCCTGTGCAGCGCTCCGCTGCTCTCGAGCTAGGTCCCAAACACTGGCAACAGACTCCCTCACTGTGCAGCGCTCTGCTGCTCTTAAGCTAGATCCCAAACACTGGCTAGGCACTCCCTGTGCAGTGCTCCGCTGCTCTCGAGCTAGGTCCCAAACACTGGCTACGTACTCCATGTGCAGCACTCCGCTGCTCTCGAGCTAAGTCCGAAACACTGACTACGCCCTCCCTGTGCAGCGCTCCGCTGCTCTCGAGCTAGGTCCCGAACACCGGCTAGGCACTCGCTGTTCAGCACTCAGCTTCTCTTGAGCTAGGTCCTGAACACTGGCTACACACTCCCTGTGCAGAGCTCTGTTGCCCTTGAGCTAGGTCCCAAACACTGGCTACACACTCCCAGTGCAGCACTCCACTGCTCTCGAGCTAGATCACAAACACTGGCTACGCACTCCCTGCGCAGCGCTCTGCTGCTCTCGAGCTAGGTCCCGAACACTGGCAACACACTCCCTGTCCAGCGCTCTGCTGCTCTCGAGCTAGATCCCAAACACTGGCTAGGCACTCCCTTTGGAGCGCTCCTCTGCTCTCAAGCTAGATCCCGAACACTGGCTAGGCAGTCCCTGTGCACTGCTCCGCTGCTCTCGAGCTAGGTCCCAAACACTGGCTATGCACTCCCTGTGCAGCACTCCACTGCTCTCGAGCTAAGTCCCAAACACTGGCTACGCACTCCATGTGCAGTGCTCCGCTGCTCTCGAGCTAGGTCCCGAACACCTGCTACGCCCTCCCCGTGCAGCACTCTGCTGCTCTCGAGCTAGGTCCCGAACACTGGCAAGGCATTCCCTGTGCAGCGCTCCGCTGCTCCCGAGCTAGGTCCCAAACACTGGCTACGCACTTCCTGTGCAGCGCTCCGCTGCTCTCGAGCTAGAGAGACCCCAAACACTGGCTACGCACTCCCTGTGCAGCGCTCTGCTACTCTCGAGCTAGATCCCAAACACTCTGCTGCTCTTAAGCTAAATCCCAAACACTGGCTACACACTCCCTGTGCATCGCTCCGCTGCTCTCGAGCTACATCACAAACACGGGCTAGGCACACCCTGTCCAGTGCTCCGCTGCTCTCGAGCTAGGTCCCAAACACGGGCTATGCACTCCCTGTGCAGCGCTCTGCTGCTCTCGAGCTAGGTCCCAAACACTGGCAACACACTCCCTCACTGTGCAGCACTCTGCTGCTCTCGAGCTAGATCCCAAACACTGGCTAGGCACTCCCTGTGCAGTGCTCCGCTGCTCTCGAGCTAGGTCCCAAACACTGGCTACACACTCCATGTGCAGCGCTCCGCTGCTCTCGAGCTAGGTCCCAAACACTGGCTAGGCACTCCCTGTGCAGCGGAACACTGCTCTCGAGTTAGGACCCGAACACTGGCTACGCTATTCCTGTGCAGCACTCCGCTGCTCTCAAGCTAGGTCCCAAACACTGGCTATGCACTCCCAGTGCAGACCTCTGCTGTTCTCGAGCTAGATCACAAACACTGGCTACGCACTCCCTGTGCAGTGCTCCGCTGCTCTCGAGCCTTGTCCCAAACACTGGCAACACACTCCCTGTCCAGCGCTCTGCTGCTCTCGAGCTAGATCCAAAACACTGGCTAGGCACTCCCTTTGGAGCGCTCCGCTGCTCTCCAGCTAGATCCCAAACACTGGCTAGGCACTCCCTGTGCAGTGCTCTGCTTCTCTCGAGCTAGTTCTCGAAACACTGGCTATGTATTCCCTGTACAGCGCTCAACTGCTCTTGAGCTAGGTCCCAAACACTGGCTACACACTCCCAGTGCAGCGCTCCACTGCTCTCGAGCTAGATCACAAACACTGGCTACGCACTCCCTGTGCAGCGCTCCGCTGCTCTCGAGCTAGGTCCCAAACACTGGCTATGCACTCCCTGTGCAGCACTCCACTGCTCTCGAGCTAAGTCCCAAACACTGGCTACGCACTCCATGTGCAGTGCTCCGCTGCTCTCGAGCTAGGTCCTGAACACCGGCTATGCCCTCCCCATGCAGCGCTCTGCTGCTCTCGCGCTAGGTCCCGAACACTGGCTAGGCATTCCCTGTGCAGCGCTCCGCTGCTCCCGAGCTAGGTCCCAAACACTGGCTACGCACTCCCTGTGCAGCGCTCCGCTGCTCTCGAGCTAGAGAGACCCCAAACACTGGCTACGCACTCCCTGTGCAGCGCTCTGCTACTCTCGAGCTAGATCCCAAACACTGGCTACACACTCCCTGTGCATCGCTCTTACGCACTCCCTGCTAGGTCCCAAAGACTGGCTACGCACTGCCTGTGCAGTGCTTCTCTGCTCATGAGCTAGCTCCCAAACACTGGCTACGCACTCCCTGTCCAGCGCTCCGCTGCTCTCGAGCTACATCACAAACACGGGCTATGCACACCCTGTCCAGTGCTCCGCTGCTCTTGAGCTAGGTCCCAAACACGGGCTACGCACTCCCTGTGCAGCGCTCTGCTGCTCTCAAGCTAGGTCCCAAACACTGGCAACACACTCCCTCGCTGTGCAGCGCTCTGCTGCTCTCGAGCTAGATCCCAAACACTGGCTAGGCACTCCCTGTGCAGTGCTCCGCTGCTCTCAAGCTAGGTCCCAAACACTGGCTACACACTCCATGTGCAGCGCTCCGCTGCTCTCGAGCTAGGTCCCAAACACTGGCTAGGCACTCCCTGTGCAGTGGAACGCTGCTCTCGAGCTAGATCCCGAACACTGGCTAGGCACTCCGTGTGCAGCGCTCCGCTGCTCTCGATTTAGGACCCGAACACTGGCTACGCACTTCCTGTGCAGCACTCTGCTGCTCTGGAGCTAGGTCCCAAACACTGGCTATGCACTCCCAGTGCAGCACTCTGCTGTTCTCGAGCTAGATCACAAACACTGGCTACGCACTCCCTGTGCAGTGCTCCGCTGCTCTCGAGCCTTGTCCCAAACACTGGCAACACACTCCCTGTCCAGTGCTCTGCTGCTCTCGAGCTAGATCCAAAACACTGGCTAGGCACTCCCTTTGGAGTGCTCCGCTGCTCTCGAGCTAGATCCCAAACACTGGCTAGGCACTCCCTGTGCAGTGCTCTGCTTCTCTCGAGCTAGTTCTCGAAACACTGGCTATGTATTCCCTGTACAGCGCTCCGCTGCTCTTGAGCTAGGTCCCAAACACTGGCTACACACTCCCAGTGCAGCGCTCCGCTGCTCTCGAGCTAGATCATAAACACTGGCTACGCACTCCCTGTGCAGCGCTCCGCTGCTCTCGAGCTAGGTCCCAAACACTGGCAACACACTCCCTGTCCAGCGCTCTGCTGCTCTCGAGCTAGATCCCAAACACTGGCTAGGCACTCCCTTTGAAGCGCTCCTGTGCTCTCAAGCTAGATCCCGAACACTGGCTAGGCACTCCCTGTGCAGTGCTCCGCTGCTCTCGAGCTAGGTCCCAAACACTGGCTATGCACTCCCTGTGTAGCACTCCACTGCTCTTGAGCTAGGTCCCAAACACTGGCTACGCACTCCATGTGCAGCGCTCCGCTGCTCTCGAGCTAGGTCCCGAACACCGGCTAAGCCCTCCCTGTGCAGCGCTCTGCTGCTTTCGAGCTAGGTCCCAAACACTGGCTACACACTCCCAGTGCAGCACTCCGCTGCTCTCGAGCTAGATCACAAACACTGGCTACGCACTCCCTGTGCAGCGCTCCGCTGCTCTCGAGCTAGGTCCCAAACACTGGCAACACACTCCCTGTCCAGCACTCTGCTGCTCTCGAGCTAGATCCCAAACACTGGCTAGGCACTCCCTTTGGAGCGCTCCTCTGCTCTCAAGCTAGATCCCGAACACTGGCTAGGCACTCCCTGTGCAGTGTCCCGCTGTTCTCGAGCTAGGTCCCAAACACTGGCTACGCACTCCCTGTGCAGCACTCCACTGCTCTCAAGCTAGCTCCCAAACACTGGCTACGCATTCCATGTGCAGCGCTCCGCTGCTCTCGAGCTAGGTCCCGAACACCGGCTACTCCCTCCCTGTGCAGCGCTCTGCTGCTCTCGAGCTAGGCCCCGAACACTGGCTAGGCACTCCCTGTGCAGCACTCCGCTGCTCCCGAGCTAGGTCGCAAACACTGGCTACGCACTCCCTGTGCTGCGCTCCGCTGCTCTCGAGCTAGGTCCCAAACACTGGCTACGCACTCCCTGTGCTGCGCTCCGCTGCTCTTGAGCTAGATAGACCCCAAACACGGGCTACGCACTCCCTGTGCAGCGCTCTGCTGCTCTCGAACTAGATAGAGCCGAAACACTGACAACGCACTCCCTGTCCAGCGCTCCGCTGCTCTCGAGCTACATCCCAAACACTGGCTACGCACTCCCTGTGCAGCACTCCACTGCTCTCGAGCTAGGTCCCGAACACTGGCTACGCACTCCCTGTGCAGCGCTCCGCTGCTCTCGAGCTAGATCCTGAACACTGGCTAGGCACTCCCTGTGCAGCGCTCCGCTGCTCTCGAGTTAGGACACAAACACAGGCTACACACTTCCTGTGCAGCACTCCGCTGCTCTCGAGCTAGGTCCCAAACACTGGCTATGCACTCCCAGTGCAGCACTCTGCTGTTCTCGAGCTAGATCACAAACACTGGCTACGCACTCCCTGTGCAGTGCTCCGCTGCTCTCGAGCCTTGTCCCAAACACTGGCAACACACTCCCAGTCCAGCACTCTGCTGCTCTCGATCTAGATCCAAAACACTGGCTAGGCACTCCCTTTGGAGCGCTCCGCTGCTCTCGAGCTAGATCCCAAACACTGGCTAGGCACTCCCTGTGCAGTGCTCTGCTTCTCTCGAGATAGTTCTCGAAACACTGGCTATGTATTCCCTGTACAGCGCTCCGCTGCTCTTGAGCTAGGTGCCAAACACTGGCTACACACTCCCAGTGCAGCGCTCCGCTGCTCTTGAGCTAGATCACAAACACTGGCTACGCACTCCCTGTGCAGCACTCCGCTGCTCTCGAGCTAGGTCCCAAACACTGGCAACACACTCCCTGTCCAGTGCTCTGCTGCTCTCGAGCTAGTTCCCAAACACTGGCTAGGCACTCCCTTTGGAGCGCTCCTCTGCTCTCAAGCTAGATCCCGAACACTAGCTAGGCACTCCCTGTGCAGTGCTCCGCTGCTCTCGAGCTAGGTCCCAAACACTGGCTATGCACTCCCTGTGTAGCACTCCACTGCTCTTGAGCTAGGTCCCAAACACCGGCTACGCCCTCCCTGTGCAGCGCTCTGCTGCTTTCGAGCTAGGTCCCAAACACTGGCTACACACTCCCAGTGCAGCGCTCCGCTGCTCTCGAGCTAGATCACAAACACTGGCTACGCACTCTCTGTGCAGCGCTCCGTTGCTCTCGAGCTAGGTCCCAAATACTGGCTAGGCTGTCCCTTTGGAGCGCTCCTCTGCTCTCAAGCTAGATCCCGAACACTGGCTAGGCACTCCCTGTGCAGTGTTCCGCTGTTCTCGAGCTAGGTCCCAAACACTGGCTACGCACTCCCTGTGCAGCACTCCACTGCTCTCAAGCTAGCTCCCAAACACTGGCTACGCACTCCATGTGCAGCGCTCCACTGCTCTCGAGCTAGGTCCCGAACACCGGCTACTCCCTCCCTGTGCAGCGCTCTGCTGCTCTCGAGCTAGGTCCCGAACACTGGCTAGGCACTCCCTGTGCAGCACTCTGCTGCGCCCGAGCTAGGTCCCAAACACTGGCTACACACTCCCTGTGCAGCGCTCCGCTGCTCTCGAGCTAGGTCCCAAACACTGGCTAGGCACTCCCTGTGCAGCACTCTGCTGCGCCCGAGCTAGGTCCCAAACACGGGCTACGCACTCCCTGTGCAGCGCTCTGCTGCTCTCGAACTAGATAGAGCCCAAACATTGACAACGCACTCCCTGTGCAGCGCTCCGCTGCTCTTGAGCTAGGTCCCAAACACTGGCTACACATTCCATGTGCAGCGCTACGCTGCTCTCGAGCTAGGTCCCAAACACTGGCTAGGCACTCCCTGTGCAGCGGAGTACTGCTCTCGAGCTAGATCCCGAACACTGGCTAGGCACTCCCTGTGCAGCGCTCTGCTGCTCTCGAGTTAGGACCCGAACACTGCCTATGCACTTCCTGTGCAGCCCTCCGCTGCTCTCGAGCTAGGTCCCAAACACTGGCTACGCACTCCCAGTGCAGCACTCCGCTGCTCTCGAGCTAGATCACAAACACTGGCTAAGCACTCCCTGTGCAGTGCTCCGCTGCTCTCGAGCTAGGTCCCAAACACTGGCTAGGCACTCCCTGTGCAGCGGAGCGCTGCTCTCGAGCTAGATCCCGAACACTGGCTAGGCACTCCCTGTGCAGCGCTCCGCTGCTCTCGAGTTAGGACCCGAATACTGGCTATTCACTTCCTGTGCAGCCCTCCGCTGCTCTCGAGCTAGGTCCCAAACACTGGCTACGCACTCCCAGTGCAGCACTCCGCTGCTCTCGAGCTAGATCACAAACACTGGCTATGCACTCCCTGTGCAGCGCTCCGCTTCTCTCGAGCTAGGTCCCAAAAAACTGGCTATGCACTCCATGTGCAGCGCTCCGTTGCTCTAAAGCAAGTTCCCAAACACTGGCTGGCCGTCCCTGTGCAGCGCTCCGCTTCTCTCGAGCTAGGTCCCGAACACTGGCTAGGCACTCGCTGTGCAGCACTCAGCTTCTCTTGAGCTAGGTCCTGAACACTGGCTACGTACTCCCTGTGCAGCGCTCCGCTGCTCTTGAGCTAGGTCCCAAACACTGGCTACACACTCCCAGTGCAGCGCTCCGCTGCTCTCGAGCTAGATCACAAACACTGGCGACGCACTCCCTGTGCAGCGCTCCGCTGCTCTCGAGCTAGGTCCCAAACACTGGCAACACACTCCCTGTCCAGCGCTCTGCTGCTCTCGAGCTAGATCCCAAACACTGGCTAGGCACTCCCTTTGGAGCGCTCCTCTGCTCTCAAGCTAGATCCCGAACACTGGCTAGGCACTCCCTGTGCAGTGCTCCGTTGCTCTCGAGCTAGGTCCCAAACACTGGCTACGCACTCCCTGTGTAGCACTCCACTGCTCTTGAGCTAGGTCCCAAACACTGGCTACGCACTCCATGTGCAGCGCTCCGCTGCTCTCTAGCTAGGTCCCGAACACCGGCTACGCCCTCCCTGTGCAGCGCTCTGCTGCTTCAAGCTAGGTCCCAAACACTGGCGATGCACTCCCTGTGCGGCGCTCCGCTGCTCTCGAGCTAGGTCCCAAACACTGGCAACACACTCCCTGTCCAGCGCTCTACTGCTCTCGAGCTAGATCCCAAACACTGGCTAGACACTCCCTTTGGAGCGCTCCTCTGCTCTCAAACTAGATCCCGAACACTGGCTAGGCAATCCCTGTGCAGTGTTCCGCTGTTCTCGAGTTAGGTCCCAAACACTGGCTACGCACTCCCTGTGCAGCACTCCACTGCTCTCAAGCTAGCTCCCAAACACTGGCTATGCACTCCATGTGCAGCGCTCCGCTGCTCTCGAGCTAGGTCCCGAACACCGGCTACTCCCTCCCTGTGCAGCGCTCTGCTGCTCTCGAGCTAGGTCCCGAACACTGGCTAGGCACTCCCTGTGCAGCACTCTGCTGCTCCCGAGCTAGGTCCCAAACACTGGCTACGCACTCCATGTGCAGCACTCCGCTGCTCTCGAGCTAGATCCCAAACACTGGCTACGCACTCCCTGTGCTGCGCTCCGCTGCTCTTGAGCTAGATAGACCCCAAACACGGGCTAGGCACTCCCTGTGCAGCGCACTGCTGCTCTCGAGCTAGGTCCCGAACACTGGCTAGGCACTCCCTGTGCAGCACTCCGCTGCTCCCGAGCTAGGTCCCAAACACTGGCTACGCACTCCCTGTGCAGCACTCCGCTGCTCTCGAGCTAGATCCCAAACACTGGCTACGCACTCCCTGTGCTGCGCTCCGCTGCTCTTGAGCTAGATAGACCCCAAACACGGGCTACGCACTCCCTGTCTAGCGCTCCGCTGCTCTCGAGCTACATCCCAAACACTGGCTACGCACTCCCTGTGCAGCGCTCCGCTGCTCTCGAGCAAGGTCTCGTACACTGGCTATGCATTCCCTGTGCAGCGCTCCGCTGCTCTCGAGGTAGGTCCCAAACACTGACAACACACTCCCTGTCCAGCGCTCCGCTGCTCTCGAGCTAGATCCCGAACACTGGCTAGACACTCCCTGTGCAGTGCTCCGCTGCTCTCGAGCAAGGTCTCGAACACTGGCTTTGCATTCCCTGTGCAGCGCTCCACTGCTCTCGAGCTAGGTCCAAAACACTGACTACGCACTCCCTGTGCAGTGCTCCGCAGCTCTCGAGCTAAGTCCCAAACACTGGCTACGTACTCCATGTGCAGCACTCCGCTGCTCTCGAGCTAGGTCCTGAACACTGGCTACGTACTCCCTGTGCAGCGCTCCGCTGCTCTTGAGCTAGGTCCCAAACACTGGCTACACACTCCCAGTGCAGCGCTCCGCTGCTCTCGAGCTAGATCACAAACACTGGCGACGCACTCCCTGTGCAGCGCTCCGCTGCTCTCGAGCTAGGTCCCAAACACTGGCAACACACTCCCTGTCCAGCGCTCTGCTGCTCTCGAGCTAGATCCCAAACACTGGCTAGGCACTCCCTTTGGAGCGCTCCTCTGCTCTCAAGCTAGATCCCGAACACTGGCTAGGCACTCCCTGTGCAGTGCTCCGTTGCTCTCGAGCTAGGTCCCAAACACTGGCTACGCACTCCCTGTGTAGCACTCCACTGCTCTTGAGCTAGGTCCCAAACACTGGCTACGCACTCCATGTGCAGCGCTCCGCTGCTCTCTAGCTAGGTCCCGAACACCGGCTACGCCCTCCCTGTGCAGCGCTCTGCTGCTTCAAGCTAGGTCCCAAACACTGGCGATGCACTCCCTGTGCGGCGCTCCGCTGCTCTCGAGCTAGGTCCCAAACACTGGCAACACACTCCCTGTCCAGCGCTCTGCTGCTCTCGAGCTAGATCCCAAACACTGGCTAGACACTCCCTTTGGAGCGCTCCTCTGCTCTCAAACTAGATCCCGAACACTGGCTAGGCACTCCCTGTGCAGTGTTCCGCTGTTCTCGAGCTAGGTCCCAAACACTGGCTACGCACTCCCTGTGCAGCACTCCACTGCTCTCAAGCTAGCTCCCAAACACTGGCTATGCACTCCATGTGCAGCGCTCCGCTGCTCTCGAGCTAGGTCCCGAACACCGGCTACTCCCTCCCTGTGCAGCGCTCTGCTGCTCTCGAGCTAGGTCCCGAACACTGGCTAGGCACTCCCTGTGCAGCACTCCGCTGCTCCCGAGCTAGGTCCCAAACACTGGCTACGCACTCCATGTGCAGCACTCCGCTGCTCTCGAGCTAGATCCCAAACACTGGCTACGCACTCCCTGTGCTGCGCTCCGCTGCTCTTGAGCTAGATAGACCCCAAACACGGGCTACGCACTCCCTGTGCAGCGCTCTGCTGCTCTCGAGCTAGGTCCCGAACACTGGCTAGGCACTCCCTGTGCAGCACTCCGCTGCTCCCGAGCTAGGTCCCAAACACTGGCTACGCACTCCCTGTGCAGCACTCCGCTGCTCTCGAGCTAGATCCCAAACACTGGCTACGCAATCCCTGTGCTGCGCTCCGCTGCTCTTGAGCTAGATAGACCCCAAACACGGGCTACGCACTCCCTGTCTAGCGCTCCGCTGCTCTCGAGCTACATCCCAAACACTGGCTACGCACTCCCTGTGCAGCGCTCCGCTGCTCTCGAGCAAGGTCTCGTAAACTGGCTATGCACTCCCTGTGCAGCACTCCGCTGCTCCCGAGCTAGGTCCCAAACACTGGCTACGCACTCCATGTGCAGCACTCCGCTGCTCTCGAGCTAGATCCCAAACACTGGCTACGCACTCCCTGTGCTGCGCTCCGCTGCTCTTGAGCTAGATAGACCCCAAACACGGGCTACGCACTCCCTGTGCAGCGCTCTGCTGCTCTCGAGCTAGGTCCCGAACACTGGCTAGGCACTCCCTGTGCAGCACTCCGCTGCTCCCGAGCTAGGTCCCAAACACTGGCTACGCACTCCCTGTGCAGCACTCCGCTGCTCTCGAGCTAGATCCCAAACACTGGCTACGCAATCCCTGTGCTGCGCTCCGCTGCTCTTGAGCTAGATAGACCCCAAACACGGGCTACGCACTCCCTGTCTAGCGCTCCGCTGCTCTCGAGCTACATCCCAAACACTGGCTACGCACTCCCTGTGCAGCGCTCCGCTGCTCTCGAGCAAGGTCTCGTAAACTGGCTATGCATTCCCTGTGCAGCGCTCCGCTGCTCTCGAGGTAGGTCCCAAACACTGACAACACACTCCCTGTCCAGCGCTCCGCTGCTCTCGAGCTAGATCCCGAACACTGGCTAGACACTCCCTGTGCAGTGCTCCGCTGCTCTCGAGCAAGGTCTCGAACACTGGCTTTGCATTCCCTGTGCAGCGCTCCACTGCTCTCGAGCTAGGTCCAAAACACTGACTACGCACTCCCTGTGCAGTGATCCGCAGCTCTCGAGCTAAGTCCCAAACACTGGCTACGTACTCCATGTGCAGCACTCCGCTGCTCTCGAGCTAGGTCCGAAACACTGGCTACGCCCTCCCTGTGCAGCGCTCCGCTGCTCTCGAGCTAGGTCCCGAACACTGGCTAGGCACTCGCTGTTCAGCACTCAGCTTCTCTTGAGCTAGGTCCCAAACACTGGCTACACACTCCCAGTGCAGCACTCCGCTGCTCTCGAGCTAGATCACAAACACTGGCTACGCACTCCCTGTGCAGCGCTCCGCTGCTCTCGAGCTAGGTCCCAAACACTGGCAACACACTCCCTGTCCAGTGCTCTGCTGCTCTCGAGCTAGATCCCAAACAATGGCTAGGCACTCCCTTTGGAGCGCTCCTCTGCTCTCAAGCTAGATCCCAAACACTGGCTAGGCACTCCCTGTGCAGTGCTCCGCTGCTCTCGAGCTAGGTCCCAAACACTGGCTACGCACTCCCTGTGCAGCACTCCACTGCTCTCGAGCTAAGTCCCAAACACTGGCTACGCACTCCATGTGCAGCGCACGGCTGCTCTCGAGCTAGGTCCCGAACACCGGCTACGCCCTCCCCATGCAGCGCTCTGCTGCTCTCGAGCTAGGTCCCGAACACTGGCTAGGCACTCCCTGTGCAGCGCTCCGCTGCTCCCGAGCTAGGTCCCAAGCACTGGCTACGCACTCCCTGTGCAGCGCTCCGCTGCTCTCGAGCTAGGTCCGAAACACTGGCTACGCCCTCCCTGTGCAGCGCTCCGCTGCTCTCGAGCTAGGTCCCGAACACCGGCTAGGCACTCGCTGTTCAGCTCTCAGCTTCTCTTGAGCTAGGTCCTGAACACTGGCTACACACTCCCTGTGCAGAGCTCTGTTGCCCTTGAGCTAGGTCCCAAACACTGGCTACACACTCCCAGTGCAGCACTCCGCTGCTCTCGAGCTAGATCACAAACACTGGCTACGCACCCCCTGTGCAGTGTTCCGCTGCTCTCAAGCTAGATCCCAAACACTGGCTACGCACTCCCTGTGCAGTGCTTCTCTGCTCTTGAGCTAGCTCCCAAACACTGGCTACGCACTCCCTGTGCAGCGCTCTGCTGTTCTCGAGCTAGATCCCAAACACTGGCTAGGCACTCCCTTTGGAGCGCTCCTCTGCTCTCAAGCTAGATCCCGAACACTGGCTAGGCAATCCCTGTGCAGTGTCCCGCTGTTCTCGAGCTAGGTCCCAAACACTGGCTACGCACTCCCTGTGCAGCACTCCACTGCTCTCAAGCTAGCTCCCAAACACTGGCTACGCACTCCATGTGCAGCGCTCCGCTGCTCTCGAGCTATGTCCCGAACACCGGCTACTCCCTCCCTGTGCAGCGCTCTGCTGCTCTCGAGCTAGGTCCCGAACACTGGCTAGGCACTCCCTGTGCAGCACTCCGCTGCTCCCGAGCTAGGTCCCAAACACTGGCTACGCACTCCCTGTGCAGCGCTCCGCTGCTCTCGAGCTAGGTCCCAAACACTGGCTACGTACTCCCTGTGCTGCGCTCCGCTGCTCTTGAGCTAGATAGACCCCAAACACGGGCTACGCACTCCCTGTGCAGCGCTCTGCTGCTCTCGAACTAGATAGAGCCGAAACAGTGACAACGCACTCCCTGTCCAGCGCTCCGCTGCTCTCGAGCTACATCCCAAACACTGGCTACGCACTCCCTGTGCAGCACTCCACTGCTCTCGAGCTAGGTCCCGAAGACTGGCTACGCACTCCCTGTGCAGTGCTCAACTGCTCTCGAGCTAGGTCCCAAACACTGGCTACACACTCCCTGTGCAGCACTCCACTGCTCTCGAGCTAAGTCCCAAACACTGGCTACGCACTCCATGTGCAGCGCTCCGCTGCTATCGAGCAAGGTCCCGAACACCGGCTACGCCCTCCCTGTGCAGCGCTCTGCTGCTCTCGAGCTAGGTCCCGAACACTGGCTAGGCACTCCCGTGCAGCGCTCCGCTGCTCCCGAGCTAGGTCCCAAACACTGGCTACGCACTCCCTGTGCAGCGCTCCGCTGCTCTCGAGCTAGGTCCCAAACACTGGCAACAGACTCCCTCACTGTGCAGCGCTCTGCTGCTCTTGAGCTAGATCCCAAACACTGGCTAGGAACTCCCTGTGCAGTGCTCCGCTGCTCTCGAGCTAGATCCCAAACACTGGCTACGTACTCCATGTGCAGCGCTCCGCTGCTCTCGAGCTAGGTCCGAAACACTGGCTACGCCCTCCCTGTGCAGCGCTCCGCTGCTCTCGAGCTAGGTCCCGAACACCGGCTAGGCACTCGCTGTTCAGCTCTCAGCTTCTCTTGAGCTAGGTCCTGAACACTGGCTACACACTCCCTGTGCAGAGCTCTGTTGCCCTTGAGCTAGGTCCCAAACACTGGCTACACACTCCCAGTGCAGCACTCCGCTGCTCTCGAGCTAGATCACAAACACTGGCTACGCACCCCCTGTGCAGTGTTCCGCTGCTCTCAAGCTAGATCCCGAACACTGGCTAGGCACTCCCTGTGCACTGCTCCGCTGCTCTCGAGCTAGGTCCCAAACACTGGCTATGCACTCCCTGTGCAGCACTCCACTGCTCTCGAGCTAAGTCCCAAACACTGGCTACGCACTCCATGTGCAGCGCTCCGTTGCTCTCGAGCTAGGTCCCGAACACCTGCTACGCCCTCCCCGTGCAGCGCTCTGCTGCTCTCGAGCTAGGTCCCGAACACTGGCTAGGCATTCCCTGTGCAGCGCTCCGCTGCTCCCGAGCTAGGTCCCAAACACTGGCTACGCACTTCCTGTGCAGCGCTCC